>NW_026571353.1:1518509-1658509 GCF_026225935.1 Boleophthalmus pectinirostris | reverse complement strand
TAAATGACCAAATCCACACAGTGCTAGTCTAACTGAAATGTACATATTATATTTCCATCATGTACAAAGCTGCTCTCCCGTGTCTATATTCCACTTCCTAGTGTTTTTATTGCAGATAAAGAAACTACTACTAAAAAACTTCTTCTCCTTCATTTAGACCTTGTTATTATTAGCTGGTTAGCAGGGCTAGAGCAGTAAAAGAAAATGAAATGTTGGTAAGAAACATTAATGAACTCTGAAAATTTCACCAGTTGGCCTTAGGGGGCTTCCCAAAACAACCCCAACCATCTGTTGTACTGCTGTCTTTTCAATTAGCACTGAACAACTGTAAAAACACTGAGATACTGTAAAAACACTGGGGCAGTGTAAAAACACTGGGACAGTGTAAAAACACTGGGGCAGTGTAAAAACACTGGGGCAGTGTAAAAACACTGGGGCAGTGTAAAAACACTGGGACAGTGTAAAAACACTGGGGCAGTGTAAAAACACTGGGGCAGTGTAAAAACACTGGAATAGTGTAAAAACACTGGGGCAGTGTAAAAACACTGGAATAGTGTAAAAACACTGGGGCAGTGTAAAAACACTGGGGCAGTGTAAAAACACTGGGACAATGTAAAAACACTGGGGCAGTGTAAAAACACTGGGGCAGTGTAAAAACACTGGGGCAGTGTAAAAACACTGGGACAATGTAAAAACACTGGGGCAGTGTAAAAACACTGGGGCAGTGTAAAAACACTGGGGCAGTGTAAGCTACAGGCGGAGGGGTGCAGATGAGGAAAGCAGGGCACTCTCCCTGAGCTGATGTGTACATACATGTGTTGCCAGGGTGACGAGGCGGACAATCTCCCCGGGGAGCAAGTGAGCGAAGAACACTTCACAGACGAACACGGAAACATCGTCACGAAAAAGGTCAGTCCAATAAGCACATGTTCTGTGGTCTCAAACATGTCACTCCACTGAAGCACAGCCAAACACCATGTTAGACCAATGTACACTAGAGGCTCAGAGGTGACAACGACAGGCCCTCACTGGCTCTCAGCGCTTCAATGCATCACAAATGTTACAGAGGCTTGCATTATTTTATTCTTATATACACTATCAACATTCATATCACTCCAAACTGCAAACAACACCTCATAATAGAAATAAAGGAAGGTGAGGTCAGGTGACTCAGGAATAAAGTGCGTACACCTTTGTGGGGTTTTATTAATATGAAATAATATAGAAGGATTCTGAAGTGAAAATCGTGACGTGTGGTTTTGAACACAGCAGCAGTAATAGAAACATATTTACCCGAGACACAGTGGCAAGTGTTCCACAGAAGTGTTTAACAGCTGCTGTCTGTTCCATTAAACGACAGGCTCCATTTACACTCGTGCGCTCCAGTCCGTTTAATGTTCTCAGAGTGGATAGTGAGCAGTCCACACAGGGCACAGCAACACCACAGCTCGTGGTTCTGTACCTCCACCGCACGTTCACTATCGGCTCTGTACATGAGCCTGTTTGCTTTTACATATTTGATGGTTTGAACAGACTTTTTAGGAAGAGACTTTACATAAGTAGAAACCTCACTCATGATTATTATTTATTATTGAGGCGACCAATTTAAGACTTCATCTATCATCAGAATCATTTGTATCATTATAGGAATAGTAACAGAGGCACCCGCTGTGTCATTTTCTTAAAGGTTGTAGGAGGCTTTTTTTTTTTTTTTTTGTTTCAAATTGTCATTGAAACACTATTACAGAGACGCAGCAGCCTTGTAATTATGATGACCAAAAATAAAGAATGAAAATCTATCAACTGTGGACATAGTGAGGCCAGATAAACATCAGCCAATAGAAAACAAGGCTCCCTCTTTTTCTATTGGCTGTTCGGTTGTCAATCAAACTCCCTACGTTTCTAGTGTAACTGACTCGTCGGCGCGCGGGGATTATGTGGTTTATGCAGCCGTTCTTAGAGGTTTTCTCCAACTGTAGCTTCTTCGCAATTTGCACAAAGTTTGTCCCGATGGCGGACGAGAATCCACGACCAGTTCGCCGCAAAAGAAAGTCGGTTTTTGAGGTCGCTGAAAGAAGAAGAGAAGGGGAAAAGGAGCGAAGCCAAACTGAGGTGATTCTTGGAGATTTCTTCCAGTGATGGCGCGAATGAAGCAGACGAAGGGTCTAAAAACTGACACATCGGTCGCTAAATTACCTCTAGACAGGTCACTTCAACAGTAATTCTGAACGTGCACTGGATGTAAACAAAAACGTGATTTCTAGAGTAAAGAGGCGGGAGGAGATGTTTCTACTGAGGGAGCTGTGGAGGAGGAAGGTGGTGTCACACATGCACAACATCTGACAAAGGACTGTCGCTGTATTTCTCTTTCCTTAAAAAATCCTCTATACAACCTTTAAATATAATATGTGCTGTTTGGTAAATGGCGCGCAACACTCTCACAAATGGCACATGCTCTTGTTTTGAATTTGCACCAGGATTCATAAATGTGTCCCGTCCTTGTCCACCCTGAGCCTCACTAGTGTACATGTCCTCCTTCATCTTTCTTTTGCGTGGTCGTGATGCTCATTTTGTGTTTTCCTCTCCACCCGTGTGCCTGCTTGCCGTGTGCAGACTGTGAGGAAGGTGGTGCGGCGGGGCAAGGGTGAGGAGGGGGTTCAGGACATGACAGAGGAGGACCCCAATGACCTGGAGACCGAGCAGTACATGAGCTACGCCATCCTGGGCCGAGACAGCAGCAAGGTGGGCTACTGACCGGGCCCCTCCCTTAGCTAGCGCCCGGAGGACTCCACACCCACGCGCACTGTCAGAAGAGCTCTGAGAGGTGTGGTCGGCGGGAGGGGGGAGGCGGGAGGGGGGCAGGTGTGTCAAACTCAACGTTCAGACCGAATGAGAGCTTGTCACTAGTGGGAAGATTTAGGGCTTTGATAGTACTCTGGTTTTTCAGTCAGATTTCTACAGAAAACATGAATGTAAAACGGTGAGAGTGGCGGATGGGATAGTCACGGCAGTTTATCCTGCTGTAGATGGACAAACAAAACAAAGCTCAGGAGCTTTGTTAGAATTTTTGGGGCCTTAATTACACAGCCGTTCAAAAGTTTGGGGTCATCCAGACACTTTTGTGTTTTCCATGAAAAGTCACTTATTTACCACCATGAGTTGTAAAATGAGTAGAAAATATAGTCAAGACATTGACAAGGTTAGAAATGTTGATTTGTATTTGAAATAATAATTTTTTCCTTCAAATTTTGCTTTCGTCAAAGAATCCTCCATTTGCAGTAATTACAGCATTGCAGACCTTTGATATTCTAGTTGTTCATTTGTTGAGGTCATCTGGAGAAATTTCACCCCACACTTCTAGAAGCACCTCCCACAAGTTGGATTGGCTGGATGGACACTTCTTGTGTACCATACGCTCAAGCTGCTCCCACAACAGCTCAGTGGGGTTTAGGGTGAGGGTGAGGATTGCACAAGGGTTTTCTAATCATCCATTGGCCTTTTGACGCAGTGAGCAAACACATTGTACCATTAAAACACTGGAGTGACAGTTGCTGGAAATGAGCCTCTATACACCTATGTGGATATTGCACCAAAAACCAGACATGTGCAGCTAGAATAGTCATTTACCACATTAGTAATATATAGAGTGTATTTCTGATTAGTTTAAAGTTATCTTTATTGAAAAAAACAGTGCTTTTCCTTCAAAAATAAGGACATTTCGAAGTGATCCCAAACTTTTGAACGGTAGTGTATAAAATAATAGTTTGAGCTTTGGACAACAGACCCCTGTAGGGACCTGTGCTTTGGGAATGAAGTGTTCTGTTTGGGAGAGTAGGGGACAAGAAGATGTTAAATATAAGATGGGGTAAGATAACTGATGGCTTTGTATGTCAACAGCATGAGTTTGATATTGATCCTGGCTTTGATGGGGAATCGATAGAGGGAGACAAGCGCAGAGGTCTGTGGTCCATTCTCTGCTGCCCATTTCATATTATAACTGATGAGGAACTGAAGGTGAACTGGGGTCGCCACATTCAGATAATCACAAATGAAGCTATAAATTCATGTTAAATATTGCAATGACGTAAGGGAAACAAAATGGCTTTCCAGGTTCACATTTGAACTAAACCTCCTGTTTCTACCACATGGTGTGAACACAACACAGACATTTTCACTGCGGTCACTCAGTCTCATCATGTCCTGTGTGAAATAAATCATAGTGAGTCAGGAGTTTGTACTTCTCAAGAGCAGTGAGGGCAGAAAAATCTGTGTGTCATTCGTTCATTCGTTTTTCATTATAAAACAAAAAATAAGAAAAACAAAAAACAAAAAATGTTTTCATTATTTGTCTTCAAACCCAAATTGAAAAATCAGATAATGATTATTTTTTTCAGTTTTCGATTTTGTGTTTAAATGAAAAATGGAAAAAACGGATAAAGACCGTTTCCCGTTTACATGACTTCTGTGACTGCGATGCCGAACTGAACCAGGACTGAACCAGGACTGAACCAGGACTGAACCAGGACTAAACCAGGACTGAACCAGGACTGAACCAGGACTGAAACCAGGACTGAACCAGGACTGAACCAGGACTGAACCAGGACTGAACCAGGTTCGGGACCAGACCGGGACTGAGACCAGGACTTAGACCGGGACCAAGGACTGAGTCCGGGACGGGGACTGGGACTGGGACTGCGACCAGAACTGAGACCAGCATTGAGACCAGGACTGAGACTGGGACCAGACTAGGACTGAATTATTGTTTTTTTTTTTCATTTTTCATTTAAACACAAAATCGAAAACTGAAAAAAATGAATCATTATCAGTTTTTTTCATTTTGGTTTTAGAGACAAATAATGAAGAAAATAGTTTTTTCGTTTCTTATTTTTGATTTTATTTTGAAAAACAAATGAAGGAATGATACACGGGTTCAGAAGGAAGCTGTTTTCTGTGGCTGCAGCTGGACTAGACTCTACTGAGCTTGTCAAACTGATGCCATCACTAAAACACTAAAAAAACAGCAATTTATTAATAGATTAAGATCTTGATCTGATAAAAACCCAAACTACTCAACTACTCACACAGTCAGTACTTGTAGCTCTACTGTCGTCAGTTATATTTGTATATTTGTTGGTGGGGTAGGTGGTGCTAGCACAGGCTGGATGGGACCATGGGCCTTGGGTTTGACACGAGGGTGGGGGGGGGCTCAGATGACGCAGCGGGGGGCACAGTGAGACGTGTGAGTGTGTTTGCACAGACAGACAGACGGCCATCTCCTGCATGCTCCCACCAAACCACTGTGTCTAATCCACGGCTCTGGGAGAAGACCGGCTCACTGCAGCGCCACTGTTCTGTTATCACATCTGTCTATTATTCACCTTTTCATTATTAAAGACTCTAGTCCCTCATCTGCCTGTGTTCTCTGTCACTGTTCCACTTGCCCTGCCAATCCCCAGCCTAGAAACAAACAGCAGGAGTTATGGGCTGCGTTCACACTGCAGACTGAAGTGACCCAAATCCGATTTTTTGGCCCCTATGTTCCTGTATCTGATCTTCTAATGACAGTCTGAACCACACAGATCCGATTTTTTCAAATGTGACCCAGGACACTTCGAAATGTGCTCCTGAAACCGATACATATCTGATCTTCTGACATGCGACTTCAGTCTGAAGTGCATGAATCCGACCTACACGTTATCAACAAGACACAAACGTCACTATTCTGCGCTGAAGTAGCTGAAAATTGTTAATGAACTCCGTGTCATTGAAGTGAAGCACATCACCACTCACCACTCTTGTCTACGTCTCCACATCCACACGTTCCTTTCAACAGACACTGTCCCACAAAACACCACGACCAAAAACCTCATCCTTCTCCTTCTCAATCTCCTCCTTAAAACAAGTAAGTTGTTCATGTTCTGGCTCCGGTACGAGAGGAACTTTAAAATCTCCAGGTGCTCGATGCTGCGTCCATGTTTGGACAACTTCTGTAAACACAGAGACGCTCGCTGCGGTTGACGTCATCGTGTCTCCAGTGTCACATGTGGGACACTTTTGGGACGTTTAATGTTCACACTGGAGTCACATACAAGTCACATTTAACTAGAAATGTGAACGACCTCGCAAAAACATCGGATTTCACAAAAAAATCGGAATTGAGCATTAAGCCCTGCAGTCTGAACGTAGCCTTAGTTCCTTCACTTAAATGAGGTCCAGCTGAAATGACATGAAAATGGATCCACTGATTATAAAGCAATATTCAGCATTCCTCATTTACAAATGCAGGGAGTACAGCAGCAGCACATCTGGTGTCCCACTGGTACTTCTGGGTGACTAAATGGGGACTAGAACTATTAGTTTAACATTTAACACAGTACATTAACATCCGATACTGATCCGTGTACAAGATGGATGTCCAAATACACTTTTACTTGGGATTTCTTGGGATTTTTTACTGAATTTACCCAATTTTAATCATCTTACCACAATGTCGAGGAGAAAATTCAGTTCGTCGACTGGACAAAAGTTAGTTTGGTTGAAGACGTTTCGTAGCTCATCCAAGCTGCTTCTTCAGTTCTGGTCAGACGCTGGTGGACACTTCCTTATATCCAGTGTTGGGGAGTAACAGATTACATGTACCAGAGTTACATAATCAGAGTACAAATTATGAGTAACTGTATTCAGTTACAGTTACTGTTTCAGTGAGTGGTAATTAGATTGCAGTTACTTTGTTGAAATAAATGGATTACACAGCGGTATTTTCCTGTTTTCACATTTTGGGCTAAACCAGAACTAAAACAAGACTAAACCAGGACTAAACCAGAACTAAACCAGGTCTGAACCAGGACTAAACCAGGACTAAAACCGGGACTAAAACCATGACTAAACTAATACAATATGACACTAACAGGAGGATGGACATAATTGTGATCTCAGATAGAAATCATTTCTCTATCAATAATATTTATAACATGGTTAAGTAAAGACTGAACAAACAAGAATTTTCAGGATGTGGTTGTTACATTCATGTAGTTTTAAAAAACATGACAATATCAAAAAATCCAAAGTATTCAGATTACATTACTCATTTTAAGTAATTTAATGGATTACGTTACAAACTACATTTTGGGGTATGTAATCTGTAATCTGTAGGGGAATACATTTTAAAAGTAACCTTACCAACACTGCATATATCTGCAGGGAGGAGCTAACTCCACTGAAACTAACACACACACTTGTTTACTTGTTTACAGTTTCTGTTTGTTAGTTATGTTTATTGACCTGTACAGGGTATGGAGTCTAATTCATGGCCATAATGGAGCTTCCACACCTCTGGACCTGACCTGGATACACCTGTTGTTCTCTTGTTTGTTTAGATTTAGGTTTGAGGATGGAGTTGTAAATAGGAGATAGACGGTGTCTGAGTCCATTTCTGTTTAGAGAAGGATTCTCTTTCTTAACAAAAACAGCTTCTTACATGCTCCTCTCAAACCAATTATTTTCTCTGACTAAAATCTGTACCTCACTGTCCTTAAATTAGTGGAGATGTACAGCAGACTGAGGTCCACTGCTGCTCTCTCATCTGTGTTGGTTCATCCTCTTGTGAAGTAGATGTTTAGTTTCTCCAATGTAGCGTTCATTGCACTGAATGGAGTAGACCACATTACTTTGTTTGTGGCTCAGTGTTTTGTCCTTTGGGTGGTCAATAGGCTGAACTAACAAACCGAAACTGTAAACAAGTGTGTGTTAATTTCAGAGTAGTTTCAGTGTAGTTAGCTCCTCCCTGCAGACAAATAGAAGGAAGTGTCCACCAGCGTCTGACCAGAACTGAAGAAGCAGCTTGGATGAACTGAGAAATGTCTTCAACTAAACTAACTTTTGTCCAGTCGACAAACTGAATTTTCTCCTCGATGTGGCTTCTACCTGGACGACTGAGTGATTCTTCACACATCTTACCACAATAACAACTTGTTGAACATTCTTAACCATAATAAACATGGGCTTCTGCAGGAGTCCACAGTGTCATGAGCCCGTGGCCTTCCCTTCCTTCTGTTTGTCTGTTGGCCTGATGCTCCCTGAGCCTGGGTACAGCACAGGCTCCACACAAGCTTTTTTTTTTTACACCTCCCTGGGCTCACTTGTTGGGACTACCATCTCCATCAGCTCTACCCTCACAGTAGACTCTGAGTTGAATATGGAGCTATCAAGAGCATATAAGAGTGTAGATGTTAGCTCCTCCACAGCGGCTGCACACAGGTCAGCACCTCCACCTCAGCTCTGTGCAACTGTCCTCACCACTTTTTCTTTGGCTTGACATTTTCTCTTTTTGTTTTCACTGGCTGTCCTCAACTTCTCCTGCTCTTTTTCTGTCTCTCCCTTTCCTCTCGTTACTAACCTCCCTCTGGTGTGGGGCCCCTGTGGTGTGGCCCCTCCCCTGATGTAGCCCGATACAACTGATGTGAAGAGAGGGGCTCAGATAGTGAAATGTGCCAGTCTGCGGAGAGTTAAGCAGTGAGGCAGGCTGCAGGTACGCGCTGCCTCTAACCCATCTGCTCACATTTAACCCACTGCCCGCCCGGGTTAAATGCTCAAGTGTCACAGCTGAGCAAAACCATTCACTCTGACTGAAGCAAATAACAAAGACTCAATATCAAACACCTGCTGGATAATAAAAGAAAGTCTCACCTCTGCATCACACAGAGGCCAGGCCAAACCTAGCAGCTTATTCCAAGAGAGCCAGATACACCTGCAAGCGGCAATGAAGGGCCTTGAACTCACTAAAAGTGACCACAGAGATTCATTAGGAAACACACTCTTAAAACTTGTGTCTTTAAAATGTGAAAAACAAGAGTTTGCAGCATCTGTAGCATCTGAATAAAACAAGAGCCACTCACTTTACATTTGAGCCATTACGGCTGGTAAATAATGTATGCAATAGTTGATCTATAAGCCTATAATTGTCTTAAGAATGTGTATATTATATTTAAAGTTAGTCTCAAATCAGAATGCCATGTGATTAATTAACCTCAATTTTAAAAAGTGTTCAATCTGCTTTATTTTTCTATATCAACTGGCAGCACTAGTTTTAATGTGAATTAACAGGAGGTGGCCGGAATATTTCTTGACAAGAAGTACCACTAAATAGCTAGAGTTTAGTAGGTCTGTGCTAATTTAGTTTTACCAAATACTGAGCAAAGTGAAAACTTGATTCTGTAGAGCTAAATGCATTTGCTTCAGTCAAAATGGATTTCATCTTTATAGAAAAAATCTAATCTAACAATGTGCCTTTAATTCAGTACTAATCATATGTAACACAACACTGGCACTGCAGGCTCACCCTGAACCAGCCTGGACTCATCCATATGGGCCAAAAGGTTCCAAATACATATTGTTACTACTGAATGAAGCAGAGATTCATTCATTCTTGACATTTGCCTTATTGCAAATGGTTACAAATGACTGGAAATGTGTGCATGCGGGATCACATATTAGGCTGGTGTATTTCTACGCACACTTTCACATCTAACAGAGTTTTCCAATGGCCCCGACTGGCTGTTGCATGGTCTCAAAGGCCCTGGCAGCCACGGCTCCAGGCCAGAGTGAAAAAGTGAGAATGGAGCTTGAGCACAGCACTGCCCTGTGTGCGTGTGGCCTTTCCAGTCAAGCTCTATTTAGATGTGTTTGAATGCTCTGGCTGGTCTAATACAGCGACTGTCATCATCACAGAGGACAATTAAATATAGAGTTTCCATATTTGGCGTGTTTACTCACTAATGGCCGTGCATGCAGCAGGCTGCTTCTCTCTGGAGGAAACACTGCTCCTGTTCAGAACGAGCACTCCCAGCAGCAGGCAGCACGTGGGTTTACTCGACACGACGAGTCTGGGCTCAGTCAAAGCCCTTCACAGAGGACATGTTGGGCACAAAGCACACTCACTGTTGTGTCACACCTGTAGGAGCCTTATGCTTCTATTGACATTCACGCGCATATAACACCCACTGTGTTATTATAGTGAAAATAATAGTGCGTTTATTTTCCGTTGTTTGTTTGTTTGTTTTTTTCTACATTAGAGTCTAGTATTTTACACATATTGAAGGACTTCTGTATCCAGTTGTTTCTCCTCAGCTGTAAATTGGGAACAACACTTCCTGGTATATTGGACGCCTCGCGCAACCAATACTTTCACTTTACCCAAATGCTTGTTTAAACAGACTTTAATTGCTTATTTTCAAGATGCCATAATGACACACAATTCCTGTTTTCACCACCACCAGTAGTTGGTGATACACGTACGATTCAGCAGCGTCGCATAGTCATTTTGGTACAAATGCACATCCACTGCAGACAAACATGGCTTTTTTGTTGTCATTTTAGATTAATATTGGCATTTAAAATGTGAAAATGATAACATAAAGATCTCCAGGTGGGTCATACATCATAGCTGACACAAGCACAATATGTCTTCTATCACATACACAGCAGAGGACGTGCCCAGTGAGGCCTGCATGAGAGTGCCCGGTCTGAACAGAAGCAACAGAACTGTGAATGTTGAGAACACAACAAAACACAACCTTCTCTCTACACAGTAACCTTCACCACTGGCTTCTTTGCCCACAGAGTTCTCCACACGATTCCAGCCCTTCTCCTAAAGCATCGTACATGGACACATGACCCGGCGCTGTCTCTGACCAGTGACCACCTCACAGCAGACAGCCGGATAAACGGACCTGAGCACCACCAGACCTTCAGCACGCCACCACCGAAGGATATGGTTTTACCTGTAGTTTTTATGACATTTTTTTTAAAACCATGAGAAACATCTACTCTAGGCAAGACGCATGATTTCGTATAAAACTAAAACACAGACCAAAAAAAAAAAGACAAAAAAATTGAGCAACCAAACGAGCTTCCTGTATGTGTATGAGCATGAGTGACTCCCGCCGCATGGCCTGTCTTTAACTACGATACGAGGGGGGGTTTGGGGGACAGGCATGCAGCACTGAATATGGTCAATTATGGGCCAATAATAAAGTAAGGCGAAATTTGAAAAAAGGGTTATGAAATTTAAATTGAAAAAAATAATGATAATAATAATAAAGTCATCTCTAGGCAACAGTTTCTCTGCCCCCTGGTCCACGTCCACTGAACAACCAGTTCCATGTGGGATCCCATTTCTCAACAGTTTATCATGGCTTCAATATGATTCTGTAGATATCCTGCAGATGGCGCCATGCATCATCTTGTTTGGTCTTCTTAGCTTTCCACATTTTATTTCCATTAAGTTGTACAGTGTAGTTGACTTGAAGATCCCTTTATTTTACCCAAATGAGCAACTGAAAAGTAGTTTGATATGATATGAGAATATGTCTTTTGCCATTGTAGCGGCTCTGGTTTTATTTTGGAATTGTACACAAGACAAACAGTCCAGAAATGTTCATAGAAAGTTAATGACTGTGGTTTCCTAGAAAGAGCGACAACACAGCTTCATGGAAATAATGCAAAAGTTTGGGTTTCATATTGTCTTCTAAATGATCACAGAGAAGGACAGAAGACCGAGGAGAAGTCTCAGCCAAAGACGTGTAGTCAAAAGTTACATCTTATTTTTTACAGAATAACTTATATTTTCTTGCATCAAACAAAGATGATGAATGAGCTGCCGTGAGCGAGTCAGCGTCACGCGTCTTCCATTTGTGTGTGGTCTCTGTCAGTACCCACCGGTGCCGCCTCAGAGTAGATGTAGCAGCCTGGTCCTCGGGCAGGGGCAGGGGCAGGGGCAGGGGCACCGCGGGGCCGAAGAGTAGCAGCCACGTCTGGAGTCTGGCCCACAACCAGAGGCCCTCGAGACTGTACTGTGGACTGTAGCAAGGAGAGGAGACAGGTACGGGATTACATTTGTGCCTAAAGTAGGTTTCTCCTGTCAAAGGTCCTACACTCTGCATTACTTCTTGTGTTTAGAATGTGTTTATAATCCTGTGAACATTCGAGCAGTGACATGTCAGACTTTATGACACTGAGGGGTGAAGCGGTTTAAGGATAAATCAGTACCCTCTAGTGTCAACGTTCCTAAAAAGAGACACTAACATTGACATTATAATATCTGGAGCTGATGAAAACACGGTCAGTTAAGCATTACATTTTCTTAAAAGTAAAATTTAGAAATCATGGCATTTTAATTTTGAATCTGTATTATTGCTGTATTGTTTTCCCTGCATACATGAGCCGGACATCACTTCCATATTTAATGCACAATGTTTGCATAATCTGGGGGGCTGGTTTGGAGTTTTATATTGGTGCAAATAATGACAACATGAGCACAATCACCTTCAACAGATGTTCAAGGATCTGTATGTACCTGCACTCTACACTATATGTTTAACTGGGAACACAGATCTCACATACAGCCTCTTTAAGCAAGAATAACTGTGCAGTTATTTTAAAAAATGTATAGCTGGGGCACTTTTGTACAGTTAAATCCATTCTTCTGCATGTATGTTTTGGCACAAATGTAACTCCGTACTCAGTCGTGGAGAGAAGGGTGCGTCCAGTTGAGTTGAATGTTTGTCCCCTTGCTTTTTCTTGAGAGTCACCAATCACTGTGAAGAGTTCTCTGACCTGTAACTGTGAGTGTGGCCCATTACGAGCGCCACTCTCCTCCTCCAATCCAAACGCGCCCAAACCCACGCAGCAATAACAGCGCCGACAAGATTGTCCATGTGACCGGAGAGGGGACTTTAGCTTCATGTTCTTCCTAAACGCGGGCTTCTAGTCTGTGGAGAGCAGATTTAGGCTCCACTAAGCAATGATGTCAGTACATAGATACTTCATTTTGCACTTGTATAAAGCGACGATTACATTTCGAACGTAGCAACTTTTTTATCTCATCCTCGTTTGGTTTTGAACTTCCAATGAGCCATCTCACCTTCCAAGTGCCCAGTTCTAGAGATTTCCATTTCAGAGTGAAGAGTGTGTTTGTGGATGTCTGTGGTTGTTCTAAAACCACATGGGTTCTTCAGTATTGGGACAGTTAAAGGTTCTGAAATGGGCAGAGGACAAGCTTCATGTTCTCTGGAGTCTTCTACAAAACACCTTTTCTCAAGTTGATTTACCTCAAGTTTAAATGGCGGCTGGAAAGTTGCAAAATAAGACTTACTTAACTTTTTTTTTGTCACTTTAACCAACAAAAAGATTATGGGATGGAAATATCGGGGTTGCACAAGTTATCACAACTACCACTACAAATAAATGAATGAAAAGTCAGTTTCATTCATTTGAAAAGTCTTATTTTGCAATTTTGGTTTGCACTTTACGGCCACCAGAAAATCAATGTGTGCCATCTCATGTTCTATCATAAGCGTGTTTCACTTCCTTTCTCAAAGTTGTTCAAATAGTTGCTTTGTGTAAAGTCAGACTGATGTTGCAATAACCACCTAGCAGTGTTCGTTTAGTGCCACCTGAATCGATGAATGTACAGTCTTGGTGTACTGTAGTTCTGAAGTAGTCTTATGTGTTGATTGTATTTAAGTAGATTAGAGAATGTTTCACCTCTGTATCTAATCTAGTATAAAGTCATCTCAATGCTAACACAGAGGCACATGTGGGGCAAAAGGGTTTGAACTAACAGATGTTTCATCATATCATTTATATTTTGCTATATTTTTAATAAGACAGAAGCCAGATGTCAGTGAGAATACGCAGTAGCAGTTGCAAATGAAGGGCTCAAGAGTTTTGCTTGTTTTGGAAGCAAAGGGCCATTTTTATTCAAGGAGCCGATGTCAGGAGTGAGGAAGAGGGCAGGAGGGGGAGTGCTCAGAGTAACGGCTGTACGCACAGAAGAAGAACTGAACTGAAGAGCCACTGCTCACAAAAACTCTGTGGGTATTTAAAAATGTCTTTGTTTAAAAATGTTTTGTTCTAGAAATGTATAGATTGTTCCAATCCTTAGCTGATTCTGAGTCAAAACTCCAGTATATCCAAGAAGGAGATTCTGAGCTGGGATCCAAGACAGGATCCAGGACAGGATCCAGAACCCAGCTGGGTCATTAGCACACTGGGCATAGTTTAGGTGGGAGGTGAAACCCCAACAGGAAATCCTCCTGCAGTTTGATTTGTTTATAGGTATATGTTCTATATGACAAAACACAGCATAGTTAAAAACTTATGAGTGAACCATGAGCATCCTGAGCTGTGAGCTGCAGGGGGCGCTGTGCGTACAGCCACACTCTGAGCTGAGGGCCAGGGCACACTCAGCTGTTCACAGAGACGCCGTGGACTTAATGACCAGTTTTACAAGATGGCAGACATTGTCCCTCAGCAGCACAGCCCTTCTAGAGCCCACAGCAGATGAGCAGGCTTCCACACAGACTGAGACGTCACACAGGAGGTCATGCAAAAATATTACTGTTGCAAAAACTAGAGAACTTGTATATTCCTTTAGAATGGATTGAAGACATTATTAACGCAATAGTATATTACTCAATACTAAGGAATGCAACTGCGCACATGCACAGAAAATCTTTTTATCATAAAAGGCTATATATCTATAAATATATATATGAGATATAGGAAAATATATATATTTACTTAGAATGCTATGCACCCTTCCTTGTCAAATGGGATTATGTTATGGATGTACTTTTAGCATCATACAGCTGTAGCTACCAAGAGACTGTCGGGTAATGCCTGCAACCTGGGAAACAAGGGACGTTCTGGGGTATTTGAAATGATTTTTGTTTGCTTTTTTATTGTTATGGAGAATCCTACATGAATTTAAAATATATGTCAAAGCCTTTTAATCCAGTCGACTCTGTTAACATCTATGAATTTACTCGGTACACCAGCTCAACATTTACAAAATTAATAAAGAAATGAAATGTGTTTGTGTATCTTGTGTGTGTGTGTGTGTGTGTGTGTGTGTGTGTGTGTGTGTGTGTGTGTGTGTGTGTGTGTGTGTGTGTGTGTGTGTGTGTGTGTGTGTGTGTGTGTGTGTGTGTGTGTGTGTGGGTGTGTGTGTGTGCGCGTGTGTGTGTGTGTTTGTGTGTGTGTGCGCGTGTGTGCGCGTGTGTGTGTGTGTGTGTGTGTGTGTGTGTGTGTGTATGAAATATAAACCCACATCTGCTCGTGCGATACATGTGTAGAATATTCAGATTGTACTTTATCCATTCAGGTACATATTCTTGCTTCATAAACTTGTGTCTTTTTTAAACTGCCATTGTGTCTTTAGGCAAGGCACTTCCCTCACATTGCCTGGTATGAATGTGGTGTGTGTGAGGGTTGGTGGAGGCACGGTGGTGGAGATGGGCAGCTTCTCTTTAGTCAGTTCTGTGTGGTCAGAAGATGTTCCAATAAAACTCTGGAGAGAGGAGCAGAGGAGGACAGGAGGAGAGGAGCAGAGGAGGACAGGAGGAGAGAAACAGAGGAGGACAGGAGGAGAGGAGCAGAGGAGGACAGGAGGAGAGGAGCAGAGGAGGACAGGAGGAGAGGAGCAGAGGAGGACAGGAGGAGAGAAACAGAGGAGGAGAGGAGCAGAGGAGGACAGGAGAGAGAGCAGAGGAGGACAGGAGGAGAGGAGCAGAGGAGGACAGGAGGAGAGGAACAGAGGAGGACAGGAGGAGAGAAACAGAGGAGCAGAGGAGGAGCAGAGGAGGAGGAGGAGAGGAACAGAGGAGAGAGAGACAGAGGAGAGAGAGCAGAGGAGGACAGGAGGAGAGGAGCAGAGGAGGACAGGAGGAGGAGGCAGGAGAGAGGAGAGGAGCAGGGAGACAGAGGAGAGGAGCAGAGGAGGACAGGGAGGAGGAGGAGGAGGACAGGGAGAGGACAGAGGAGCAGAGGAGAGGAGCAGAGGAGGAGAGGAGCAGAGGAGGAGAGAAATGGAGGAGGAGAGGAGGAGAGGAGGAGAGAAACAGAGGAGGAGAGGAAGAGAAAAACAGAGGAGAGAGGAGGAGAGAAGCAGAGGAGAGGAGAGAGGAGGAGAGAAACAGAGGAGGAGAGGAGCAGAGGAGGGGGGAAACAGAGGAGGAGAGGAAGAGAAAAACAGAGGAGGAGAGGAGAGAGGAAGAGAGAGGCAGAGGAGGAGAGGAGGACAGGAGGAGAGGAGCAGAGGAGGAGAGAAACAGGAGGAGAGGAGGATAGGAGCAGAGGAGGAGAGAAACAGAGGAGGAGAGGAAGAGAAAAACAGAGGAGGAGAGAAACAGAGGAGCAGAGGAGAGAGGAGGAGAGAAGAGAGGAGGAGATGATGAGAGGAGAGAGGAGCAAAAGAGAGAGGAAGAGAGGAGAAAGCAGGAGTAGAAGAGGAGAGAGGAACAGAGGAGAGAGGAACAGAGGAGGAGAGGAGGGAGACATTAGTTTTAATGTCTAATTCAGGATTATGCAGTGTGTCTTGGTTTCCTTGTCTCCTCTGAGCTTGGGGCCGATTTTCACTGACAGATGAAAAATTGAGGATTGAGCAAAGGAATCAAGGAGAAGGAAGCGAGGAAAGAGAAATGAGATGCACCCAATATAACCCACAGGTCGTGAACCTGACCCACCTGGACACGCAGTGCGGTGTTGTGTCCAGCAGGGGGCAGTCCTGCTCCACTCAGGTCCAGGTTCAGTCGCTGTGTGTGCTCACTTGTCACTGTGTGTCCTCGGTGCACTCTGTGAGACTGAGCAGGAACGAGCCTCACGTCCTCTGTCCTCTGTCCTCACGTCCTTCTCCCGGTCCCTGAACACCTGCGCGCGAGAGGCATGTCACACACTGTGCATTTATAAGAAACAGATATTTCATTTTATTCTTTCAAAAAAAAAGAAACTTATTGGAACCTCTTTTCCACGAGACCTGAGTGGTTTGCGCCGACACAATGTCCACAGATGGACAGAAGAGCAGTGGCAGCAGGGCCATCCCGGGGACCAGGAGGGTGACGGTGCTCGACCCGGCGCACATGCCCCACGACTACAGCTCCACTCCCGGGGGCACCGTGTTCAGCACCACCCCGGGCGGTACGTAGGCAAATGGACCGGCTACAGCCCCGGGTTCCAGCGGCTCATCCAGGGTTTTACTTTAGACTGTAGAAAGAAAACATCCAGTGTGTGGGTTTACTGACACACGGGGCCATTCTTCCATATGGTGCGGGGCGTCGTGCCAACAGCCGGGCGAGTTCACGCTCAGACTTTAACATGGTTGTACAAAGAAAAGCATAGTCTGTTTTAGAAGTGCTCTTTCAAAGATGTAGAGTTGCATAAAGGTTGTGTAGCTTCTTAGTTAAAAATACAATAAGTAAAGAAAAGCAGCTGTGTGTATAAACTTTATGACTTCGTGGAATTTCGTCATTCAGTCACGTGCCGTTACCTCGCGTGAACCTGGTGAACTTCACCACAGCTCGAGCACTATAGACCCCCCCCCCACAGAGAGAGTATAAGTGGAACTGACCCCAGGTCTACTACACTACAATCTATGACTACTACAGAAATCTCTCAGGAGGACTAAACTTTGTGTATTTGAGTGAGAGTAAGAGTCTGCACTGTCTACACGTAATGATCAGGTTTGATTTACGTTCAGTGGAGTTTCTGACATATTCTACACTGTTAACACAGTATGTCTCCTCTGTCAGTACCTGTAGGACTGTAGTACAAGCCCACCACACACAGCAGGTGTATGATTCTTGGAGTGTGACTGTGGGCAATTGGATGATTCTTTGTTAAACACAAATCGTTGGCTATAAGACAATTGATTTTAGGAATGATTAATAATCTAATGAAGCTCAGTTGTCCTCAAACTCTTGATTAAGTAAGCTCGTCATGCTGAGACAAATGACGAGACAAACCATGACCATGAATGGAAAATCTAAACCCCTGTCCTCCTCGTGTGACTGACCGTGACTCCACACACAGGCACTAGGATCATCTATGATCGTAAGTTCCTGCTGGAGCGCCGGAGCTCCCCGCTGGCCCAGACTCCTCCTCGTTGTCTGCCTCACATTCCTGGAGTGACCAGTCCCTCGTCCAGTGAGACCAGAGACCACAGCAAAGAACCACTGAACAACAGCAGCAGCCTGGCACCACCCAGCAGCCACACTGGTAAGGACTGGCACACTGCTCTGAGCAGCCTGGCACACCAAGGAAGGACTTCAAAAACTTTTCAGATCCTTTAAGGGCCCTTTCAAATACTCTATCTTATTTTTTATTTTTTTATACATCTGCAAATCTCTAACACTGTTATCATGTGTCACACTGTAAAGCAGAGGTCCTCTGATACAGACACACTGTTACAAGTTCTAGACAGACAGATCTTTATTGATCTCACAGGAAAACAGAAGAAACAAACATAACATAATAATGTCATATGTTACACCGTTGTGTCCATAGGCAAGACACTTAATCCACCTTACCTAGTGCCTATGAATGTGAAATGTGAGTGATTGTGCTCAGAGGGGCTAATGGCACATATAACCAGCCTTGTTTCCACCAGTCTGCCCCAGGGCAGCTGTGGCCACAACAGAAGCTATAGAAGCGAGTGTGCAGTGAATGGAAAATGCTTCATGAAGCAGCTTGGGGGTCTTGAAAGGCGCTACATAAATCTAACCCATGAATCAGAGAAGTGAAGTAAAATCATACATCTGCCTCATGTTCGTGTGTGTTCTTGTAGGAGATGAAGACCAGTTCCAGATGGACATGGAGCTGTAGGACATGTAGCTCAAGTCCTGAGTCAGTCCTGCCTGTAAAGAAGAGTCCACCACTCTGCATCCTTCTTCTGTCTGCTTCTTTCTTCACTTCACAAAGCCTCAGCAGGCTCCACTCTCATATAGTGTGTATGTTAGTGTATATGTGGATGTTTTCATCACTGTCATACTTGTCCTCGACTATCATCTGAAAGAAGCTCTTTGTAGATTGAAGGGTTTAGGACGTCCTTGAGGATGTACCAACTGTTTAGTGAGTTTGGAGAATCCAACACTAGAATCATTTGGATCATTTAACTAACAATAAACAATTACTCAAACATGTGTGAATGAAAAACTCCAGATGTGTTTTTGAGGAGGGAACGACATTTTGACATGGTTCAAAACTCAATTTTGCCTAAAAACCTTTAATATTCATTTTCAATCGATCAAAACAAGAAAAGTATTTGGGCTTTATGGTGCCACATAAAAGCAAGAATAATGGTCAAGATGATGAAATAAAGACATGTATAAATGATAAGTGTTGAATATGAAGACAAACATAGTGTGGACATCATCTGTTTTGTTTGTGTTCTGTCACTTTTGCTATTAACAATGTTGCTAAGATTATGCATTACTTTACGCTTGAATAATTCCAAATTCAGCTGAATGCAGTTCATTGTTGTATTGTTTCTGCCACACAGCAGTGTCCGATAACTTGGAGCGCTTTTGGAAATTGTATGTACAATAATTGTACAGCACTTTGATTTTCACACATTATTTGTTGATAAACCTTAAAGAGTAAATGATCTGTGGATGTGTTTTCTTTGAATCTGAACTCGAGTTGTCAAAAGCATAGACTGTATAACGGAGTTTGACGTCACCCACAGCGTTTGGGTCCAGTCAAATGAAGCTCATGAAGTTAGCATTTATAGGGCAAATTTGGAGCTGAGTTCTATATTCTATATTCTATATATAGCAATAGGAATTTATTTACAGACAAAATAGTGAAATAAAAACAGCAGAATCATGTAGAGCAGGTTAATATGAACATTTTAATGTAAAGTCAGTTGGCAGCTAGCGGGTTAGCCATGTCTATTTATATACACAGTGTACGGTCAAAAGTATAGAAAATCTGACACGGATTGAAACAAGTTGATTGTTCTATTCTCAAGTATTGATAAGTTTGAAATGCGAAAATTGTGACAACACTGGTCTGAATCAACACTTTTTCTTCCTGTTTTGTGAAGATCCTGTCATCATGAGGAGATAAATGTGACAGCAGAAGGCTCGGGTTCCAACACATCAGTAGAATTCCTCTTTGAGTGGCTGCAGATAAGCCCAGCCAGCGCTCAGAGGTCTGGACACACCAGGTCAATACACGACTGGACACAGACAGTCACTTTCTCTGCCCTGCTCTTTAAACCAAGGAACAATGACACAGTTTGGATATTCTGTCCTTTGTCCACAAATCACTTTACACCAGATGCCCTTCCTGTCCCAGTCACACAGCTAGGAGCCAATACAGATAAGTATGTACACACTCACACATGTGCATGCATGTACACACTCACACATGTGCATGTATGTACACACACACACATGTGCATGTATGTACACACACACATGTGCATGCATGTACACATTCACACATGTGCATGCATGTACACACTCACATGTGCATGCATGTACACACTCACACGTACATGTATGTACACACTCACACATGTGCATGCATGTACACACTCACACATGTGCATGCATGTACACACTCACACATGTGCATGCATGTACACACTCACACATGTGCATGCATGTACACACTCACACGTACATGTATGTACACACACACACGTGCATGCATGTACACACTCACACATGTGCATGTATGTACACACTCACATGTGCATGTATGTACACACACACATGTGCATGCATGTACACACTCACACATGTGCATGCATGTACACATTCACACATGTGCATGCATGTACACACTCACACATGTGCATGCATGTACACACTCACACGTACATGCATGTACACACTCACACATGTGCATGTATATACACACTCACACGTGTGCATGTATATACACACTCACACGTGTGCATGTATGTACACACTCACACGTGTGCATGTATATACACACTCACACGTGTACATGCATGTACACACTCACACATGTGCATGTATATACACACTCACACGTGTGCATGTATATACACACTCACACGTGTGCATGTATATACACACTCACACGTGTGCATGTATGTACACACTCACACGTGTACATGTATGTACACACTCACACGTGTACATGCATGTACACACTCACACATGTGCATGTATATACACACTCACACATGTGCATGTATATACACACTCACACATGTGCATGTATATACACACTCACACATGTGCATGTATATACACACTCACACATGTGCATGTATATACACACTCACACATGTGCATGTATATACACACTCACACATGTGCATGTATATATTTGAGATTTGATGTGTTTTCATAGTGTTTCATTTATTTGAGCAATATATATGTGTGTGTGTGTGTTGGGGGGGGGGCAGGGTAGGTTATGTTGTTACATCCTCAGAAACATTATAAACATATATATATATATATATATATATATATATATATATATATATACTACTGCTACTACTACTACTACTATTGCTATTACTACTACGACTACTGCTGCTGCTACTATGCTACTACTACTACTACTACTACTACTACTACTACTACTTACTTTTTAGTGTTTTCATAGAAAAGCAGGGACAGCAAGCAGGTGATAGTTTTGGAGGAAAGGTGGATCCAGTGGAGCTGTCAGAGGAGGAGAGGGACATAGAAGAGAAAGAAGAACAGAACAGAGACAGAAAAGTGGATGAGGCTCAGATTGGCCCTGCAGCACAGGACAGCCCTGAATAGAATCTAAAAGACACCATCAAGGATCTGGGTGAAACGCAAACTGACCCACAACAAGTGAAATTGTCTGAATACCCCCAGTGTGGTGTGTAACCCTAACCCTAACCCGCAGTGTAGCTTTGGGATGAAAAAGAGATCATTCAACTCTAAGTTTGAGGCTTTTCCTTTGTAAGAATATTCACTATCTAAAGATGCAACTTTTTTCATGTAGAATCTTTGGCAGAAATTTGAAAAATGGTGCTTTTGTAAACAATGGCCTTTCAAATTGATAAAAAGCACGTGATCTCATCAGAGAACATGACAACACCAGCCATAAAGCAAGTGTCCACACAGCAAAAAGTAGAGTGTTAAAATTGACTCTCACAGAATCAACTTGAACAATTTCTCAGAGGTTATATGAGTCCAATCTGTTCTAGGGTTAATTTAACATTTTTGGAAATGTTAACTAAGATAACTCTGGACACAGTTTAACCCCGAAATCCAGAGTTATATTAACGTTTGAGAGTAAACAGCTAACACTTTGTAGAGTTAACCTGATTTCACTAAACAACACACAGAGCTGTTTTATTTTATTTTTACTTTATTTGAGTTCATTTAAGATTAAATGATGTACAAAACTGGTTCAAACTGGTCTGTAGTGAAGTGGTGACTGGGAGGAGCCAAATTAACACTAAGGGAAGTTGAATTAACCTCAACCACATCAACTCTGTCAAATAACCCCAACTCAAACCCCCATTTAACTTTCAAATAGTTAAAATAACACTTTTGGTGTTAAAAACAACTCACAATATTTTACCCTAAAATTTTAACCCTCCAGTTTTTGCTGTCCAGTGTTGGAACAGTTCTATAGAAAGTGTAACACACAGCAAATGAGGAGGAAATGAAGAACAGACAAGAGTATCGTGCCTGTGCTGTGGCCGTAGTTCAATTCCTGGCCAAGCAAAACATTCCTTTTCAAGGATGTAATGAAACAGTATAAAGAAACAACCAGGGACGGTTTTGAAAATTTTGACCCTTTCTTGCAATTATATAAAGTCATCTGAACTTGTACAGCTTTATCTAACTCAGGGCTGTGAATGCTGTCTTTGAAAATGTTCCTCCACTTCCTCAGTGCCTCATTAGCATTAATACCTCAAAGACAGTCAGGCTGCATCTCAGTTCTGTACTGTGTCCCTGCTGCTCATGTTCAGGTCTTCCTCTTGCTCTTCCTCTTTCTGTCTTTCAGCACATGATACAGCTCCACACACGTAAAGGTCACTGAGCTCTGTGCTACTGTCAAGGACATTTGTGCTGCAAATGAGAGAAAAAAAATAGCTGTACTTGCCCTGATTGATCGAATGGTTGCTGAGACTGACCACAGTTTTTCCTGTGAATGATCAAGTCCTTAGAAGAGTTCAAGCCTGCAGGCCCCTGTGAGTCCGCTTTCTCATGCAGCACCTTCAGAGACCTGCAGCCCACTATAATGTAGAGATCAACCCTGAAGAGGTCTTGCTGACCACAAAAAAAAAAAAAAAAAATCCTAAAAGACATGCAGTGTTGACACAGGTTCTTCAGACATCCCTCACAGTCCCAGTTGAAAGCTGCAGCGGTGGGCGTGTGCTGTGTGTGTGCTGCAGAGACACTTGGTTGAGGTGCAAGATGACACAAGATGACACAGGCTTCATCATGTGACTGTTGTATCAGTTGAGAAAGAAGAACTTTGTAAATGAAGTGATGTCACTGATCAGTTTGCCAAAATGAAAAATATGTGCTACAGTCTGCTGCTAAAGAAATGAAATGAAGGTTATTTATAAGACCTTTAAAAGCACCGAGGACCCGAGCTCTTGCAGGGCTTTACTGATTTCTCTTTTTTATTGAGCTGATTGGGACCTGATGAGTGCAACAATAAAGAATTATATTTTACATGATGTAGTTTCTGAGAAAAATGATGTCCACATATGATCTATAAAACATTCACTTTATGTTTTAATCATTTTGATGGGACACTATTATAAAGTCATAATTGAATAATGATTTGCAAAAACTATTTATTAAGTGCCTGAACAACCCAAAATGTGTTGAACATGTATGTCCACATATGTGGATGCCAGGTCCTAGGAGGACTGATTGTCACGAGGATAGATTTGTTCATTCTCAACAAACATACCAAGAGTTGTGTTTTGTTTCGTTTGTGTATGTTTCATTGGCTCCAGCGATACAAGCTAACACACTGGCTTTATTTACACATTATTTTAAGGACAGGGAATGCAGAGTGTTGACTTTCTACAGAATTGTTCAGTTTGTAAAACATTTATTGTCATTTAAATCAAATATAAATATAAAACAGCACTTGCACTGGCTTGTTTTTAGAGTACACAAAGCTTAGGAAACTAGTGTGAAAGTGCATGGCACAAACTCAAGCTTCTTTAGCCAGTTTATTCCATCTACATAGAATACTGAGGTGTTCATTTAAAATAAAATTCTATTCTTTTATGTGTTTTTAATGTATATTTTTAAACAGCCAAATACATTTTAAAAGTTGTTGGATGCTGAGTGCAGGATTTTCTAAGAAAAATCGACTTATTCCTATTTACATACAAGTTCATGTTCAAACATTGTGTTGAAATTAAATTTTTCTTAAAGTTTCAGGTTGTTCATAATATTATAATATTTTGTAAAAGAAAGAGTTCGTAGATATAGATTTGTGTTTCTCTGCACAAATATATAGGCCCGAGCGCCAGAGGCTGGTGAAGGACCTATTAGTATCGCAAAGCGATGCTCCTAGTGGCCAAAAAATGGAATGACACGACGTGACTCGCCTGTAGTGACCAGGGACCCTCGCCATGATGTAGCAATGCACCAGAGGTTTCCGAAAATGTATAGT
The DNA here is from genome assembly GCF_026225935.1 of Boleophthalmus pectinirostris. Classification (NCBI taxonomy): domain Eukaryota; kingdom Metazoa; phylum Chordata; class Actinopteri; order Gobiiformes; family Gobiidae; genus Boleophthalmus; species Boleophthalmus pectinirostris. The sequence goes on along the minus strand of NW_026571353.1, from coordinate 1,634,065 downwards.
TTGTCGGCAAAAAAAAAAAGCGGAACATTGTTCTCGTATCAGAAAATTATTCTTTCTTTCTTATTTTTTTTTTCCTAACCAACTCACCCATTTTTCACCCACTGAACAACGACGAAAAGTCCTGAAATTTTGCCATCTGGTAAAATTTGCGCTTCTCTAACTTTTGGCTATTTCCATTTACCAGACAGAAATAAAATGGCTCATCAGCGCCCCCAAACGACTCAAAAATGCATTAGGGAATACGAATGACAAAAAAAAATGTGCATGTACAATCATGAAATTTGACACAGAAGTCGATCATGTCAAGACAAGGAAAAAATATTATTACACCAACACCGTGCGCTCCACTAGGGGGCAGCGATATTGGCTTAAAGTTTGCTAAGCACACACATTATCTCAAGACGTGGAACATCAAAAGTTATCCACATTTTTCTTACAGTCTCTGAGCAGTGAAGCAACAAAAAATGCACACAATTTTGGAGATTTACAAATTGCTCCCATTTACTCAAACAAACTCTAATTTCAGTGAAATTTGAAACAGTTGTTAAACTCTCTGCCCTGAAGCTACTTAATGTGAAAATTATTAATTTGGGGCATTAGCGCCCCCTATAGATTGAAACTAAATTTAATATGGGAGAAAATCATTTGTTCCCAAATAGTTGTTAAAAAATTTCTGAAATTTTGCTCAAAATTCCATTTTAGCATCCTGATCCAAAAGTCAATGACACCCATGTCATATTTTTTATGGCGTTGCCATGGCGATGACATAAACTCTCAATTCCTTTTTATCTCTATTCCTTTATCTATTCCTTTGGGAAAATTTACAAATTCTGACACAAACTTTGGCTGATTTCACTCAAATTTTAATCGTGGGTTTGCACCTCAACCCTGAACAGACTGATGTCAGAAAAGTGGGTTCAATAGCGCCCCCTAGAACATTTGTATGGAAAAATAAGGTTTTATTTGTCATAGATATACAAAATTTGGTATCCACATTTGTGACATGGTCTCAATTAAAAAACTCAATGATGCCCACTCCCCATTTACACTGTGTTGCCATGGCAACAAGGAAAAATTCTGTCCTTGCCAATGGGACGTCCTTACACAAACTTTGGCATAGCCAAACCAAATTTGGTAGCCAGATGCATAATGGCAACAAGAACAAAAATGTATATTGAGACCACGCCCCTTTACAAACCGGAAGTTATGAAAATTACAGGGTTAGGGTTGGGGCTATGGTTAGGATTATGATTAGGGTAAGGTTTAAGCTTAGGGTTATTAGGGTCAGTGTGAGGTGTTTGGGGGGCGCTGTATTTGCAGGGCGTGGTGTTTGCGGGGTGCGGCCTTTGCAGGGCGCGGCGTTTGCAGGGCGCGCAAAGGCCGATCATTGCCGCTTGCGGCTATTATTATTATTTATTATTATTATTGTTAGGCCTGAGCACCTTTGACCTATTGTAATTGTTCAGCAGCACAGCGCACGCAAACAGAGCGTGAAGCGCTCTCCCCTTTCCAAACACAGTGGCACTCATGTCATCGACTGGTGTCCACTGACATGGCACAGTGGTATTGCCCATGGCCATGATAGTGGCCTAACTGTAATTGTTCACCCCAAAACAGAGCAAAAACAGAGGGCAGAGCGCTCTCCCCTTATCAAACACTCAATGCCACTCAATAGTGACACTCATGGCGTCCAACAGTACAGACTGGCATTGCCCATTACCGAGATAGCGGCATAAATGTAATCGTTAACTCTGGTAAACTCCAAAAACGTGCATTGGGTATGTCAGTAATCAAATAGGTCAAGAGCACAATGGACTCGTCATTGACAATGGAGCCTACGGGTGCGTTACTGGATGCGAGCTCTTTCCAATGACATTTATATGTGCCACCATAGGTAGCCCTATATTGTTATTGTTCTGTTTTTTCTTATTATTATTTTCCTCACCCCCTTAGCACAGTTCGGCAAATTGTCGCCGACAAAAACTCACCAAATTTTTCACAAAATTCAAGAATGCCAAAAAAATGGCATGACAGCGCCTATGGCTATACCCGAAAAGATGAACTTTGTCGTAAACAAATGAAATTCTTGTGGTGAATAGGTCCTGTCCTTCCAAACAAAAAGTATATATTATGTGGTTGCTAGGCAACCAACAGGAAGTCGACCATATTGGACTGATTGCCACCTGGCACCAAAGTCACGATTACCTGTCCACATACTTGAACAACTCGTCCTAGGGTTTTTGACTCAGCCTCACTAGAATCATTCTGTATCATCTGGACAAGTGGGACATTAAAAGTTGTTAAAAATGTTCTAAAAGATCAAATGGTGTTGTCGTGGCAACGGTGCAAATGTTTGCTTTTGCAGCTCGCCATCAAACAATTTTTTTAAATTTTTTTTTTTTAGTAAAATTTTACTTTGTCATAGATATACAAATTTTGGTACACACATTCGTGACATGGTCTCAGTGAAGAAAGTCAATATGACACCCACACTCCATCTCCCATTGTGTTTGCATGGCACTCACCTGCATTTAACACATACGGATCATTAAGATGTATTCCACTCACTAATGTTCATTTAACATCAGAACTTATTTTATCACACGGCTATAAACTGTTCATCATATTCTGCAGGTTACAAGCTGCAAGTAGTGTAATATGCAGCTGGAAACAGTAATCAAGCAGCAGAAAGAACATTTGGAGTGAGAAACTTGTGAGGGACTGGTGAAGAGAGACATGTATGTATATCTTAGGATTCTGGATTGTATAGTATGAATGCTGGCTGTGTGCTATGTGAACGTTGTCTTTGTTTGTTTGTCTTTTGTTCTGTTTTGATTTGTTTTTTTCTTTCTTTTCTGTAAATGCTACTTTTGTTAATGTATTAGGACCCCCTCGCAAACAAGATGCCACATCTCAAGGGGCTTCCCTTATTAATAAATGCATAAATAAAAGTGGAGGATTCTCTAACTGCAACAAAGAAAAGCAAAAAGTTAATTGCAGGCTAAAAGCTCGATTTAACTAGAGCTGGTGGAGTTGTTGAGAAGTGGCACCGAGGATGAAGAATTCAATGGATTTAGTGATTTGAAGTGAGATGGAGAGTTTGGTAAACTTGTTCTGTTCTGTTGTTGATGCTATAGTTATCTGAAGAACTGTTCATATGTGGCGTTAACAGTCTGTTGTTCTCTGTTCTGTTGTTATTACTATAACCTGCCTTTCAAGATGAAATGTCTGTTCTTGGTCTCTGATTTTAGAAAATACATTTCTCTCCAAAAATGCGAATTATCGTCTGGTGCGGCTTATATGTCTTTTTCTTCTTTTTCATTATGCATTTTTGGCTGGGTACATCATATATCCATAATTATCAAAGACGACCACAATTCAAGGTCACTTTTCTAATCAGTTTGCGTAAACATTCTATATTTAAATGAGACTCTCCGTTGCCATGGCGCGAATGATTATGTAAGTTCTGGAATCCTGCAAAACTGTATGTAAGGCCAACACTTTCTAGGTCAGTCTTACCACTGGTTCACTGGTTGGAGACACACTCTCGAGAGCTCAGAGCGCCTTTTGTTGTACATCTGTTGTTTGGATCCAGGTTTCATTATAGTAGCAACTATGTCATCTTGGAACAACTATGAGACGTCTGGTGCAGCAGGTAGATACACAAGAACCACACTGAACTCACTCAACACACTTCTCCAACACAACTGTTTCTAGTGACTCTCAATCTCTTTTTTGTGGAAATATTTAGATTTTAATGTAAGAAACAAGCACCCACTTGTGGACACGTACATGTAGTAGTAGTAGTAGTAGTAGTAGTAGTAGTAGTAGTAGGGTGTACTAAGTGATTTTAAAGGTAACAGTGGTAGTTTGCAAGTGTCCAGTGCATTTGACCCTGATGAAGTCTTGTCTTGTCTTGTCTTTCTTGTCTAGCACCTCAGCATGGGTCAGAGATCATCCTGCAGGGTCTGACCCACACTTACTGGTTCCAGGAGTGGCTTGGCGAAGGCTCCTATGGCCACGTAGCCAAGTGCCAAACCCTGGACACGAACCAGACTGTGGCTGTAAAGATCCTCAAAGATCAGCAGTTCCAAAACACGGGGCACGAGGTGAGTAGAGTTTGTCACGTTAAAGTGGCTGCTCAGAAACAGTCACACACAGACTTCTGTCCTGATTCTAAGGGATTTTGTTTGCAAAAATTGGATTTTGTATTGACAGAGGTGGTAGAGTAGCCAAACTAATTCAAAGGACAAAACACCAATAATAAGTCACTATTTGCTTAGTTAAATCCAAGTAGTGACTTCTGGATCAGTATTATTTGATGGATTTAATATTATGCTCTTTGACTTCACAGTTGTAACTCAAATGTTTGTGTCCTTAGGTGTCCATGTTGGAGGAGCTGCGTGTGCTCGACCCTGTGCGCACTAATATAGTGCACTTTGTGGAGCATTTTAACTTCAGCGGCCTGCATTGTCTGGCCTTTGAAATGCTCGACATTGACCTGTTTTCTTTAATGATGAGGAGGAACTCTCTTCCACTCCAGCTCAAAGATATCCGGCCTATTGCCCACCAGGTACTAGAGGATTTACCATAAATATTATGTTACAATATAAAGGCCCTGCACCAAATGTGGACTATTTCTAACACATCTAGTACATATTAAACTGTTAACCTCATTTTCTCACTTTTTCACACATTTCTTACATCACAATTCTTAACAAAGTCCAACCTCATTTATCACAGTTTTTCACAGTTTGGACTTTTTATCGATTCAAATCACACAACTTCAAATGACACTCACTTTTCCCTCTTTCCCTCTGTCTGCAGTTGTTGGTGGCTTTAGACGCGCTCCGAGGGCTCGGTATCATACACGCAGACATCAAACCGGACAATGTCATGTTGGTCGACCTGGTGGAGCAGCCTTTAAGGCTCAAGTTAACTGACTTTGGACTGGCCAGGAGGACCTCCCAAGTCCAGCTGGGGACCAGACTCCAGCCATGTGGATATAGGTGCGAGGCAACTCACACTAATATCACGAGGAACATAGTGGGCACATTCTCATTTTGGCAGCATTATTTCAGCTGCATAATATGTCTCCTTTAAAATGTGACCATAGACCAGGACTAAACCAGGACCAAATCAGGACTAGTTTGAACTTGGTCTTTGTTTTCCAGAGCTCCCGAGGTCACACTTGGTCTGCCATACACTGAGGCCATCGATGTGTGGGGGTTGGCTGTGTGCTGGCCTTTTTGTACCTGGCTGGTCACCTGTTCCCAGTGAACTGTGAGTACCAAGTGCTAAAGCGCCTGGTGGCCATGCTGGGCATGCCCCCAGACCACTTGCTACAGGCTGGATGCCACAGCACAAATTTCTTCGCCCAGTCTTCTAACGGCACAGCATGGAGACTCCTGGTACTTATTCACTTTGTTTGTTATGAAGATTACATTGTTTTGCTTTGAAATGTCCAAAACTAACCTAATAATTTCACTCACTTCACTGTCAATGTATAGACCTCAGAAGAATATGCTGCAAAAAACAAAACCACCACTCAAGAGCAGCCTGCCTACTTTGAGGTCCCCAGCTGCCTGGATGGCCTTGTCAGTGTAAATGTCCAACATCATCATGTCATAATGCACGTGTATTTCACCCAGTCTAAACACTGTTTGTTTTGTAATCTGCAGAGCACTCATGAAAACTCCACCGCCAAAGTGGAGGACAGGAAGGCCTTCATCGACCTCCTGAAGGGGCTGCTGAGTGTGACTGAAGACCAGAGGCTAACTCCCAGCCAGGCCCTTCAGCACACCTATATCACCATGTGTCACCTGAGAGACAATCAGCTCCAGGAATAGTAAGTGTCCACACCTCAACCACACAGTGATGTAAAGACTGAAAGTGTGTGTGGGGACTGATTTGTGTGTGTGTTTTTTAGCTTCAGGATCTCAGAGGAGGTGATGGCCATCTGTCCGCCAGTGGACTCCTTCTCCTGTCCCCTGGAGAAGCAAACATGTGTCTCCCGTGTAACGGTGGACACTTCTTCCTGTCCCATGGAGGAGCAAACATGTGTCTCCCGTGTAACGGTGGACACTTCTTCCTGTCCCATGGAGAGCAAACATGTGTCTCCCGTGTAACGGTGGACACTTCTTCCTGTCCCCTGGAGGAGCAAACATGTGGCTCCAGTGTCAAAGGTGAAGTCCAAACAGATGCACCAAAATCATCCTCATCTATTGGCCAAGACTCTGGCGTCTGGTCCCTTTGTGGACAAGCATCTTCTGCTGGTCCACTTACAGCGTCCCCCAGCTGCAGGGATGAGCTGGAGCCCATTGACCATTCACACAGCGCTGACTTCATAGTCCTCCCCCACTTGGAAGACAAACATCTAACCACAGATGCTGCTCCAGTCAGCAATCCTCTGAAGCGGTCTTTTTTCCAGAGGGTTGCTAGAGTGCTACACAGACTCAGAGATGCTTTGTGCTGCTGTGTGCGTCCACAAGAAGACCACTGAGTCTTCCTACATTTTGATTATGAATAAAAGTATTATTATCATCACACCATTCACTCGTTCTGGTCTCATTTGGACTTTGACAGATGTTACAGATATAATAAATATGTCAGTTGGTCTCCATTAAGTAGAATCACAAGTGGGAAAAATGCTATAGTACTTGAGTAAAGGATAGAATGGTAAATATCTATCATTCTATGTCATCTAGACATTAAAAATTGTTAAAAGCTAAAAGAAAACAGTGAAAATTTCATTTGTTCCCAAATAGTTGTTCAAAAATTTCTGAAATTTTGCTCAAAATTCCATTTTAGCATCCTGATCCAAAAGTCAATGACACCCATGTCATATTTTTTATGGCGTTGCCATGGTGATGACATAAACTCTCAATTCCTTTTTATCTCTATTCCTTTATCTATTCCTTTGGGAAAATTTACAAATTCTGGCACAAACTTTGGCTGATTTCACTCAAATTTTAATCGTGGGTTTGAACCTTTTGTTCTGTTTTGATTTGTTTTTTTCTTTCTTTTCTGTAAATGCTACTTTTGTTAATGTATTAGGACCCCCTCGCAAACAAGATGCCACATCTCAAGGGGCTTCCCTTATTAATAAATGCATAAATAAAAGTGGAGGATTCTCTAACTGCAACAAAGAAAAGCAAAAAGTTAATTGCAGGCTAAAAGCTCGATTTAACTAGAGCTGGTGGAGTTGTTGAGAAGTGGCACCGAGGATGAAGAATTCAATGGATTTAGTGATTTGAAGTGAGATGGAGAGTTTGGTAAACTTGTTCTGTTCTGTTGTTGATGCTATAGTTATCTGAAGAACTGTTCATATGTGGCGTTAACAGTCTGTTGTTCTCTGTTCTGTTGTTATTACTATAACCTGCCTTTCAAGATGAAATGTCTGTTCTTGGTCTCTGATTTTAGAAAATACATTTCTCTCCAAAAATGCGAATTATCGTCTGGTGCGGCTTATATGTCTTTTTCTTCTTTTTCATTATGCATTTTTGGCTGGGTACATCATATATCCATAATTATCAAAGACGACCACAATTCAAGGTCACTTTTCTAATCAGTTTGCGTAAATATTCTATATTTAAATGAGACTCTCCGTTGCCATGGCGCGAATGATTATGTAAGTTCTGGAATCCTGCAAAACTGTATGTAAGGCCAACACTTTCTAGGTCAGTCTTACCACTGGTTCACTGGTTGGAGACACACTCTCGAGAGCTCAGAGCGCCTTTTGTTGTACATCTGTTGTTTGGATCCAGGTTTCATTATATAGTAGCAACTATGTCATCTTGGAACAACTATGAGACGTCTGGTGCAGCAGGTAGATACACAAGAACCACACTGAACTCACTCAACACACTTCTCCAACACAACTGTTTCTAGTGACTCTCAATCTCTTTTTTGTGGAAATATTTAGATTTTAATGTAAGAAACAAGCACCCACTTGTGGACACGTACATGTAGTAGTAGTAGTAGTAGTAGTAGTAGTAGTAGTAGTAGTAGGGTGTACTAAGTGATTTTAAAGGTAACAGTGGTAGTTTGCAAGTGTCCAGTGCATTTGACCCTGATGAAGTCTTGTCTTGTCTTGTCTTTCTTGTCTAGCACCTCAGCATGGGTCAGAGATCATCCTGCAGGGTCTGACCCACACTTACTGGTTCCAGGAGTGGCTTGGCGAAGGCTCCTATGGCCACGTAGCCAAGTGCCAAACCCTGGACACGAACCAGACTGTGGCTGTAAAGATCCTCAAAGATCAGCAGTTCCAAAACACGGGGCACGAGGTGAGTAGAGTTTGTCACGTTAAAGTGGCTGCTCAGAAACAGTCACACAGACTTCTGTCCTGATTCTAAGGGATTTTGTTTGCAAAAATTGGATTTTGTATTGACAGAGGTGGTAGAGTAGCCAAACTAATTCAAAGGACAAAACACCAATAATAAGTCACTATTTGCTTAGTTAAATCCAAGTAGTGACTTCTGGATCAGTATTATTTGATGGATTTAATATTATGCTCTTTGACTTCACAGTTGTAACTCAAATGTTTGTGTCCTTAGGTGTCCATGTTGGAGGAGCTGCGTGTGCTCGACCCTGTGCGCACTAATATAGTGCACTTTGTGGAGCATTTTAACTTCAGCGGCCTGCATTGTCTGGCCTTTGAAATGCTCGACATTGACCTGTTTTCTTTAATGATGAGGAGGAACTCTCTTCCACTCCAGCTCAAAGATATCCGGCCTATTGCCCACCAGGTACTAGAGGATTTACCATAAATATTATGTTACAATATAAAGGCCCTGCACCAAATGTGGACTATTTCTAACACATCTAGTACATATTAAACTGTTAACCTCATTTTCTCACTTTTTCACACATTTCTTACATCACAATTCTTAACAAAGTCCAACCTCATTTATCACAGTTTTTCACAGTTTGGACTTTTTATCGATTCAAATCACACAACTTCAAATGACACTCACTTTTCCCTCTTTCCCTCTGTCTGCAGTTGTTGGTGGCTTTAGACGCGCTCCGAGGGCTCGGTATCATACACGCAGACATCAAACCGGACAATGTCATGTTGGTCGACCTGGTGGAGCAGCCTTTAAGGCTCAAGTTAACTGACTTTGGACTGGCCAGGAGGACCTCCCAAGTCCAGCTGGGGACCAGACTCCAGCCATGTGGATATAGGTGCGAGGCAACTCACACTAATATCACGAGGAACATAGTGGGCACATTCTCATTTTGGCAGCATTATTTCAGCTGCATAATATGTCTCCTTTAAAATGTGACCATAGACCAGGACTAAACCAGGACCAAATCAGGACTAGTTTGAACTTGGTCTTTGTTTTCCAGAGCTCCCGAGGTCACACTTGGTCTGCCATACACTGAGGCCATCGATGTGTGGGGGGTTGGCTGTGTGCTGGCCTTTTTGTACCTGGCTAGTCACCTGTTCCCAGTGAACTGTGAGTACCAAGTGCTAAAGCGCCTGGTGGCCATGCTGGGCATGCCCCCAGACCACTTGCTACAGGCTGGATGCCACAGCACAAATTTCTTCGCCCAGTCTTCTAACGGCACAGCATGGAGACTCCTGGTACTTATTCACTTTGTTTGTTATGAAGATTACATTGTTTTGCTTTGAAATGTCCAAAACTAACCTAATAATTTCACTCACTTCACTGTCAATGTATAGACCTCAGAAGAATATGCTGCAAAAAACAAAACCACCACTCAAGAGCAGCCTGCCTACTTTGAGGTCCCCAGCTGCCTGGATGGCCTTGTCAGTGTAAATGTCCAACATCATCATGTCATAATGCACGTGTATTTCACCCAGTCTAAACACTGTTTGTTTTGTAATCTGCAGAGCACTCATGAAAACTCCACCGCCAAAGTGGAGGACAGGAAGGCCTTCATCGACCTCCTGAAGGGGCTGCTGAGTGTGACTGAAGACCAGAGGCTAACTCCCAGCCAGGCCCTTCAGCACACCTATATCACCATGTGTCACCTGAGAGACAATCAGCTCCAGGAATAGTAAGTGTCCACACCTCAACCACACAGTGATGTAAAGACTGAAAGTGTGTGTGGGGACTGATTTGTGTGTGTGTTTTTTTAGCTTCAGGATCTCAGAGGAGGTGATGGCCATCTGTCCGCCAGTGGACTCCTTCTCCTGTCCCCTGGAGAAGCAAACATGTGTCTCCCGTGTAACGGTGGACACTTCTTCCTGTCCCATGGAGGAGCAAACATGTGTCTCCCGTGTAACGGTGGACACTTCTTCCTGTCCCCTGGAGGAGCAAACATGTGGCTCCAGTGTCAAAGGTGAAGTCCAAACAGATGCACCAAAATCATCCTCATCTATTGGCCAAGACTCTGGCGTCTGGTCCCTTTGTGGACAAGCATCTTCTGCTGGTCCACTTACAGCGTCCCCCAGCTGCAGGGATGAGCTGGAGCCCATTGACCATTCACACAGCGCTGACTTCATAGTCCTCCCCCACTTGGAAGACAAACATCTAACCACAGATGCTGCTCCAGTCAGCAATCCTCTGAAGCGGTCTTTTTTCCAGAGGGTTGCTAGAGTGCTACACAGACTCAGAGATGCTTTGTGCTGCTGTGTGTGCGTCCACAAGAAGACCACTGAGTCTTCCTACATTTTGATTATGAATAAAAGTATTATTATCATCACACCATTCACTCGTTCTGGTCTCATTTGGACTTTGACAGATGTTACAGATATAATAAATATGTCAGTTGGTCTCCATTAAGTAGAATCACAAGTGGGAAAAATGCTATAGTACTTGAGTAAAGGATAGAATGGTAAATATCTATCATTCTATGTCATCTAGACATTAAAAATTGTTAAAAGCTAAAAGAAAACAGTGAAAATTTCATTTGTTCCCAAATAGTTGTTCAAAAATTTCTGAAATTTTGCTCAAAATTCCATTTTAGCATCCTGATCCAAAAGTCAATGACACCCATGTCATATTTTTTATGGCGTTGCCATGGTGATGACATAAACTCTCAATTCCTTTTTATCTCTATTCCTTTATCTATTCCTTTGGGAAAATTTACAAATTCTGGCACAAACTTTGGCTGATTTCACTCAAATTTTAATCGTGGGTTTGAACCTTTTGTTCTGTTTTGATTTGTTTTTTTTCTTTCTTTTCTGTAAATGCTACTTTTGTTAATGTATTAGGACCCCCTCGCAAACAAGATGCCACATCTCAAGGGGCTTCCCTTATTAATAAATGCATAAATAAAAGTGGAGGATTCTCTAACTGCAACAAAGAAAAGCAAAAAGTTAATTGCAGGCTAAAAGCTCGATTTAACTAGAGCTGGTGGAGTTGTTGAGAAGTGGCACCGAGGATGAAGAATTCAATGGATTTAGTGATTTGAAGTGAGATGGAGAGTTTGGTAAACTTGTTCTGTTCTGTTGTTGATGCTATAGTTATCTGAAGAACTGTTCATATGTGGCGTTAACAGTCTGTTGTTCTCTGTTCTGTTGTTATTACTATAACCTGCCTTTCAAGATGAAATGTCTGTTCTTGGTCTCTGATTTTAGAAAATACATTTCTCTCCAAAAATGCGAATTATCGTCTGGTGCGGCTTATATGTCTTTTTCTTCTTTTTCATTATGCATTTTTGGCTGGGTACATCATATATCCATAATTATCAAAGACGACCACAATTCAAGGTCACTTTTCTAATCAGTTTGCGTAAACATTCTATATTTAAATGAGACTCTCCGTTGCCATGGCGCGAATGATTATGTAAGTTCTGGAATCCTGCAAAACTGTATGTAAGGCCAACACTTTCTAGGTCAGTCTTACCACTGGTTCACTGGTTGGAGACACACTCTCGAGAGCTCAGAGCGCCTTTTGTTGTACATCTGTTGTTTGGATCCAGGTTTCATTATAGTAGCAACTATGTCATCTTGGAACAACTATGAGACGTCTGGTGCAGCAGGTAGATACACAAGAACCACACTGAACTCACTCAACACACTTCTCCAACACAACTGTTTCTAGTGACTCTCAATCTCTTTTTTGTGGAAATATTTAGATTTTAATGTAAGAAACAAGCACCCACTTGTGGACACGTACATGTAGTAGTAGTAGTAGTAGTAGTAGTAGTAGTAGTAGTAGTAGTAGGGTGTACTAAGTGATTTTAAAGGTAACAGTGGTAGTTTGCAAGTGTCCAGTGCATTTGACCCTGATGAAGTCTTGTCTTGTCTTGTCTTTCTTGTCTAGCACCTCAGCATGGGTCAGAGATCATCCTGCAGGGTCTGACCCACACTTACTGGTTCCAGGAGTGGCTTGGCGAAGGCTCCTATGGCCACGTAGCCAAGTGCCAAACCCTGGACACGAACCAGACTGTGGCTGTAAAGATCCTCAAAGATCAGCAGTTCCAAAACACGGGGCACGAGGTGAGTAGAGTTTGTCATGTTAAAGTGGCTGCTCAGAAACAGTCACACAGACTTCTGTCCTGATTCTAAGGGATTTTGTTTGCAAAAATTGGATTTTGTATTGACAGAGGTGGTAGAGTAGCCAAACTAATTCAAAGGACAAAACACCAATAATAAGTCACTATTTGCTTAGTTAAATCCAAGTAGTGACTTCTGGATCAGTATTATTTGATGGATTTAATATTATGCTCTTTGACTTCACAGTTGTAACTCAAATGTTTGTGTCCTTAGGTGTCCATGTTGGAGGAGCTGCGTGTGCTCGACCCTGTGCGCACTAATATAGTGCACTTTGTGGAGCATTTTAACTTCAGCGGCCTGCATTGTCTGGCCTTTGAAATGCTCGACATTGACCTGTTTTCTTTAATGATGAGGAGGAACTCTCTTCCACTCCAGCTCAAAGATATCCGGCCTATTGCCCACCAGGTACTAGAGGATTTACCATAAATATTATGTTACAATATAAAGGCCCTGCACCAAATGTGGACTATTTCTAACACATCTAGTACATATTAAACTGTTAACCTCATTTTCTCACTTTTTCACACATTTCTTACATCACAATTCTTAACAAAGTCCAACCTCATTTATCACAGTTTTTCACAGTTTGGACTTTTTATCGATTCAAATCACACAACTTCAAATGACACTCACTTTTCCCTCTTTCCCTCTGTCTGCAGTTGTTGGTGGCTTTAGACGCGCTCCGAGGGCTCGGTATCATACACGCAGACATCAAACCGGACAATGTCATGTTGGTCGACCTGGTGGAGCAGCCTTTAAGGCTCAAGTTAACTGACTTTGGACTGGCCAGGAGGACCTCCCAAGTCCAGCTGGGGACCAGACTCCAGCCATGTGGATATAGGTGCGAGGCAACTCACACTAATATCACGAGGAACATAGTGGGCACATTCTCATTTTGGCAGCATTATTTCAGCTGCATAATATGTCTCCTTTAAAATGTGACCATAGACCAGGACTAAACCAGGACCAAATCAGGACTAGTTTGAACTTGGTCTTTGTTTTCCAGAGCTCCCGAGGTCACACTTGGTCTGCCATACACTGAGGCCATCGATGTGTGGGGGGTTGGCTGTGTGCTGGCCTTTTTGTACCTGGCTGGTCACCTGTTCCCAGTGAACTGTGAGTACCAAGTGCTAAAGCGCCTGGTGGCCATGCTGGGCATGCCCCCAGACCACTTGCTACAGGCTGGATGCCACAGCACAAATTTCTTCGCCCAGTCTTCTAACGGCACAGCATGGAGACTCCTGGTACTTATTCACTTTGTTTGTTATGAAGATTACATTGTTTTGCTTTGAAATGTCCAAAACTAACCTAATAATTTCACTCACTTCACTGTCAATGTATAGACCTCAGAAGAATATGCTGCAAAAAAAACAAACCACCACTCAAGAGCAGCCTGCCTACTTTGAGGTCCCCAGCTGCCTGGATGGCCTTGTCAGTGTAAATGTCCAACATCATCATGTCATAATGCACGTGTATTTCACCCAGTCTAAACACTGTTTGTTTTGTAATCTGCAGAGCACTCATGAAAACTCCACCGCCAAAGTGGAGGACAGGAAGGCCTTCATCGACCTCCTGAAGGGGCTGCTGAGTGTGACTGAAGACCAGAGGCTAACTCCCAGCCAGGCCCTTCAGCACACCTATATCACCATGTGTCACCTGAGAGACAATCAGCTCCAGGAATAGTAAGTGTCCACACCTCAACCACACAGTGATGTAAAGACTGAAAGTGTGTGTGGGGACTGATTTGTGTGTGTGTTTTTTAGCTTCAGGATCTCAGAGGAGGTGATGGCCATCTGTCCGCCAGTGGACTCCTTCTCCTGTCCCCTGGAGAAGCAAACATGTGTCTCCCGTGTAACGGTGGACACTTCTTCCTGTCCCATGGAGGAGCAAACATGTGTCTCCCGTGTAACGGTGGACACTTCTTCCTGTCCCCTGGAGGAGCAAACATGTGGCTCCAGTGTCAAAGGTGAAGTCCAAACAGATGCACCAAAATCATCCTCATCTATTGGCCAAGACTCTGGCGTCTGGTCCCTTTGTGGACAAGCATCTTCTGCTGGTCCACTTACAGCGTCCCCCAGCTGCAGGGATGAGCTGGAGCCCATTGACCATTCACACAGCGCTGACTTCATAGTCCTCCCCCACTTGGAAGACAAACATCTAACCACAGATGCTGCTCCAGTCAGCAATCCTCTGAAGCGGTCTTTTTTCCAGAGGGTTGCTAGAGTGCTACACAGACTCAGAGATGCTTTGTGCTGCTGTGTGCGTCCACAAGAAGACCACTGAGTCTTCCTACATTTTGATTATGAATAAAAGTATTATTATCATCACACCATTCACTCGTTCTGGTCTCATTTGGACTTTGACAGATGTTACAGATATAATAAATATGTCAGTTGGTCTCCATTAAGTAGAATCACAAGTGGGAAAAATGCTATAGTACTTGAGTAAAGGATAGAATGGTAAATATCTATCATTCTATGTCATCTAGACATTAAAAATAATTAAAAGCTAAAAGAAAACAGTGAAAATTTCAGGTTCGGTTTTGTGGCTCACCATCAAACTTTGACAAGTTTGGCCGATTTCACTCAAACTTTAATGGTGCAAGATTTCTGTTTTAAACATGCGTGAATGAAACAGAACACAACTCCAGGGATGTTTGTGATGAGGAAACAACATTAAAAGAGAGGTCAGAAAATGGCGTAATATGGACCCTTTAATAAAAAGAACACGAATCAGCTAGTAACTTAAAATATCATACTTGAAATATCATATGTTTCCTCTTGAGACAAATAAAATCATTTGCATCCAAGCACTAAGATAGGCATGAACGAGCACTATGTAATTTTTCTGGTGTCATCTGCTTGTCTCTATGACAATGCTTTGCCTGGAATGCTCGCCAGTCAGTCATTAAGCCTATTCAACAAGGCCAAATAAGTCAGATCTGTGGAGAGGTGTACCCACTTGAGTAATAATGCATGCTTTTAAGGTGTTTTTGTGCACAAATTACCTTAAAAGCAAGATAGATGTTAAATGCAATTGTAACACAAGTGAAGACAGAATAACAGGGCTTTTTTGACAAATTTTAAAAATTATAGGGTTAGGGTTGGGGCTATGGTTAGGATTATGATTAGGGTAAGGTTTAAGTTTAGGGTTTTTAGGGTCAGTGTGAGGCGTTTGCGGGGCGCAGCATAGGCTGATCATTGCCTCTTGCGGCTATATTTGAACTTTTCTGATCCGGCCCCTTTGGGAACAAAGTCGGTTAGAGACAGCCCCTGGACCACAATGAGTCTGACACTCCTGCCCAACTTTATCTGGCCAAACTATCCAAACCATGAGACAGAAGTGCACGCACTAGAGCAGGGGTCTTTTTCCTCCAGTAAGTCTCTTTTTCAAAACGAAAAGACCAGAGAGCTACTTGTTTTAGTGGTCTTAAAAAAAAACTGATTTAAGAAAGAGGGCAGACCTTACATGGGGTACAGCCTATAAAACATAAACCATTTAACAGTTCACAGGATGAAGTACAAGTGGCAATACTCATGTAATGAATGTATTTTGAGTTATTAAGCATAATGTGTAATTCAGAAATCCCTTGGTGAACTACTTGGAAGAGGGTGGAGAGCTCCTGATATCCCCTGAGCTCCAGGTTGGAGACCCCTGCACTTGAGATTGTTATAAATAATACACCATGTTGCCATAGTGATAAGAGGTATTATAATTTCACATTCCAAATAAAGCTGGAAAATCAAGGAAGGTATTCTCATCAAATGTAATGACTGCACGTGCTTACACTCTGTAAAGTGTAAAATCATTTAAATAAACATATGTACAGTTTATTTTCAGCTGGAGAGTGTCACTATTCATGTGTTCATACCAAAGATCTGTTGCACATTCAGTACACAGTGACATCACGCTGGAGGTGTTCTGCTTGTATCTCTATGGTGGAATGTTCATCAATAATAATAATAATAATAATAATAATAATAATAATAATAATAATAATAATAATAATAATAATAATAAGTATAATAATAAGTATAATAATAAGTATATAGTATAAGTAATAATAATGAGTCTTTTATAGTGCTTGTTCGAGTCACTATACAATTTGGTGCATTTTTCATTCATGCCACAAAATGTCAATATAATAAAGTAACTTTAGAACATTTGTCAGCTGCTCGACCCTTTGGCCTGTTATGATAATGACTTTATCGACTTCACTGTTCATCATATGAAAGCTGGAGCAGTATATTTTGAGGCTCAATATTTATTGTGTGTACAATTAATTTGCAGTAGTGTGGAGATTTTAGCTGTGAAGGGGAGAATAAATACTTTCTGTGACTACTTATTGGACCATTCTGTTATTTGTTGCAGCTCGTGGCTTTTAATGATACTGTCTATTTAAAAATGCTGTATCAGTGGCATCAAGTTCAATATTATGGTTTAATGGCAGTATTTCTCTGTGGCCATATATCAAGCTTTAAACTTGGTGACAGGCCTATTGACTCTCTCATGTGTATTGGCCTTACACACAGTCCTGCTGGGGGGGGGCACACAACAGTCCATTAAAGACCGTTTGATCCCAATCCACACTCAGCCTAATGAGCCGCGGCCTGGCTGTGGATTGGACTGTGGAGCTGCTAACTGCCCCAAAACTGAGCAGAGAGTGTCAGTTTCACCTCTGGCCTGTGCTCTGTGAGGCAGGAGGTGTGTCTGAGGAACAGTCCACACATCCTGAAAATATAAGCATGTTGTGGTTTGGTAGTGGAGGGTCTCGGTCCATTGTTGGCTGTCTGTCTGCCCCATGTCTGAGCTCAGGTGTGGTGGTCTATGAGATTTTGTTTACAGGACCTATATTATGTAAAATTGTGAGCTTTAAGCCATGTTCTAATGGTGTTACCTCCTCAAACACATCTGGAGTTGTTTTGTTTCATTCACTCATGTTTGACTAACTCTTTATTATTAAACTGTCTCCAAAGCTCAAAATGCTCTGCTCCACCTTGTGATGTCATTATTATTTATTATTTTTATTCAGTATTTTACCAGGTAAGTCAGTTGAGAACACCTTCTAATTTGCAATGGCGACCTGGCTAAGAGGCAGGACAAAACAACACAAACAGAACACACTCGCACATCACAACATGAAACAGTGAAACATTTGCAGATTGTAGATATAAAAGTGTTAAAATCATGTGCAATGATCCTGTAAAATCACCTGGAAGGAGTTTTTAAAAGTTGACAGAGGTAAAACTAAACTAAGTTTTAAAATCTGTTGAAGGTGGTTCCAGTCACGTGCTGCAGAACTGAAATAAAGATCGGCCCAAAGCTGTGAGAGCTTTAGGAAAGACCAGGGTCATGTGTCTGGTCATTTGGAAAGCCCGCACAGGTTTGGGCCGCTCCTCATTTCAGTTCTAATGAAGCAGTAGTTTTTTATTAAATTTTTTAAAAATTTGTTTATTTATTTCATTCATAAAGTATAAAAAGACATCGAGAGCGTCACAACATCAGACATACAAAAAATGAATGAAAAGGAGCAGAAAGAAGAGAAATCTTATGTTATCTGCCCCCCTTTCCCCTTTCAAGACAAAACATCAACATCGATGGTCACTAAACATGGAAATATCAGTTCAGGCACAATTACTGATGAATTGCAAGCAGAAATCTTCACTTTTATGCACATCATAATTCTTTTTCACATACACATTGCATTTGATTTTATGTATTTTTTAAATGTCATCATTGTACTTGATTCTTTTATTTCTTTGTCAAGTCTCTTCGATAAGTGACGCTTCGTTCAATAACCTTAGTTCTGAATCTGAGTTTTTTTAAACATGTAGGTTGTTTTAAAATTGTAGTGGCTTGTTCTCATCTCAAACAGACAGTTTTCAAGTTAGCAGCTTTCTTTTACCTTTTGTTTAGTGGAGACTGGAGATAACAAATACTAGGGAAGGTGTAACAACACAGTGAAGCACTTCCTGTATTACCATATGACATCACAAAGTGGAACAGTGTTTACTGTTTGAGAGAAGAACTGTTGTAAAGGTTTGAGCTGGCTTCACAGTGTCTGCTGTCCACTCGGTCTGGTTTCAGCTTGATCATGAGCTCGTGTCGCTCTGGTCTTGGTGTGGTTTATCTGGTCTAATCTAAAACCAGAGGCAGGTGTTACTCAGTTACTTTTACCGAAGTCACTTTTAATAAAACTGAATTTTTCTGAGTAGTGTCTTCACCACATAGTCTCACTCCTACTTGAGTAATGTATTTGAAAGTATTCCTACTTGAGTAAAAGCGCTTCCTCTTCCCACTGTAAGTCTAGAAGTGACAAAAGCTTTAAGTGACAATATGAAATGATTTGAACATCTGTATTTCTTGCAGCGCTGCTTCAGATATGATTTAGTTTGTCTCATTTTTGCCTCTATCCTCCAAAATAATCAGATTTTGTGCATTATTATTGTATGTTTTGTCTTTAATAATTGCTCTTAGCTGTGGCATACTGTTGTGTCTTTAGGCAAGACACTTGGCCCACATTTCTTAGTATGAATGTGATGTGTGTGTGTGTGTTGGTTAGAGGGCCTGTCCTCACTTGGCAGAGCAAGTTTAGCAGAAATGAACCATTCACTGACTGCACACACTTTATATATGTTCATTTGTCTTTTAATATGTGGTAGTTCATTATCATAATACAGACAAATACAAAAACAGAAAATGCTTCAATAAAGTGTTTAATAAATTCTCAATATTATATGTACAATATATACAACAAAATCATAAATATATAAAATATAATTCTCAGAAAGTACTATATGATGAAAGGTTGCAAAGTACTATCAGCAGTAAATGTGCAGTATGTCGGCGGTATCCCATGGCAACAGTAAACATGGTCAGTGACAGTCACGCTCCTCGACCACCATGTCTTCATGATGTCGCCATCGTATCCATGGTGACCGTAAACTATGGTCAGTGCCTTCCACACTCCTCAACCACAATGTCGTATCTGTGGCAACAGTAAACATGGTCAGTGACAGCCACACTCCTCGACCACCATGTCTTCATGATGGCGCACTGCCAGGTCGTCGCTGTCGTAGTAGAGCATGGAGAGGGGTGAGAGGCGCGTGGGCACACAGGAGGGGCAGCTCACCCGCCCGGGCTGGTGGTGGCGCAATAGGCTCTGGAGAAACAAAAGACGGTGATAAACCACTATGTGGACATCTGCTTTTACACAAGGCCGCTCACATAAAGGCATGTCATGGTGTTTCAGAGCAATAAGAATATCTGTTGTTCAATAAACACAAGATGGACAAGTTTAATTCCATACTGTGGAACATTCCATGCAAAGCAACATCATCTCCATAGAGACGGGCATGATTACATACTGTAATCAATTACTAAGCAATAATAATGATGAGTACAAAAACCTGCAGGAGGCTGAGAGTTCACACCCCAGGGTCAGATGTGAAATATCAAAAAGAATTTTTGATCAATGTGTTTAAGCATCTGCTGTGAAATGTAAGAGTGTCCAACTAGAGGCGTAAAGCTTCTGTCTGAACACAAGGGTTTTTAAATGTCTGAATAAAGCATTTGAACAGCCGTATGTAATCCACAGAAGTGTTATAAGAGTATGGGGCCCTCACCTGCATGTAGGCGTGGTTGGTCGGGTTGAAGGACTCGTCTAGAGGAGTGGGACACTCCCCCTCACAGCGGTAGGCGTTGTAGCGTTTGGGGTGCACGATCCAGGCGTCCCAGCCAATCAGGTCAAAGTCCACCCACATGTCCACACGCCTGCACAGAGGCCGGGGCCCACCCTCCTCTGGGACCCCTGTGGGACTGGCCCTGTCTGATGTCCTCAGCCTCTCTTTTACAGCTGCACACAACAAGACAGTGACAAGCATAAATAATTCAGAATCATTTAGTCCTCTTCTATCTGCCAGTTGTTTCAACTATTTGTGGTTCAAACCACACTTAAAACCACACAGAAAATCTATGACATTAAGTGACACCAGAGCCTGGAATAAACCACAACTAAACACAACACTGTTAATGGAATAATGCTTGATCACTACAGCAGTGGTCCTAGACTCTCATCATTCTGAAACCCATGGACAGACTGACTAGATTTCTGTACTTGTGTAGTGTGTTTACAGTACACTCCTGCTGGTGTGAAGCTAAACCAAGACATGTACAGGCCCATTCCTGATGGATTGCAAACATGTCTTTATGACAGTGTCATAACCAGGTGAGCGCTCTTACTGTGCTCCAGCCGGTTTCTCTTGTGCCTCCTGCCCATGCTCCTTCCAGGCGACTCTCTCCTGAACCTCCCCACGTACTTGGAGTTCTGCACGGTCTGGATGAGGCTGTAGGCTGGCTGCCCCACTGAAGGAACACTCTGTCTGGAGAAGATCACCATGGTAACGCGGTTTGTGGTCACGTGGGACACCTTCCTCTGCGTGGGTCTATCGAGCACCAGTCTGCCCCCCGCTGCCGCGCTCCCCTCCTCAGAGTCCCCTGAGCTGTCCCAGGCCAACGCTCCGCCGCGCCAGTCCTGTAAGAAGCCCGTCACGTTGAACACTTTCCAGGAGGAGGCGCTGTGGGCCGAAGCGCTCTCAAACGTGCCTAACAGAACGCGCTCTTCTCTGCAGTGTGAGTGCTGAGGGCAGGAGAGAGCTCTGGAGTGGTACAGGTCCACAATAGCCCTTTGGGAGGCGGAGAAGACGGGGAGACGCACGCGGAGCTCAGCTGACTGCACACGCTCACTGGAGGAGACAGAGGACAGGTCAAAGGTCATGGTCCAGTGGGCTCCGACCTGATGGCAGCCTGAGGAGAGAACAGAGGGAGAAGTGAGGAGGAATGACAAAAACACCCTGTCAGTCCTGTCACTGTGATGTAGCACCATGACACACAGCCTTGTGTCTGGGAGAGTGTCTGGCAGCTGTTTTTCCTTGATTTTTAGCAACATTTGGGGGATGCACAGGTCCAGCACTGATATTAGATATTGGTACTGATACTGGAAAATACACTGGAGCAGAGCAGCCTCCAAATATCAGCTCTGTCAATATGCTGGTTGGACATACTGATGTAATAAAACTCTTTTTCTTTGGTCGTAGTTGGCCCAGACATTCTCATAATGTTTGAACTTTTATTTATACGAAACTGTTCAGTAGTGACTTAAAGGATAAATCACAGCTACATGCAATGTTGGGGAGTAACAGATTACATGTACCAGCGTTACGTAATCCAAGAACAAATTATGAGTAACTGTATTCAGTTACAGTTACTGTTTAAATGAGTGGTAATTGGATTACAGTTACATTGTTAAAATAAATTGATTTCATGGTGGTATTTTCAGGACTAAACCAGGTCTAAAACCAGGACTAAACCAGGTCTAAACAGTATGACACTTAACAGTAGGTGGACATACTTTAAAAATCATTTCTCTGTCAATAATATTTTTAATCTGGTTAAGTAAAGTCTGGGCTTTTTATTTTCTTTTAGCAGATAAAACATCTTATGTTCAGATCCTCGTCTTTGCTTCTCTACTGCAAACAAATGCCTCTTCATTTAGACTTGGGCTCAATTTGAAGAGAACAAACATGAATTTTCAGGATGTGGTCGCTATATTCATGTAGTTTTAAAAATCATGACAATATCAAGTAATCCAAAACTATTCACATTATTTTACTCACTTTAAGTAATTTAATGGATTACGTTACAAACTACATTTTGGGGTATGTAATCTGTAATCTGTAGGGGGATACATTTTAAAAGTCACTGGCTACATGACACATAAATGCAGTTTTCAGTCTCTGAACTGGTATCGCTTGACATCAGGTATTGGCAGATACTTAAAGCTTTAGTATTGGAATCTGTATCGGAAATGAAAAAAGCTGGATCCCTACAATTGGATGAAAATATTATATATTGTTATTTACATTCTTTATTTTAATTTGTATAAACTACATAAATAAAGAATGGTTCATTAAGAAATACAGGCTAACTAGGGAAGGGATTATGGAGTTAGAATTAGTATCCGTTAATAGAAAACAGTGTAGGTACAGTATTGTAACTTGTAACCAACAGTCAGATATTCTAAACTATTTTTAGAATGACAGCCTAAAAGAAAACATGATTTTAGCATCATTTAAAGGATCTGTACTCATATTTGTTCCTGTGTAGAGTCAGGACAGTCCCTCTGGTGGGCCTGGACAAATGTGTGCCGTGTGCAGAGGGAGGTGTGGACACAGGATGTGGATTGGCCCCTCCATCAGCAGCACAGGCGTCTAAGGGCCAATATACGGCCCCTCCACAACATAAAACACCACAGGCCCTTTAAAGTCCAATCAGCATCTGACACTGGCCCTCGTAAACAGGGCCCCTGATAAACGCCGCATACACAGCCAATCCACACGGCTGCATTTCAACATACTAACACACGCACTTTTACCTTTCACTATTTCAGGACGTTGTGGAATGACTTCTATCTATGTTTTCAAATTTGTATATCAAGCAAAAGATAGATTACTGTGATTTTTTCTTCTTCTCATAATTCAAAGTGAGAATAAAGTTGTACTGAGCTATATGAAAAACTAAACTATAACTCTAACTGCACAGGTAGATCCTTTAGTCTTTAGGACATACAGTATTAAAGGAAAGCACTCAAATTTAATCAAAAGGAGATTTAGGTGGGAATAAATTTGAGTGTGAGAAAATTGAGGCCACTTGCCTTGAACATGACTTTGGGCTGACATTGGTTTAAAATACCAGTGGCTACATGTTTAAAACAGTGTAGGATTCTCAGGGGATTAGAATTCACAATAACTCATGATTATATATGTTATACAATGGTCCAAGTCCTCTAATAAACAAAAAAACAAAACAAAACCTGATGTTACATTATAGTTCCCATTTCTAGGTCATTGGACAAAAAATATTATTTCACAAATAATTCAGACATTTTATACAACATTATGAAGACATTGTAATCTAACAGACCATGTGATTCACTTACAGTTTCAAAAATTATGTTTCTCACAATAATCTTTCTGTCTAGGGCTGCAATATTAGTCACAAGCAAATCAAAATCACAATTTGAAAGAAAAATTTTGAAGTGCCCTCATTTCTTTAACAAAATCTCCTGTTATATTGTGCACAAAAACTGCTAACCCTGCACAAACAGATGACATATTTTTGTCTTTTTGTCAATTTTTCTGGGTGCATTTAAAATATGAACTTTGAACAAAATCCCATTATTAAAACATAAACGGCAAATCAAATCGCAATGCTTAAAATCTTAATTTGATATTTTCCAAAATCTTTCAGCCCTACTACTGTATATGGAATGATGTATTTATTATCCTCCAAAATACCCCCCCAATTACAAGTACCTGTTAGTGATATATACTTGTAGAACATTGTGACACTCACCTTTGGCTGTAAGACTGAGCACAGAGTCAGAGTTTGGTGCGATCATCTCCTGCCCGGGGGTCAGAGAAGACAGAAGAGTCAGACATTTTAAAGGCCCGGTACAACTGCATCATGTACAGAGGGTATCCCAATGTCTCATTCCTCTGACCGCTCCCAAGCCCTGAACTCAAACTCAAAAGAACTACAAACATGGCTGAATATTCCATAGCTGTTGGTGCTGGTTTAGCTGTGTGTGTATATGTGCCTGCTTCAGAGGCTCAGAGTGAACTGATGCAGAGAGGGCAGTGCACACAGGCTTTATAATGACCAGCTGCTGACCTCCTGACCCCTGCCCTGTGATCTGTGAAGTGGACAGGGGAAGGAAGGGCCAGAAAGGAGCAGGCAGACTCAGACAGAGGTAGGCAGGAGCAGACAGGGGCAGACAGAAGCAGCCAGACAGGGACAAACAGGGACAGAGTCATTGTCTCAGGCAGAGCTCACCTCAGTACACATGGGCAGACACAGCCGGGACCACCTCCACTCTCTCCACCCTAAACCCGATCAACAAAGCAGGCGACTGGCAGAAACTCACAATAAGTCACACTGAACATGTAAATGAGTGAACCCAGTCATGCTGATAACATTTTGATTCTTATTTAAGACCAAATCTGGTCTAAACTGGATTTAAAATGAAACAGGACCTGGGTGAAAATGGCGGATTGTAAGCACTATTCAAGTGTTTTGGTTTTATTTGTATTATAAATAATTTAATTATATAAAACTTTTAAAAGCAGGATTATGGCATTTCTTTGGGTTATTAATTGTTACACACGACATATTCTGATAACTATATTGCTATATTTGCAAAAATCTATGTATTAACAAATAATAAGTCTCACTTTTGTTTTTGACGCTCTGAGTCCCTGCTTCCCTTTGCTAAGTCACTTCCCCTTCAGAGCGCCATCACACAACAATCAGTGTGCATCCCGCTAATGAAACTACTGCACATCACATCAGGTTTGTGCATGTGTATTCTTTTGGAGCATGGATGATGTAGAATTGTGGGTGGAGCATTGCACAGAATCGTACTGCAAAGTGTAAGTTTCAAATTGGGGCTGAGGAAAGATGCCTTTAAAACCTTGTTTAGGGATGGTTTGATGAGGGTTATAACACTTTAGAAAGCTCCAAAAAGTCCAAGTTGCATTAGTCCCTCAGAAAATAATTACTGCATTTACTGAATACAGGTCAAATATGTTGGCACAAATAAGCTGCAAACTTAACTTTCTATATTCTACATTTTGACTAAATATAAAAATATGTCAAAATAAAACAAAAAAAGAGAAAGCCAATTAAAATTTTTAAAATCTAAATTTATTGTTAAAAGGAATGTATCAAACATGTCATTGACAAATCTAATGTGGTGTAACAGTGAGGTCAGTAACGGTGGTCAGAGTACAGCTTTCATTGAGCTTACAATAAAGGAGCTAAATAAACATAAAACATGTGAATGTATGTACAGAGAGTAAGAGCAGTAACGGCTCAGACAGGTGCAGTCTGAGGAGAAGCTTATTATACTTGTACAGTATCTTCATCAGCTGAGTACAGTATATTTTGTACTGAGACCATCTTCTCATAAAGAGCTGAAGAAGTCTCTCACCTGGGCAAAGAAACACATTATACACATATTTAATTACAAATCCAAATGAATTTATTTTAAAACCCAACTAGCTAAATTTGAAGTCTAGAAATTGTAGTTCATAATGAATGTGTGTAATCACATGTTCCAGGTAAAGTACATGACCAAAGAACAGGTTTAGTCATCGCTGCTTGTGGGTGTAACTGGCTCTTATGATGACAGATACAAGCTGTTATAGTTGGCTTATGAGTCAGTTTGGTGCTCATACCTGACCTTTATTTTCCTCACGGAGCACATGCTGTTAAACTGGAGATCTGCACAGCGTCTTTGGTTTATTTATATTATATATACATACATATGTATACACATACATATGGATATATGTATGGATGGATGGATGGATAGATAGATATGAAGTGTGGATGTTTCTTTGCAGTCTTTGCGTTTCCATGGAGACAAACCTTAGAGATGTAGTCATGTTGAACCTGCAGATCAGACTTGAACTCCACACTGGCATCCAGCAGCAGCACAGGGGCCCTGCGCAGAGCCTCAAAATGGACCCTGAAAACACACACACACACACACACACACACACAGATGAGGCTAAAGTGGCTGCACACAGCACTGCTCCTCCTCTGGACAAACTGACCCACCTGCACTCAGCAGTAGGGCATGGAAGTGTTATTTATTGAGCTTCATTTAATCAGGATAGTCCCGCTGAGATTAAGGGTCTCTTTTTCAGGGGAGTCCTGGTCCCCGAGGATAGGAGCCTGTTGTACATGTTTTTGTCAGAGGAAAAACTGGAGCACTCGAAGGAAAACTACACAAGCTCTGAGAGAACAAGGCCCTGTGCCGCACCAGAACTGAACCCAGAATTGTGCTTGTCAAACACAGGTGTGAACACAGACTACTAACATCAGATGTAACTGGCTATGTTTACATGCACATCAACTCTGGCTATTATCTGATTTCTGCATCTTTAACAGTTTAAAATCAGAGTGACCGTGCTCTGAAAGAAAACAGATGATTTTGTTGTTTACATGTCATTTTAAGAGTTTAAACTCTGAGAATCACCATGACATTTCAGTAATCAGACAATGATCAGATTTTGAAATCACTGAGTGTTGTGAAAGTGAAAGAACCTCCAGGACACACTGATACACAATAGCAGGTGTCTCAAAGCAGTGTCCTTACTCTGTGCTCTTATCCAGCAGCCACCGCTCATGCTGAACGTGCAGTTTGTCCAGATACTCCTGCTGTACGGCGCCCTCTTCTGGCCTTGCTCGGATCTTCAGACGCTCCATACACGTCTGACACACACAATTAGGACATGGTTGGTTTTGGACATTACATAGACTCCCATTCATTTCCTGGAAACTGATCCAATCCTTAACCATAGTCCCTACCTTAGCATAAACACTAACCTGAACCTACTTTAACTCAGATCTGAACTTTAAATCATGTGGTTGATCTAATAATAAAGGTGTTTTTTGTCCCCAAGTAGGTCCTCATGAGTGTGCACAGGTTGTCTCCCAGTTTTGATAATAATACTATACGTCATGATACCAACCTAACACTGTATTGTCTTAGCTTAATCAGTTACATTTACCAAACTCCAGTCTGGAATAAATAAAACTTTTAAAACTAGTTGAGATTTGTTATGGTTTTTTTGAGACGCTGCTGCTCATACTGTAAGTAAGTCAATATATGAGGATAATGTTTGAATTATTGAGGTCCAACAGATACACAAAAAGCAGGGGTTCATAGTACCTAGTAACACACACTTGTGTTTACTCAAGTAATTTTAAAATCATACAATTATACTTCTCTGTATGTCTCAAACAGCATATGTTTGCTCTTACTTGAGAAGTATATTGTACAGTGTAACAGCACCTTCCTGGACCACTACTTTGTAGTACTTTGTCTACTTGAGTAAATTTACTTGACAAAACTTGTATCTTGAGTATCTTAGTACGACTCTTTTGCCAAACGTTATTAGTGACCTTTTTAGCTAATTCTCAAATATTTTAGCCAGATGTCCACATTGTACCAAAACTTTTACTACTGTCTATGTAAATACTTGTCTATGGTCCAGACCTGTGGAGGGGCTCGTAGGTAGATGATGCCCTCTAACGCCACCCTCTGGCCAAACTCCTGCACCAGCAGAGTGTGCCAGTCCTGGTAAATGGCCCATTCAGTGGAGTTGATAGAGCCCAGCTCAAAGGAGTTGAGGGCAAAGATGTACCTGCAACACAGCATTTGCTCTTTAAGTAAAAGTGCATTTTGAGCCAGGTTATAAGGGTGCATGGTGCAAGGTAAAAAATAAAGTTTCAGACCTCGACTAGAACCTGCATTAGGTTTTAGCATCCAAAAGATGATTTAGGAAGAAATGTGGAAGAAAAAGGAGATGTTTTAGAGGTTGCTCAAGCTGCATGAAGTTTCCTGGAAATTTACTCGTTTTCAGCAGTGTTGGGCATGTTACTTTGAAAAAGTAATTAGTTATAGTTACACGTACTAGTTACTTCTCCCAAAACATAACTGCGTTAGTAACTGAATGGCTTCACTATAACCAATTACTCTTTCTTTTAAGGACAAACTCACACTAGCACAGCACGTTTTCTTCTCTTTGTGGCAAGCCTCTGCATCAGAGTATGTTTGAAGCCCCATCACCAGAGAAAGCTCCTGCAAATGATTTGGTTTTCCTCCAGAAGTTGTCACAGTATGAAAATTCTGGTGTCAAGAAAGCAGCCTTAACAGCTTTTGGCCAACATCTTTCGTACTTGAGTGTAGAAATGATTGGCCTGGAGTTCGACTCCAGTGTGACAGAATATTTGTGATAATTATGTCACAATAATAAGGAAGGTTCAAAGGTTCCACCAGAGTGACGGGATGCTCTTAATCAAGCAGATTATCAGGAATTTTGATGCTTTTCTTTGAAGCTCTTGATCTGCCAAAAACATTTTGAACAATATCCCAGCAGCAGACTGGGCTAATGATGCAGACTTTCAGAAGGTGCTAAATCTGTGCATTTCAGTAAAGTTGTCAGTAATGCTGCTGAAGGGGAGGGGGTGATGCCAACAAAGCCACAGTGAAGCTGGACTTTCTAAGAAACTTTTTATGGACTTAATGGACTTTGTAAGCAACTTTTATGGACTTTCGAAGTAATTATTATGCAAGCTTCAGTTTGTGTTTGCACAAACTGTCATGAACATTACTTTGTGCTGAGACTGCCGGGTACTTTTCTATAGCGACAGATATGACACTGTAAAACACTATTGTCTGATGCACAGCTGTATCAGAGTAGCCCACCCTCGGTACCTGTCACTGTAGATGGACCTTTCGTACACCTGCATAGCGCCCCCCTGTGTCTGGAGCAGGCGAGGGGCTGGGGGCTGCAGCTGTGTCCTCATGCGGCTCATGCACGAGTGGGTCTGGAAGGTGTAGGACCAGCGCTGGGGGTCGGTGTACATCATCTGCAGCAGGTTACTCACGGAACACTCAGAGCCTCCCTGCACACACACACACACACAGAGCACTCACACACACACAGAGCCTCAGAGCCCAGCACACACACACACACACACAGAGCACTCAGAGCCCCCAGCACACACACACACACACACACAGAGCACTCAGAGCCCCCACACACACACACACACACACACACACACAGAGCACTCAGAGCCCCCAGCACACACACACACACACACACACACACACACACACACAGAGCACTCAGAGCCCCCCTGCACACACACACACACACACACACAGAGCACTCAGAGCCCCCCTGCACACACACACACACACACACACACACAGAGCACTCAGAGCCCCCCTGCACACACACACACACACACACACACAGAGCACTCAGAGCCCCCAGCACACACACACACACACACACACAGAGCACTCAGAGCGCCCCTGCACACACACACACACACACAGAGCACCCTTGCATGCACACACGCACACAGAGCACTCAGAGCCCCCTGCACACACACACACACACACACACAGAGCACTCAGAGCCCCCAGCACACACACACACACACACAGAGCACTCAGAGCGCCCCTGCACACACACACACAGAGCACCCTTGCATGCACATACGCACACACAGAGCACTCAGAGCCCCCCTGCACACACAGACACACACACACGCACACACACAGAACACACGCACACACATAGAACAGACACACACACTACACAAGACAGCCCATCTGGTTTGACCGGTTGGATCTGATAAGTTTCTCTCACTAATGAACATGTAATTTAGAAATGTATATTACGTAGTAGCGTTGTCACAAAACTAAAACTTCAAACTCCATTTTGATTCTGAGGAATAGAGTTGACACTCAACACTGATTCCAATACCACAACGATAATACAATACCACAATGATTCTTTGGACAATAGAATGTGATTTTTTTCATTAAATGGTAGAACTTTCTTTTCTCTTCCCATGTGTGTTGTATGTGTGTAATCCTCAGTGGTGCAGGTAGGTTCATGTTGGTCCATGTGTGTATACTAGTCTATGTGTCTTCTACTTGTTCTTGTACAGCTCATCATCATTCTAAAGCTGTTCAGGAAAGGTTCTGCTCTGGACTGTCAACATTTTTTAGTGTTGATACCTGCTCAAATGAGTATCTAGTTTCTGTTCTAGTTTTAGTATTAATTAGTATCTGACAGCACTTGTAGGTGGAGACTCATCATTTAAATGGAAATCTTTATTTAAATGATTTCACTGATGTCATTAAGATGATCACATACCAATCTCAGTGCTAAATCATGCCTGACAATGTCTTGAGGTTCTGTTCAACATCATTCCACAAAAAATTTAAAGAAGAAATATCACTTCACTTACATGTTGTTTTGTTTGACAAAACACATGCATTTATGCTTTTATTCATGTTTTATTTTTACTTACATGCATGTGCAACTCTTTGTGAATCCCCAGTGCCTCAGTAAAAATAATAGAATGATTTGTCAGAGTGGAGGCAAAAAATGTATCTGTGTCTATGGAGAATGTTCCAGAGTATGGTTTTAACTTTCTATTTCCATGGAAACATACAGATAAAATATAATAAAATGTTTATAAAGTTAACAGTAGTGGGGTGTCGAGGCCTGCAAGGCCTTCTCTGCTGGCCTAAATAAAATATCTGAATCACAAACTGATGTTAATTGTATTATTATTAAATAATTCCAAATGTTCTGTCCTCTTCCTTTCAGAGCTTTTCCGATGGTTGTGCTGGTTCCACACATGCATTTCATATTAAAGCATTTGACCAATCACATTTCAGCCGTCACTTGTTGCTAGGCAGAGTCAAAGTCAAAGAACTATGCCTGAGGCCTTCACAATCCGTTCTGAAGGCCCTCGAACACAAAATACCCATATGAAATGTCCATGAAACTGTTGCTTCAAACAATCAGATTTTGACTTGGTGTGGCCAGGGCCTTTAGCACACATACGACGTCACCGGATTCACACCCGCTGATTGGACAGTCAGAGAGCGAACCAGCCAAATCAGCAAACTGCATCTGTAGCGGAACCAGGACTAAACCAGGACTAAACCAGGACTAAACCAGGACTAAACCAGGACTACTCCAGTTCTAAACCAGGTCTAAATTAGGACTACACCAGGACTAATCTTGGATTTGAGCGAGAGAGCAAGTGAGTGAGAGTGTCCAGAAAGCGCGATCAGGCGACAGCTGCACTGAGCCCCATGCGGCTGTGGGGGCGGGTGCTCTGTGCAGCGCGGAGCCCCGGCCCCGGCGCAGTCCTTTTGTCTGCGGTAACCTGACAGTCTATGCGGGTGCACCTTCGGGTCAGTCCCGACAAACAGTCCTGGTTTAGTTCTGGTTTAGCACCGCAGTGCTCCTCACTTCTTCTCTGTGCACCGCACACCCCCCTCTCCTCACTTCTCCGTGCACAGAATCTCCATGGCTCTTTATACTGTGTACAATGTAACTATAAAATAGTTAATGAGGAGTGGTTTGTTTCAGATGGAGCACTACTGAAGGCCTAGGTGTGAAATGCACGCTCCCCCACTGCATTTTATCCATCCGTCCATCCGTCTTAACTCCATGAATCTGATAATAATCAAATTTAGAGTGCCCACATAAACTCAGCCAGAGGCCCTAACCCTAAACCCAGGTCAGGGGCTTTAAAGAACAGTTCACTCACCCCAGAAGCTCCACTCTGGATGTTCTGCCATTTAGCGACGGGCTCTGGCACCACCTCCCAGTCTGGACAGGCTGACTGCAGCAGGCGGGCAAACGTGGACTTCCCAACAGCTGAACATTCAGAAATACAACAACACTGTGTTACTTTAGACTTTAAACTTTTATCGTCCCCAAGGGAAAATTCATTTTTAGGCACACAGAGCTCGACTGACATATACAGCAACAACACAGCAGAACAAACACAGACGCATTACAGTAGGCATTAGAGTACACACAGCGGTGCCTGTTGTTCAAAAAATGTGATGGCCAAGAGGATCAGGGTTCTGCCAAAGTGTACTCGCACCATATAGAGGTGTTGTTGTTGTTGTTGTTGCTGTTGTGGTCGTGGTGGTGGTTGTGGTATAGGTTTGGATGATGTGGCATGAAATGACTGACTGATATTTTAGTTTAGTCCACTTTTAGATCTGGTTTAGCCCTGGAAAAATTTACTACTGTACTACACATCTCAGAGAGAAAAAAGATTTATCTAAGATTTTCCAACGTATATATAATGGGGTAGAAGTATGTGAAATGATGAGACAGCTGAACCGTTAATGCCACTTACCTCTGCTTGACAAACACATGCAGTACAGAGCAGAACAGTGCCATCATCTCCTTACCGATGTTACCCTCGATGGACACCCTCTTGACGCGGGCTCTCCCCTCCACACTCGCGGATGTCCCACTCGCACTGCTGCGGGCTACCTCCTGCGCCATGCTCCGGCTCTGGGGCTCAGGTTTGGGGATGTTTCGGGTCGTGGACCGGAGGACCGGAGCAGCATTCCCTCCACACCTGACAAACGGCACGAAACACGCGGGGAAGTTTAGTCTGAGAGCGCTTCTCCTCCACATGCCCCGGGCTTTTACGGACTGGACACTGGATGAAGGCGGCACGGCTAGGCTAACGAGGCGTAAACCAGAGTGCTGGTCATGTTATAAGCGTAAAAGCTCACCTCACTCTTGAAAAAAGTGGAAATAATATTTAATTTAACACTAAACGACACTGAAAAACTTGTAAACACCGGTGCGCATGGGGAGGCGGGTACAGCGGAAGTGCGCTGACTAATGCTTCCGGTGCCGTGCGAGAATTTCATATTAATAGCCCTCAATTTACTTTATTTATTTATTTATTTATTGTTTTGTGCCTAAACAATAATGATCACTTTATCATTTGTAATTTGTACATTATATTTATTTAATATCCCTGATAATCACATTTTAAATTTCCTATTGATTTTCCCCTTATTTATTTATTTACTTTGAATGTCGTAGGTAGGTAGAGTAGCCAAAAATGTACTCAAGTAAGAGTAACCTAACATTACTTCAAAATAATATTACTCCGGTACTACAAAGTACCAAAAAATTACTCAAGAAAGTGAAAAAGATGTAGACTATCTAGGAAAAGTACTACTCAAGTAAGTAAGAGTGACTACCAGCCAGGACATAACATCTGATTTATAATTTAAAGTTAATATTGTAAAGATAAAGCTTTTTCCATCAGTCTGCCACAGGGCAGCTGTGGCTAAATAGAAGCTTACCACCACCGGGTATTAGGAGTGAATGAATCATGTTCTGTAAAGCGTTTTTGTGACATACGTCTGTGAAAAGAGCTAAGTTGTAAATTACAACTTACTTACTTTTGTCACTGTAAATTTACTCCCAATGGGGAGAGTAACCAAAACCTTTACTCAAGTAAGAGTACTATTAAATATTAGTGAAGTAATAGTGATAGTATGCTAGAAAGGTATTATTAAAATAGAAAAAGGGTTGTTGTTCTGTAGTAAAAAAAATAATAATAATCTATGTATTTCTACTGAATCTTCAACAATAATAAACAGCTAACAAACTAAATAAATACTTTAAAAACTTTTTTATTTATACATTTTATTAATTAAAATTCAGTTAGTTAAAAAATAAATGCACTTTCATTTACATTATTTCCCTTTTGACAAGTCATTCAGTGTAAAAAAAAAAAAAAAACTAGAGAGAGAGTTCACAAAAGCAGTCATCGGCCTGGAGCAGAGCTGTGTTCAGTAGCTCGTGTTCTTAATGACGATCTTCTGAGGTGTCTCAATCTTGTAATCGCTGATACCTAAAAGGCAAAAGGCTGGTGCTAGTTACAGAAATCAGCTGAACTTGCTAGCTGAAGATGATGCTTATTAAACACAATATTGACCTAAATGTCTTAAAAATAGAGAAAGGCCCATTGACTTCCTGTTCAAAATTGTCAAATGAATTCTTAATTGAAAACAAAAAATAATTCACATGTATGACAGGGTGTTATAATAATAATAATTATACAGGGCTGTGGGAGGAGATAAGGGCTACATTAAAAAAAAAAAAAAATTTAAGGTAACTCAAGCAAATGCAGTGCAATACAGGATTACTCAAACATGCATCAGTTGAAAACTCTACACTACGTTTATGATCTCAGTTCAAAGCTCATTTAAACTGATCTCTTTTAAGGATTCAAATGGATGGCGTTAATGTACCTGCCTGTACTAGTAGTTTGTATGTAGAAGTGATACTTACCCTGTGTGAGGCTGGCTCCCTCTGCTGACAGGTGCCAGTATCTGCGGTCGCTCTGCCGTGCCTGTTCTCCATTCACTACACTGAGGAAGGGCCCCCACAGACTGGACTCTTTCTCAAACCTGCAGTAACATTACACACACTTTAGCAAACGGAACTCCTATCAGCTGGATTCTGCTTCTGAACTGTTGAACTCACGTGAAACTATCGTTCTCTGTGGCCAGCAGCTCCAGTGTTTGCAGCAGAGAGCTCCCCTGAGGCACGTCCACACTGTACGACCTCTGTGCCCCGTCTGAGCGCTGCACTGTCACCGACACAGAGACTTTGGGCCGGACAGTAGCCTCTATCACAGGCTCAGGGGGGTCCAGGACCAGGCTGTCTGCTCACGCACACACACACAAACACACAGTTATGATAATGAGAGGGTAAAACTGCTCAGTGTGGGAGTGTGTACTAAATGTGCATGCATGCTTTTGGGCAGTGTGTCAGAAAGCTCACTGAGAGTTATATTAACACTAATAATGTACTGGAGTTATGCAGCGTCTTTCAATACATATTTATCCCACACTTTCTTGGTGCTACCTTTAGCCACAGCTGTCCTGGAGCAGCCTGACAGAAGTGATGCTGCCGATCTGTGACATCAGCCCCTTCAACCACCAACACTCACCCACAGTTATAAAAGCCAAGGTGGGTCTTGCCCAAGAGCACTACATGTGGTTTAAGGTAGTTTACTGATGAGACTTTTGAAATGCAATATAATTATTAGTAACTGTCACATTCCTATACAGGACTGTATAGGAACTGTCTGTGACAGTCCGGTGAGGGTCGTCTTAAAGATCCTCTGCTTTGCTACAGACTGTTACAAACCTACCAGGGCTCCAAATATTACATCAGATATGACTCATTGTCATAGTGTCAGCAGCATATCATCCAGTACAAAATGAAAAGGACATTTACATATACAGGTTTCCTGAGTATTAGACAGGAGTGTGTTGAGTGCAGGTGTGTGGGGTTTACCGTCCTCAGCCAGGCACTGCTTGGTCCTGGTGGAGACATAGGAGCGCAGGTGGAGGGCGGGCAGGAGCTGGGACAGGGCCATGGGGTTGTGGTACAGGTTGCTGCGGGCATCTCTCCTCAGAGCCTCCAGATACACGGAGCACTCAGGCACCTGCTGGCCCATCGCCACTAAGGCCTGACAAAGCACACAGCTCAGTGTAAAACACAGACGTGTACAGCAAACACAAGATTTGAGTGTTCACTTCTAGAGCAGAGAGGTGGAGCACACATTCAGTCAGTAATTAATAATGGGAATGTTCTTGCCAAAATATCTTCTGACTATAGTCGGGATGTTGAGATATTCATCTTTGTCAATATTACCCACTTAACATCTTTATACAAAGAATACCCCCACATCAATACATATATTTTACAAACTAAAGAAAAACTCTAAAAATGACACCTAAAATCCATGAAAAGATTCTGTGTCAGTCGTACCTGGACTGCCAGGCCGGTGCTGTACTCATTGCCGATGTGGCCATCAGGTCTGCGTGCTGCTAACAGCTTGTTCTGAATCTTTGTGAGTGCTATGCTCAGCTCATGGGCCCTCAGGACGTGGGCCCCAGAGTCTTTGACGCACTGAAGGGCCATCCCCGCCATGGCGTACGAGTCTGAGGGACACAGGGCGGAGTTATGTAGGGTTGAGATAAGATAAGTAAGCAACTAAAACTTTCATTAAAGGAATCCTGTGTAACTTTTCTGGTGCTGAATCCAACACTTGCTTGTCTCCATGGAGATCTCAAGGCTTTGCCTGGAATGTTGCACAATATGGTAAACTAAATCTATTTTGTATAAAAATACCTTAAAAGACATTCTTACTGCAGTAGGGTTATCTCTCCACAGATCTGATATGAAACTTGCCCTGGTGGTATCACCTATTTGTCTCCACAGACATAATGTATATATGTTTAATGCCAGACTGTGGAACATTATAGGCAAAACATGAAGAAATTATTTCTCCACTGAGAAAAGTTACATGGAGCAGCTTTAAAGTAAACAAATGCCACACACACTCACCCGCACACTCAGCTTCTCCGTGTTTCAGATGATCCTGCTCCACAGCCTTCACGAGCTTATGGAGGACATGGTGCTCCACCCTGACCCCGCCCACGCACAGGGCCAGCACCCCCAGGGAGTACTGGTAGTAGTTTGTGGAGGGACGGCTGTGCTGGCTCACTGTGGAAGCACGGCACAAAAACATTAGTGTTATAAGTTTTAAATTATGAACTGCCAAACTAATACGAGGACATGTTCGAGGTGGAGAGGAACAGGTCTAAACTACTGGGTTAGCAGCTTTTACACAGAATAAGACCCCATGGAGACACAGGGACATTTAGATGTGTGTGACCTTTAAAAACACAAAGAAGCACTTCCTGGATCTGGTTAATTGTGCAGTGAGATGTCGTCTTTTGAAGCCTGAAAACACTGGATTACTGAGACGATGTGTAAATGCAGCAAAGAAAACAAGATTCTGATGATATGAGGAAACATTTGACATTTTCCAGAGATCAAGAGTGTATATATTGTGATTGCGCCCTCTGCTGGCAGTAGTAGTGCTTTTCATGTTGATGCTGAGTAGCTTATACTGTAAAGTAAAAAAAAAAATAAAAATGTATACAGTATACATTAATTTCTACTGAAGAATCATTTCAAAATATGGAGAAATCCCTAGGCTCATTCTTTTATTTCTGAATAATAGTGAGGAAAAGAGAGTGTAATGTAGGTTTTGATCCAATGTCCACACATGATCCATGTAACCGTTACCACTGACATAATCCAGAGCTAAATGATTAAACACATTTGAAAAGTGCTGTGACAGAAGAAGTGGTACAACTCCACTTTACGAGTGTGTTAACCTGCAGTGAACGGATCAGGACACGATCTGAGGCCCCGGGGCCCTGAGGCTCTGAGGCCCTGAGGTTCTGAAACTGGCAGCCCAAATGAGAGACTCATGTGAGACTCATTCTGCTTTTTGATTGTATAATCATCTTATGAAATAAAACACTAAATTATAACATAAACAACTGGTCCATCATGTCCAATATTTTTGTAATTCAGAATAAATTGGTATTACAATAGTTCTCAGTAAAAGTTGTATTTGATTTGAACATGTTTACCTCATAGCTGGGACACAGTTTTGCTGATGTCTGTGGTATAAAACTCAAACTCTTCTTTAAACACACTTTCCCAGGAATTTCAAATCCACTCGAAAATCAGAGTTAGAATGATCCCAGATACATCATGAGTAGAACTCCACTCAGAGCGATGCACACATCCATGTAGTTCATCCTCATGAGAAATTATTGTAAAGCCCATCAAAGTGACTTTTATAAACATGTAGGTAAAAAGGCAAATAAATAATAATTTAAATAAAATGTAGCCTTTGGGAGCTGCTAATGGCTGCCTTTCAGATGTGACAGTGTTTGAGGTGGAGAGTGTACCTGTAATCTCCTCCTTCTCCCGCTGCATGGTGCTCTTGAGCAGGTTGAGCAGAGTGACTGTGTGACCTTTCACTGTGAAGGTGACGGTGCTCAGGTCGTAGCAGGACGACTTGAGTGCCAAAACATACAGAGCCAGGAGACCAGGAGAGGGGTGGGTCTGAGGAGAGGAGGGGGCCTGGGACAGAGAGCTGACACACACAAGACATACACATTTACATCCAAATACATACACATTTAGTGCCTGGATGTTTTACTAAGTGTAGGCTGTGGTTCAGATGACGTTACACCGCTCTATAAACCCTCAGTCTTAGTGTAAATCAGTGTGGCTTTTAAGTCTTTCATTGTTTTAAAACCACAACAGTCAGCTGCGATTGTTGTAGAGCAGAAGTGTCAATCTCAAACTGAGGCCAAAATTAAAAGTTGTGGGCCAAACTAAATATTTATTAAAAAATGTCAACAACTGCACGTTTTCTCTTCTTTCAAGATATGTAATGTTAAACCTTTTCTTATTAAAATAAATGTTTAATAATAGTTTTATTTAAACATTGAATCCATAACAAGCATAATGTAAAATAATAACAACATTTTAAATAAATAATGTCTCTATAGCCTATGTGTAACCGGGAGGCCAAGTCTAATACATATTTGATATGATCTCACGGGTCAAGTTAAATTATGGCCCAGGGGCCTTAGTTTGACATGTCTACTGTAGAGTTTGGATGTTCTCTGAAGGTGCACTCATCAAATCATAATGCTGTGACTCTACAGACATGCAGAGGTAGTGGAGTAGCCAAAATGTGTACTCAAGTAAATGCACAAAATCTGGTCTTTTCAAAAGACAGAAACAAAAATGAGACAAACTAAATCATATCTGAAGGAGCCGCAAGAAACACAAATGTTCAAATTATTTCAGTTTGTCACATAAAGCTTTTGTCTCTTGCAGACTTACAGTGGGAAGAGGAACCAACACTTTTACTCAAGTAAGCAAGTAAGATACTTTAGTGAAAAACATTACTCACTTGAGTAATGTTGAGTAAAAGTATGCTTCAAGTAAAGTGCTCTGAAAAGTAAAATTCCTTTATAAAGTTACTGAGTAAATATAACTGAGTACTACCCACCTCTGGCGATAAACCCTGAAAAACAACCCCCTGCCCTGCTCTGTGAGAGAGGGACATAGTCCCACTGTGGAGCATGTAACCTGCTCTGTGGCGTGACCTCTGACCTCTGGATGTGGGCATGCAGCTGGCTGGTGAGACGCTGCAGGTGCAGACTTTCCTGCGCCTGGTTGTGCAGGTCCGACAGGCGCAGGGCCAGGTGCACACTAGGGTTCGGCAGCTGCTCCTGATTCTCCACTGAGCGCAGCAGAGCCTTGTTCAGAGACAGCAGCAGCTCACTGTTCTCCCGGGAGTCTACAGCACCGCAGAAGAGATGTACAGGCACTACATTACACAACACTGACTCTTGTGAGCTTTAACACATGTTTTAATGCCGTTAGCTTCTCAAAAACATGAAGCTGACTTTTGTTTCATTCACAGGAGTAATCCTTTATTATTAGTCTGTCTACATCTCCAAAGTTCCAAACGTTTTGTTCCACCTAGTGACGTCATTAAGTGGTAGTTTTCAAGTTAACTAAGCTCCTTTTACCTTTTGCTCAGCCTAAATATGCAAAGTTTGTGTGTTAAACATGTGTGAATGAAACAAAAAAACAACTCCAGGTCTGTTTGTGATGAGGAAACAACAGTAGAAGAGATCAGAAAATAACACAAATAGGTCAATGAAGTTGACGTGTCAGAAAGGCCACTCTCAGAGAGACAGTGAGAAAGACAGTGAGGTAACCTGAGCAGAGGTCAGAGTGGAACAGTCTTTAGACTCAAATGTGACTTTAAAAGTGCCACTCTAACCGGGGCCTCATAAAAGAGTCCCCCCCATGGCCCTGTTACTTTCACATGACACACCACTTTCAACTGGGACTAAACTAAGACTAAACCCAGAGCTAAACCTGAGCTAAAAACCTAAACTAGAACAGGACCAAACCAAGTCTACAACAAAACTAAAGTAAACCCACCCTCATGTTCTGTATAGTAAAACTGTAGATTACTTTGTAATATAGCTTTACAATAATATCATGTTTTAGGATTTGCTCACTTGTCGTCCATAATCCACTCTTCTTGTGTTACTACCAATACCACAGCCTTCAAGAGTGTCCTGTGGTAAAAGGCAAGTATGCAAGGTCAGCATTTCCACAAAGAGGAAGAGGTCACTGAGGCATTTCTACAATAATCAGTGATTTTTAACATGACAATCCCCAAGACTGGCTCCTTCAGGAGCTATTGGGACAGCTCTTCTGTTTATGGGTTTGCCTAATTTAGAGTTCATTTTATCCACTCCTTTTGATCATTTCTTGTTTAGAACTTTTAGCCCTAGTTTAGCCCTAGGTTAGACCTGGAATAGCCCCGTTATAGACTTGCTTGAGTCATGGAATGGTTCAAATACAGACTTTAGACTTTAGTTCTTCTGGTGGTTTCCTTAATACTTGCGTGAAAAGTTTGAAAAGAGTGAAAAGTTATGTTCACTGCACAAGAACACAGACCAAAGTGATGACAAAATCACAGAGATCCCCAGCAGACGCAAAAGGAATTACTCAATATTAAACTTCACAGACTCTGTAATAAGAAATGTAGGTCTATCACTTCTTTTAAAATATAGGAAATGTTACAAGAGTCTGTGTCTCTGAGGTCTGTGAATCCATTTGATAAAACAACTAATATAGGCAATAGTCAACCTTAAAGCTGCAAAGGGTTTTTAGTCAAAGAAAAGGCTTATGTCACTTACTGCATGTCTGCCCACACACCACAGCCGCCAGCACTGAGAGGATGAGCAGAGGAACCATTCTGGACACGATCCTTCACCTGCACGACAACATATTATACACTAGTTTTAGTCTGAGTCATTTTAGTTAAAATAAAACAGCTTTCAAAGACACGAGCGCAGTAACATCAACAAAACAAACCGAGTGTGTGAAAAGTGCAGCAGAGTCGTCCCGTTAGATCACAGAGCGTTACAGATCTGCTCCTGAGCGCGCATGGGACTGATCACACGGGACAGGACACTCTCTTTTCTTTATGGTCACATGACACTTGTTATTCGAGATGACAAAGCTCCAAAAGCGCCCAACTGTGGTCTTAAACGGCACATGGGCACGTGATATTGTAAACAGGAAGTGAGCGTAGTCCCATGCGAATTTCAAACAATTTTTAAATAAAATAAAACAATATTAATTTCACTGACACTGAACATTATTATTTATTTCGGTCGTTTGTATCTTTCTATTGTGTCTAAAATGGCGTAAATATCTGTAAAATGGTTTAAATCCTTTGCCTTTGTTTGATAAGAACTACATTACCCATGATGCCACACGTCTACGTGAACTACGCACTTTCTAGAAGCTTGCGGAGTGTTCTGGCGCTGCGGGAGAGCCAAGTGGAGGCCAAAAGCTCCACAGACTGCGTACCTCGGCTCATTCCCCGGCCTCTCTGCTCAGCATCGGCCTACGACCGACCAGGGATCATTTCGAGCAACTTCAGACGCTTTTGTGCACGAAAGAATCGCATTTTAAACGGGCCAAACCTGCACGACCAGTCCCAAAACACCATACAAGAGCATCGAGAGAGCGACAGCTGCACAGGTCTGGAGTTAAAGATCCACTATTTATAACTTGGATTATCTCGTCACTTATTGTCTATTATAATCTGAATTACAGCTGTCAGTGATGTTATAACGCTAACTGTCGAGGATATGGGAGCGTGCTTAAAAGGTGCACACTTTTATGGACACAAAGTTAAAACGAGGTCGCAATGACCTCTCCTGGATTATTGCAGCTAATTATTAAAATAGTTAACGCTACATGTTTGCTGAGCGTTTGCAGTTTGAAGCTGGTGGTTGAAATGTGTTGGATTTGCCGTAATTCTTTATACATCTGACACGCCCACCTTTTACAAACTCATTTACAATAGAACTTCAACAGGCGCTTCTGAGACACTGTCTTCTCACCAAGTTGGGGTTAACATTGTTTGTTTTTGAGGTTTTTTTCCTGAATGGTGTTGATTTCATGTTAAAGGTGCACTGTGGAACTTTTCTTGTCGAAGGTTTCCACTTGCTTGTATCCAGATAATGTTTTCACAGTGAGCCATAGAGCTGATCGATTGTGGAAAAAATCATTATCACGATTATTTTGGTCAATATTAAAATCACGATTGATTCAAACGCTATAACATTGTTATTGTTAATGTTATTGTTAATTTACACAAAACTGTGGGCTAAAAATATACCTTGGAATAAATAGAAACTCATAAATAAACTATAGATCCAGCTGTTCTACAGTCTCTATATTTTTTAAAAATAAACCAAATATACTTAGTTATATAAAAACTATCCCAAAATAAACTTGGTTAAGCTTTATCATTTCAACTCAATTATATAAGTTTAGAGATTGTTTGACACACAAAACGAAATTGCGATCAAAATTCAGTTAATTGCGCAGCCTCAGTATGGCATTACACTTGTCTACCTCCTCATGGTTGGGCAAGAGGTGCCAGCAGATCAAGTCACAGCTCAGATTTGTGTAGAGGCAAACTGTCTCACAGTTAGAGTGCATGATTTTCAAGGTGTTTTGAACAATTAAACCACTTGTGATTGAATAATGCTTTATTGTGGAACATTTCTGGCAGAGCTATTGCGTCATCTCAGGCTGCTCATTATTACAACAGTTCAACTGAGTCTGAATTTGAGTTGGCACAATTCTCAAAGTGTAAAGGCTGCAATTACTTAAGTATTTATTTAATCAAATGTCGCTGTAAAGAACAAATGATTTCCTCCCCCAACTTTTTTCATCTTGTTTGTTTAATAGATAAATAGAGCTCTACAAACCTGTTCTGGATACATCAGAGTCTTGGTGACAAAGGGGAGGTGGTGTATCCTTCAATAGAAAAGTTACAGAGTGTCCCTTTTAAAAGTAAAGGGTAAACAAACAATAGATAGTCACCAAACTTGTGCTTGTACTTGTGCCCATTGAACTTGGTGTATCTTTTCATTTTGGTTTGTCAAAGTGCAGTGGCCTGGTTGTTTATAAAGTCCGTGTTCTTGTCTCACTTTGTGCTGCCATGATAAATACTAGAATACTAGAATATATTCCTTGTGCTAGTGGAGAACTTATTAGTTATTTTTCTATACTACAAGGATAAGGATAGATCTGAGCTGTAGCTAATTAGATGATGATAATTAGGTGATTCTGTGATTCATGATCTAACTACTAAAGTGTTAAATTCTGCTATTTATGTATTTATTTCTATATATTTTCCTGTGCTGTGGTCCTGTCAGGAATCTAGCATTCTAAAATCACTCCTGTCTTGTGCTGTGTTGCAGACTGTAGCGGGCAGCTCTAGCATGCATCAGCCCGCCCCCGTGGCTCAGCTGGGTCTGCTGCCCCCCATGTACCCCTTCTGTGCCCCCAGCAGCCTCCCCGAGTTTAGCCTGGGAGCTCCAGTTTCAGCTCCACACCTGCACAAGCCCGCACACTTCTCCAACAGGTACTGTCCGCAGGGCTTTTAATAGGCTGGGTTCACCTTCTACACTTGGTCATGTCATCGTTT
This sequence comes from Boleophthalmus pectinirostris, assembly GCF_026225935.1. Classification (NCBI taxonomy): domain Eukaryota; kingdom Metazoa; phylum Chordata; class Actinopteri; order Gobiiformes; family Gobiidae; genus Boleophthalmus; species Boleophthalmus pectinirostris. The sequence goes on along the minus strand of NW_026571353.1, from coordinate 1,590,663 downwards.
CAGATGGTGGGCAGGGGTCCAGGGCATAAGGGTGTCACTCACATCACTTTAGAGTTTCTGTCTGCCATTTTGGGGAAGTCATTGTGCACTGTGGTTTATCTTTGCTGTTGGAACGTTGAGATGCTACAGCTACAAATAGTGCAGCTCACTGAAGAGGGGAAAGGGAGATACTTGAAAAAGACAGAGGTTTGGGATCTGATCCTTTGCCGACTGTTTTAACACTAACATGTAACATGTTTATAAGGCCTCTCTACTGGGGAGCCCCAAGGTGTTCAAGAGCACCCCACTATATCAGCCCTAAAATACACTACCAGTCAAAAGTCTGCATTTTAGTTTACTTTCCACATGTCATATATATGGAAGACGTCAAGTACATATATGATGCAAGAAATATATATGAAAAAAGTTTAGTAAAATAACAGTAAAAATATATATTTTTTTAAATTTTTATTCAAATCCTCAGAATATCCACCCTTTTCTCAGCAAACTCTTTTCTCCATGAGCTTCATGATGAAGTCTCCTGAAATGGTTTTCACTTCACAGCTGGACCTTGTCGGGGACAAGAAATGCCAAAAGTGCAAAGCAGTTTACACAAGTTAGTGTTATTTTAAAAAGTGCACTGGAGTGATTAGTTAGAATCGTTATCTTTTGAGGTGTGTTGTTGGTGCAGTCAGTAGAGAGACATAACACCCTCTGTCCTCAAACTGGCGGTAGCAGCACAAGAGAGATTCTCCACCTGAGAATTGATAGTGTCACACATAAACTAGCATGTTTCTTCAACAGATCTTTATGCTGTCTGTTTGACCTGTTTTAGCCTTAGTGACCTGTTCTGGGGTGTAATGTCCTCTCCTCCCTCCTGCAGCTGGGAGACCAGGTGTCTGAGGAAACACCGACGGAGAGCACACGATGAGTAAGTGAAAAACTATATTAGTGTCTGTTTATTTAGTCTTTCCTGTAAAATTGTGTTTGTTTTGGTTAGTTGTTTTCTTTCTATCCTTCTATTAAACTGCTCACAAGATGTTCAACCTTTCAATGAATTTCAACTGTTTTACAAATATTCAAAAGAATGGACCCATAATCAATGACAATGAAATCCTTTTAATCTTTTGAATCCAGACCCCCCTAAACTTTGTACTTGTGTGTGTTCAGAGTGTGCAGTGCCAAACGCAGACGCCTCATGGAGACAGAGGGGGCGCTCTCAGACAGCTGCACTCCTCAGCCATCAGTGCAGTGGGTCAGGGGAGATAGCTGCTCCTCTGTGGCTCCCGCTAGTGGCCCCACTCTGCCCTGTCCCTCTGCTCACACGGCCCCCGCCCAGCCTGTACCAGGCCCCCACAGCTCCTGCATGGAGGTGGAGGCGGCTCAGAGGAGACTGCGGGAGATCGAGGACAGGTCTGTACACTGTAAAGGAGCTGTGTAACCGTCTTACTCCACAGAGATGATTCAAATGATATGGAAACCGCAAAATCATGTGCTTTCTCTCTGATCCTGGTCCCTCTAGATCACTCGCTCATTATCAGATCTTGGTTTGAATCTGACCAGTGCCAGTGTAGGAGCACCACTGGAGACCAGACCAGACCAGACCAGACCAGAAACAGTGATCATAACAGGGCTTCCCCTCTTATTTTTGTTAATGAGTACATTTGTTTTTCCCCCAAACAGTCTATTGTAAAAGCAGCACTTTGTGACAAAATGAGAGCACTGCTCACTGTCTGCAGCTAAAGTATATTTATGTATAATCATACCTTAAAGGTTGTATGGAGGATTTTTTTTTGTTTCAAATTGTCAATAATAGCATTATAGAGGTGCAGTAGCCTTGTAATTATGATGACCAAAAAAAAGAGAATAAAAATTCATCAATTCTGGATGTGGTGGGGCTAAACATTTGCCAATAGATAACGACACTGCCTCGTTATCTGTGAGTTGACAGGCTGTCAATCAGTCTCCCTACGTTTCTAGCGTAACTGACTTGCCTGCGCGCCGCCGGTACGTGGTTTACGTACGTCTGTCACGCAGTCCACAAACGCAAACCGCACAGACGCTGTTTACTCCACCAACGCAACAGTTCTTAGCGGCTTTTTTTGACCTATATCTTCCTCGCAGTTAGCACAAAGTTTGTTGCAATGGCGACAAGAATCCAGGAGCAGTTAGCCGCAAAAGAAAGTCCGTTTTTGAGATTGCTGAAAGAAGAAGACAAGGGGAAAAGCAGCGAAGCCAAACTAAGGTGATTCTTGAAGATTCGTTCCAGCGATGGCGCAACTGAAGCAGACGCAGGGTCTAAAGACTGACGCATTGGTCGCCAAATTACTCCTGGACAGGTCACTTCTGCTTATTATGAAAACGTACTTTATTTCCAAGAGCTAGTCAAACGTTTTTCAGGACACGAAAGCGATATCCTATGTCTGAAAACGTAATTTTCAAGGCAAAGAAAGAGTCCGCTTGCTGCTGCGTGTTGTAGCTAGTTCATTCACACTGAATCTCCGCGCACTCTTCTCTGCACCCCTTTTCCTGCTCCTCTCCCCCGCTGCCCGATCCGCTCTTCCCCTCACTTCTCCGGGCATGGAATCTCCGCGCACCGCTCCCCTCTCCCCTCTCCTCTCTCCTCTCCCTGCTCCCTGCTCCGCTCTTGTCCCTGCTCCTCACTTCTCGTCCGTGCACGAAATGTCCGCGCACCCCCTCCCCCCGCTCCTCACTTCTCCGTCTTGCCTAACCAACACTGTAGTTAGTTGTTTACAAGTCATGTGCAGCGCACCGGCTGTAAACAAACCTGTTTCTGGCGTAAGGAGGAGGCGTTTCTACGTAGGGAGCTGTAGGGGAGGTGGTTTCACGCATGCGCAACATTTGAAAAAGGACAAACAGTCGCTGGATTTCTCGTTCCTTGGAAAATCCTCTATACAACCTTTAACTTTTACAAATCTGTCCACTGATGTATTAAGTTGTAAATACCAGTGAGCATAGAGGGTATGATACCAGGCTGTTTACTCCACACGGCCCCGCTCGGCCCCGCTCGGCCCCGCTCGGCCCCGCTCGGCCCGCTCGGCCCCGCTCGGCCCCGCTCGGCCCCGCTCGGCCCCGCTCGGCCCCGCTCACATGAGTGTGTGTGTTTCAGAATCACGCTGGAGGACGACTCGGACTCAGAGCTGGAGGTGGAGGTGTGCCCCCGGAGGCCGGTGCTGGTACTGTCAGACAGTCTGAAGGAGGGTCTGCAGAGAGGACTGAGTGACATCCTGCCTCACACTGTGGCCCAGTCTGTGTACGTGTTCACGCCTCACCACTTATTCTGCTGCAGCAACTCACAACTGTGATAGGAACACTGATATTAGAAGCATTTGTATTTTGGACAATGCATATTATGAACAAGACACAGCAAAATCATAACTGTAATAAATATGACAATTTCCGTCATTTAGTCCCACTCCAGCCACACAACCCACACTATCTATACAGGATCACACACTATGTGCAGGTCTACTAATATATGTTTGCAGTGTTTCATATGTAAGGGTGTGTGTGGCAAATACTGGTCAGTGTCGTAGTATGACGACCTTTATTAACTAGAAGGGTTCAGATGACCAATACTCACCAACATTTAGGCAGAGGAGACAGATCTTTGTGTTTTTGTGGATATGCCCAGTAATTGGATAAGATGCACTATGTCACTTGGATAGAGCGACAGCCTCCTGATAGTCTTTACAAAGATGTAATTATTCTGGAATTTTTATAATAATAATAATAATAATAACAATAATAATAATAACAATAATAATACGAATAGTAATAATAAATAATAGTGATAATAATAATAATTTATATTATTATTATAATCATTGTTATTGTTATTATTGAGTTATACTTTTAGGTTTAACCTGGATTTCAACAGTGAACCTGGCAACCCAAAGGAAAGACTTATGTGAGGCTCATTCTGCTTTCTGATTGAATAATTGTGTTGATGTTTTTGCAATTAACAAATATAATGCTTCTTATCAGTAAAAGCTCTATTTGATTTGGACATGTTTATCTCATATCTGGGGACACAAATTGGTCAAGTTTGTCAAATTTAAAATCTGAATCTTTTCTGAATCTGAAAATGTCTGCCCTGAAATTGCAGATGTAGTTCTTATTGGTTCTTTATGTGCATGCAACCAATTAAAATGGAGTTTACTTGAACACATTAGTCACTGACGTGTGCTGTTGTTTCCAGGAGCCACTCGTGCATGGAGCTGGTGTTGTGGCGGCCCCCAGAGGACCCCCTGAGCCACAGGTTAAAGGAGTCCCTCCAGAGGCAGCGCAGACAGCAGCAGAGCGGGCCCCGGCAGCCCCCCACACCCTGCCCCTCCCCGGCCCCTCACAGAGACCCCCCCCTCTCCCCCCTGTACAGCTGCCCCGCCCCCGTGCCCATGCCCTTGCCCAGCCCGGGGAGCCAGGGGGAGGAGGCCATGGAGATGTGACCCGCTGAAGTCACACTCACAGTGGCACTCGGTCAACTGCACTAGGCTCCACATCTGGGACTTTAATGGAAGGACTTAAAAATGTACGTGTGCGAGGACCATATTTGTGTTTGTTCATGTGGCCAGCCATACGCCCCCTGTGTCCTGGGACCTCTCCACACACACTGTTGGATTCTCACAGATCAGCCAAGCGCTTGCACTTTTTTCTGTGCTACAAGTTTTTGCTGTGTCTGTCATTTTGGAAATGAATTGGGCACAGGAAGGGCTGCACTAATGAGTCATTTTCTAATCGATGAATTCAGTGATTATTCTTTTGTTCAGTTAATGAGTTATTAGATTGCAAAAGGAATACAAAATCTGACATCTTTGCTTAAGTGAATCTGCTCAAGGACATGCTGATTGGAATTTATTTTCAGACAAATGAGTTCATCAGAAACACAAAATGGACACTTGCTAGGCCTGTCACAGTAACACATTTGGAGGATAATACTGAATCTACTGAAGTGTGATGATCCCAGTAAATCTTTTGTTAAAGAAACTATATTACGACCTATATTATCTCTGTTCTAATGCAGTTTCATCATCACAAACAGACTGGAGTTGTGTTTTGTTTCATTCACACATGTTTAACACACCAACCCTGCACAGTTAGTTCTTCTCTCAAACTGAAAACACTCTGATCTACATTATGACATCCTTTGGTGATACAGGACGTGCTCTACTGTTTTTTAAACTCCATACACCTTAAACAAAAGGTAAATGTAGCTGTTAACTTGAAAACTACCACTACGTGACATCACAAGGTGGAACAGAGCATTTTGAGCTTTGGAAATGTAGAGAGACTAATAATAAAGGGTTCCTCAAACACATGTGAATGAAACGGAACACAACCCCAAGTATCGTTTGATGAAGTAATACTATATCATACCTGTAGCTTAAATCTGACAAGAGTCAATTTTGTTTAATCAAAATAATAACTTTAAAAAACAAGAAAAACAAGTGGTTCAATAAATAGAAAGACATTTTAATTCAGTGTTTCTCAAACCGAGGAATGCAAGCTCCATCAGGTGCTACCTGGAGCTCTTCAGTTTGTGAGTTTGCTGTGATCCTTTCGATCGTTTCTTTTTTCGAACTGCAGTGGAAATGATAGTCCACTTTTAGACCTGGTTTAGTCCTGGATTAGACCTGGAATAGTCAAGTTATACAATTTCAGCTTGTATTCAGAAAGTCAAATCTTTTTCTTGGGAATTGTTGGTGTGAAACATTTGAGAAACACTGCTTGAGTTAGTTCTGGAATTAGTCATCATCAAATCTCTTAAAAAACCCACCAGGGTAAAAACTGAAGCCTTTAAAATTCCTGTTCTAGCTCTAATTCATCACTGACTATAAGTTCATATAGTACTCACTGTGACAGGCCTTGCATTCGCTTTGTGTTTTAGATGTCATTCCTGCCCTGTCCTCGTCCCTTTTGTAACACATGGCATGTTTTTGGAGTGTGTGTATAGACCCAGTAGCCATTATTTGATGATTTAATTCCAATAACTGATTCATTGTGATTAATGGTTGAACTTGTCCCCGCTCTTGTCACATATGTCTTTCCTTCTGTCATTGGTTGACTCTGCACCTTAAAACCTCTTTCAAACCGAGCAGGACCACACAGACAATGATAGCTTGGTTTTGTGTTGCACTTTTGAAACTCTCGAAGCGCTGGTGTAGACCGATGGAAGTGTGTCTGCCAATCTGTGCCACATTCATATGCAGGCAAGCTAGTAGAAGTGTCCTGTGTAAGGACGCTTTCACCACTGGGCCACAACTGCCCTGTGCTTCTGTTAAACACATGGACGCACAGACATGGAGGTTCATGCTGTGTTCTCTTCCTGCTGCCTGTAATTAGCTCCCCCTGCTGTTGTAACGCTGCAGTAACAGGGAGACAATCATTTGCCACTCAACACGTCCAGTTCCAGCTTTATCTGCTCCCATACTCTTCATACTCCCATAATGCTCCTGTCTGCTCCTGACCGCTGGCTGGCTTGAAGGCTTCATGTGTCTGCCTTATAAACTCGCCTGCTTCTGCTTGCCAAAGTTGTGTGTTGAATCCTGACTTCATTTTGTATGTTGAATGTTGTTTTGTACTTTGATACTTGCTGTTGTAAGATCACTGCAGCCACAGCAGAATAAACTGAACTTTGTTTAAGCTGTAGAGGTTGGTCTTTTTAATGGTCAGTAGTGTTGTTACAGTTGAATTCAAATGAATTCAGAAGTACTGAAGACATCCAAGAGTGACCCATGTAAATCAAGACAGTTCAAATTCAGCTGAGTGAAAAGATAATAAGAATATTCTGAATATCATATAATCATCAAATTACTTACTAAAATAACTTAACTTATAGAAAGGACTCTACATACCTGTTTCTCAGATAATATCAATTTATAATAGGTGCAACATATAAGTTTATGGTTTAGAGTCAGCTCTGCCACTTGTCTCCATGGAGATGTTGCTTATCTGGAGTGTCCCATATTATGGCAATTAACTTCTCTGCAATTTAATAAATTAAAGGTGTTTATATTTATTAAAAAATAATAAAAGAAAATCTCCATGGAGACAGGCAGATGGTGGCGTCTCATACAAGTTGCATATTGCACCTTTAACTTAACACTGGGTAAGGAGGAAATATGTATTTAAATCTTGTTCCTTGCTCTCGTTAACACTGTGGCACATCACTAGTATCCACGTGGAAACAGGGTGGAGCACCACCAACCAACCAGCACCCATCTCAGAGAGTCAGAGAGTGACTTCCATGGCTCTTTCTTAAAGTTTGTAAAGTGTAACAGATTTTTTAATTAGAAGAACACAGTGTGTAGCTGACTGATGTCGTCACAAGACTCTGCTGTGTATGGAGGAAAATAAATTATATTAAATTTCTGTGACAAAAAGGTGGAAAAAAGAAATATTTCCACTGACTTCTAGGAAACTGCAGTGCCCAGTGGGAGCTGAGGTCACCATATATGTCATCACAATAAAGCCCCGCATGCTGTCAGCTCCTCCAATGGACTTTTTTTTTCATTTGTACCAAAAACACTACGCAACTCTGCCAAATCCTACATGTACCACTGATGCGCCCAGCAGTGGGAGTGCAAATGGGGGTTAGTTGGCAAAATAGCAATACATAATATACTAAAATAATATATTACAGATAACTTTGAGATTACTTTCAATGAGAAGAAACTACTATCACATGGTTACACGCTCTGAACAGTCCATTAGGCAGAATAGGTGTGCTTTAATGTAAGACTCAGAGTGTCACAGTGGCCTGGATGCCCCTCCGGTCACATCAGGACAATAGTGTGAGGGGAACAGGATTCCAGTGAGCCGTAAATGCTCCATAAATGTTCCATAAGCAGGAGTTCTGTGCTGGGCTTGTGTCACTGCCACTGTGACCTGATCTTTATGACAGTAGATCATTTGCTGTGAGATCTTTTAGCTTCAATAACTCACATTTATGGTTCTGTCCTACTGCCCTCTGCACGGCTATAACTCTGCAACGTGCTCATCAGGGTCAAATCTGAACTTTGTAGCTTCTATATTGTGTAAAATTGATTCTTGTGAGCTTTAAGCCATGTTAGAAAGCTGTTACTTCATCACAAACCTGTTTTTTTGCATGTTGTGTTTCATTCACACATATTTGTGTTACCTTTACCCTGCCTGTCTACATCTCAAAACTCAATGATGTCATGAAGCAGTAGACTTCAAGTTAACATCTCCTTCTACCTTTTGTTCAGTAGAAATGGCAATACCAGGGCTAAAATTAAGATTCTAGTGAAAGTGTATGAAGTTTAACCACACAGTGGAGCACTTTCAGTATTATCATCATCACAAGGTGGAACAGATTGTTTTCAGAATAAATATGCAGGTTTGTGTGTTGAACATGTTTGAATGAAACAAAACACAACTCCAAGTCTGTTTGTGATGAGGAAACTACATTTCAGCGACAGTTCAGAAAATAGCACAATATAGGCCGTTTAAAGATCACTAAACCAGGACTAAACCAGGACTAAACCAGGACTAAACCAGGACTAAACCAGGATTAAACCAGGACTAAACCAGAACTAAACTAAAATAATATGAGGATCATCTCAGCGGTACTGATTCTAGGACCTGTGGCAGACTAATGGTTGAGAGATCATGTTTCATGTTTTAAAAGGTGATGATGTCATAATTTTAGTTGGAGGGCAAGGGTCTATTTAATAGACTATACTAGTACAATATACAACTCTATGGAAGATTTACAGTTTTTGAGAGAATTATCCAACGTATGATGCACAAATGTTGCATCTTGTCATTTTTTGTTTAGGATTGGCTCCACTACTTGCCAAATCATAATGGCTATAAAGAATCATATGATTTTACATTCTATAAAGTGTATCTGTGCCCTCAAATGTGGGCATGTAAACAGTAGACACTTTTACTGAGAACTACTGTAATACTTATTTATTCTTAATCACAAAAACATTGGACATGATGGACAAGATGTTTATGTTATAATTTGATGTTTTGGTTCGCAAGAGGATTATCCAGTCACGTGAGACTCTCATCTTTGTTGCCAGTTTCAGTGCTGAAATCCATCTGATTTAAACCTAAACCCCAGCACCTGCACCAGCCATGAGTCAGTGCTAGTGCAGCCGCTGCAGCTCAGGGACAGAATTCTGGAGGTTCTGAGCTTCACACGAGGCCTGTCCATAACCTGAGAATGAGTATCTGCAGGTTAGGGCACTGTCAGCCTATGTTTATTTGTAAATGTAGACCCCAGAAACTGTAAGAGCGCAGGCTACATACTGTTCCACTTCCAAGTCTGTTCCAAAATGATGGGAGCTCAGCAGAAAGGACTTGAGCGCCATCTGGAGGCAGCATGTGGGAGGTGAGGTCAGGTCAATCATTAATAACCGGAGCTCATCCTTTCCACAGCTCTCCTTGTAATCAGTTGAGCTCAGATGGGAGCATTTGTCATGTATTGCACTTGGCGATAGATTTGATTGGAATTTGGATTCTACTCATGTAAGTCAGTCTCACCACTGACGACTGTTAATGATGTCGACACCCAGCCCTCTGGAATGACCAGTCAGAGGAGCAACTCCAGTCCAGATCGCCTCAGCTGATTCTGGTGAAATAATGCTGAAATTAAATCACAAAACAATAAGTCATGCTAATAAATATTTACTGTCCAAGAAGGAAATGAGGCTCACTGGATCAGCTCTCCAGGCCTCAGAGCTGGAGAACGCGGCATGATCTTAGGAGCAACCAGAGTTTCAAGGCCTCCACATGTACAAGTACAAGTACAAGTACTACAGTGAGTAGGAGTATACGGGGACAGGTGGTCCAAAGAACCAGAGCTGTGTACAAGTACAAATACAGAAAAGGGTAGTAGTCCAACTAACAGGAGTATAAGCAAGTACAAGCAGAGGTAGAAACCAGCCAGAGCTGTGTACAAGTACAACTGTACATTCTGTAATAAAATGAAAATCACTGTTACGTGTGGAAAGCACAAATGGTCAGGATTAAATATGTATAAAGTCATCAATACGCCACACACACATGTTCTAGTATCTTTAAAAGGTGGAACTAAACACAAACAAACACTCAGCTAAGTACATGGTGTTTTACCAAGTGCATACTGCCTCCAGTGACCATTCCAATTTCAAGTACTGTGACATATTACCAATTACTTTTTAATGTCAGTTATGTGAGGTATGAACTGTCTGTCAAATTGCTGTGTACAGTCACTGTGTGCACAGTACTGAGCAAAAGTTATAGACAGGTGTGAAAAAACGCTGTAAACTAGGAATGTCTTCAAAAATGAAAGTGTTAATCACTTATTTTCATCAATCAACAAAATGCAGTGAATGAACAAAAGAGAAATCTAAATCAAGTCAATATTTTTTGTGACCACCCTTTGTCTTCAAAAGGGCATCAGTTCTTCTAGGTGAACTTCCATACACTTTTTAAAAGAACTCGCCTGGTAGGTTGTTCCAAACATCTTAAAGAATAAGCCACAGATCTTCTGTGGAGGCTTCCTCACATCCTTCTGTCTCTTCATGTAAACCCAGACACACTCCATGATGTTGAGGTCAGGGCAGTGTGGAGGCCAGACCATCACTTCCAGGACTTCTTGTTCTTTACTCTGAAGATAGTTCTTAATGATTTTGGCTGTATGTTTGGGTAGTTGTCCTGCTGCACAATGAATTTGGGGCCAATCATACACCTCCCTGATGGTATTGCATGATGGGTAAGTATCTGCCTGTATTTCTCAGCATTGAGAACACCGTTAATCCTGACCAAATCTCCAACTCCATTTGCAGAAATGCAGCCCCAAACATTCAAGGAACCTCCACCATGCTTCACTGTTACCTGCAGACACTCAACATTGTACCTCTCTCCAGCCCTTCGATGAACAAACTGCCTTCTGCTACAGCCAAATATTTCACATTTTGACTCATCAGTCCAGAGCACCTGCTGCCATTTTTCTGCAACCCAGTTCCTATGTTTTTGTGCAGACTTGAGTCACTTGGCCTTGTTTGAAGTCAGAGGTATGGCTTTTTGTCTGTAGTTCTTCCATGAAAACACTTCTGGTCAGACTTCTCTGGACAGTAGATGGGTGCACCTGGGTCCCACTGGTTTCTGTCAGTTCTGAGCTGGTGTCACTGCTGGACAGCTTCCGATTCCAAAAGCTAACAAGCACTAAGTTTCCTTGGGCGACCACTGCATCTATGATCCTCAATGTCGCCTGTTTCTTTGTCCTTCTTCAAAAGAGCTTGAACAGCACATCTTGAAACCCCAGGCTGCTTTGAAATCTCTGTCTGGGAGAGACTTGCTGATGCAGTAGAACTACACTGTGTCTTGTTGCTGTGCTCTGTGGTGTTTGACCTGTGACATGAGACTGTCTTCCACAACTTCACCTTGGTCGCAGAATTTGGCTCTTCCTCACCCAGCCTCCTTTAAGTCTCCTACAGTCACAGCTCTTTCGGTTTCACTTAATGACTGTGTTCCAACCTACGTGTGACACTGATGATCATTAGCACCTGTTTGGAAGAATTGGTTGCTCATACATCTGACTATAATCCTACACAATCCCTGACTTATGACTTGTGTACCCCTTTGTATGAACTGGTGTTGGTTTGAAGACAAAAGGTAGTAACACCAAATATTGATTTGATTTAGATTTTTCTCCTCCACTCCTCCACTGGTGAAGAGGGAGCTGAGTCGAAAGGCGAAGCTCTCGATTTACCGGTCAGTCTTCGTTCCTACTCTCACCTATGGTCATGAGCTCTGGGTAGTGACCGAAAGGACGAGATCGCGGATACATGCGCTTGAAATGAGTTTCCTCCGCAGGGTGGCTGGGCGTCTCCCTTAGAGATAGGGTGAGGAGCTCAGTCACACGGGAGGAGCTCGGAGTAGAGCCGCTGCTCCTCCACATCGAGAGGAGCCAGTTGAGGTGGCTCGGGCATCTGTTCCGGATGCCTCCTGGGCGCCTCCCTAGGGAGGTGTTCCGGGCATGTCCCACCGGGAGGAGGCCCCGGGGAAGACCCAGGACACGCTGGAGGGACTATGTCTCTCGTCTGGCCTGGGAACACCTCGGGGTCCCCCCGGAGGAGCTGGAGGACGTGCCTGGGGTGAAGGAAGTCTGGGAGTCCCTGCTTAGGCTGCTGCCCCCGCGACCCGGCCCCGGATAAGCGGACGAAAATGGATGGATGGATAGATTTTTCTTTTGTTCGCTTGTATTTTGTAAATTGATGAAAACAATCATTATTTATATTTTTTGAAGCATTCCTTGTTTACAGCATTTTTCCACACCCACCTAAAACTTTTGCACAGTACTGTATGTGTCATGTTTTTAAATGAATTGTTGTGTGGATGGGTGATATAAGCTTCTTGCACAAAATTTTACAGCTAACCATAAGAAGAGATCGCTAAATTACTCAAACAAGCATGGATAACATCTAAAACCTCTTCAGGTGTGTTTTTTGATGAGGATGAACAAGGTTATAACATGGGAGAAAACAAACAACAAACGGTCTTAGATGATTTCTAAACTGAAAACTGCAAATATACCTAGTTTGCAATAAAAGGACTAGGGACAGTAGACAACACTATTAAAACATCATCAGCACAGATAAGTAGCAAAAAAGTAAGCTGACTGAGTGCTGAATTCACTTTAAGAGCACTGGTGCTTGTCTCTGGGTGCCTCCTCGGTACAGCAGTGCAGAGGTGCAGTGTGGTCTCTGGGGCCGTGGGTGGCGCTGTAGTTCTGGTTGTCCACGCGCAGCTGTTTGACCCTGGTCTGGAGGTGGAGCAGGAGCTTGAGAGATGCTGTGTCTGAGGAGCAGTCCAGCACAGAGCAGACAGAAGACAGGGGACAGGCCTGAAGACACACACCACTCTAATGTCAGTATGAAGACTTTATGTGGAGTTTTGTCTCACTTTTACAGTGGGACAGAAGACAGTGGACAGGCCTGAGGAGAGGACACCACTCGGAATGTCAATGTAGAATGTCTAATCTGTTCTGATCTCAAAAGATAAAGATGACTTAGTCAATTAGTTCGGGGTGGGAAACCCAGAAGTCATAGTGGTGCAGCACTTTTAACTTTCCATTGTGTCCTTGAGCAAGACATCCACTTTGCTTTCTGTGCCCATGCATGCAGGTGTGTGGATGAAAGAGTTTATTCCACTATAATGTTTATTCCACTAAAACATGGCAGTTTATTTTAGAGCTGCAGATTTTGTACTAGCAGCTGAAAACCTTGAATTTCCTTCAGAAATAATTAGGTTAATCTCTGATATGTTTTGTTTCTCAAGACAAATGAGCGCCTCACATCAGGTTGTCAAATTCTATGACTAAAACCTGGAAAACTAAAACCATAGGACTCTGTGTGATGTGAGGTGCACTGGACAGATAATGGCACTCCAGCTTCAACAGTGATCATGAAACTGTTTTTACACCAGTAAAATGACATGTATGAAATACCAGTGAAGTAAATACAAGTAAACAGAGGCAATCCAGAGCAGTGACATGCAGCTGTACCTTCTCCTCTGAACTCTGCTCTTCTTTGGGTGTCACAGGACCTTTCAGCTGTTCAGGGGCCTTTAACACATGTCTGAGAAAGAAAGAGTGGATGTTAGTGTTATTAAGCTGTGACTCTTCAGAGCTGTTCACTCTTGTGTCTGAGTTATTAGGCTCTCTCTAAAGCAGGCACAGATTAGTATCCAATAGTTAGTGTTCTAATCAGAGACGCTTTACCTCCTCCTCAGCACTTTGGCTTTGCACCTGTAGGACAGCAGAAAGTAGAGCCACACTTCAGCATAGACTGTATATAGATGACATACTAACACTGGACTTTACACCTTTAAGTATGAGATTTAAGCATGAGGTACTCATTTACTGTAGTTTTCATCCTTCATTTTTCTTGTTCGTATGTTTAAAATGTGACATTGTGACAGTTATTGTCAGCTGAATAATCTTGACATGTCCAGCTCATACTGAACGACATACTTGATTAAATGAAATGTCTGCTCATAAAAGCAGACACCCTCTCATGTGTGCTGTGTGATGCACCTGTACCTCTCCAGCTCAGTGCTTAGCTCCTCCTCAAACTTGCAGGCCATCCTGTGGGCAGTGAGCTCCTTCCACTGGACCATGCTCCTCTGGACCTGCTTCAGCTCAGAGTCCTTGGCCCTGAGCTGGCTCCTCAGATAGGCTAAGACCTCCTGTGAGGGCCCCTCCCTCTGCAAACTGCTCAGCTCCTCAATGTGCTCCTGTCGAACACACATCTGTCAGCTTTATTCAAACTTACTCGCAGTGGGACCTGTAGCACAGTTTGGGAAGTCCTGTCTTAGGTCAGTCCCTGTGGTCAGCAGTGGGACAACCTGAATGAGGCGTTCCTTCAGGGCATCCAGCGCGTGGTCCCTCTCCCTCCTCAGCTGCTGTCTCTGGACACTCAGCTCTCGCTCCTGGACACATGGTCATTAGATGGTCTGCAGAGGACTTCCTCAAACACAGTAGCTTTATATATATTTATATATATTTAACAGTACCTTTTCTGAATGCATCTTCTCAGTTGAGCTCTTGAGTGAAAGTAGCTCCTCTTGTATCTTCTGAGTGAAGCTCTGGACCTGCTCTCGCACTGACCTGAGGGCGGACAGTGCCTCCTCCACCGTGGGACTGGGCATAAGACACATGTTATGAACATGAACATGAGACTTGAAATATTACAACATAGTTTTGGTGCACTTTGTAAGTAATAAATCTGTTCTGCTGAAAGTGAACCCAACACATACTCCAGTATACAACTGGGTCAACAGCACTAGTGCACTAGTGTGAGGGAGAGACCTGGGGTTATGCTGGAATCCTGTTTTGCTGCTGTTGTTTTGGAGCAGTCCCTGCAGCTGGCTGACCTCAGTGAGGAGCTCCAGGGCCCAGTGCGAGGCTTGGAGCTGCCCCTCTGCAGTGCACTGAGTGTGTGCTTTCTCCCTCTCCTCTAGGCTCCTCCTCAGTCTGCTCAGCTCTGCTTCAGCCTGTTTGAGCTGCACTGCTGCCCTCTGCTGCTCCTGCACACACAAAACCACAGGCAGACAATACACATTGACAAGACTAAACACATTGATGCATGGTGAAAGGTACTGGCTGATCAGTGATGGTGTGTACATTTGTACCTTGAAACCACAGATGAATATGTCTATGTATCTGACTCATCCTTTAATGCGACACCTGGGTACCCAGATTATAGTTAGAGTACAGTTAAAGGTCCTGAACCCAATATGTATGTGAGAGAAAAAAGTCATGCCCCAGTAAAGCAAATATAAGCAGCTCTTGAGGGCAAAATATGCCTGCTGCGTGCTGCCTAACAAGAAGGCATTGCACTGTGTGATAATCAGGATGTTGTTGTTAGCTTTACATTCACAACAAAGTGATAAGATTTGTGAAAAGTGCTTATAAACTCATTAAGATGACTAATTAGGATGCTTGGAATGCACAAGGCAAGTGAGGAAAACATTTAAAATGCACTAGTTCTGTTTTTCACATTCTTAAGACAATAAAAATTAGGTACAGTGCCTTTAAGTCAGGAGTACCTGCTGGGAGATAAGCCTATTGTGCACATTTTAGGTAGATGAGTGAAATCAGGGTAACTATATAGAACATGCAAACTCCACAAAGATAGGCCCCACATAGCCCCATCAAACCAGAGTCTTTGCCTCTGAAGCAACGTAAGAATTCTTAAACTGTGGGCTGACTGGATGTGATGTTCCAGGTTCGTACTACGTGCATCTCCTTCAGTTTGCTGTGCAGAGTCCTAGCCTTGTTCTTCTCCTGTTGGATCTTGGAGGTCAGATGTTCCTCTGTGTCTCTGAGCTGCTGCTCCAGTCTGCTCTGAACTCTCACTGCCTCCTCTCTCTCAGCCTCCCTCCTGCTGTGCTCCTCCTCCACTGCACTCTGCACCTGGCACAACACAAAACACTATCAGTCACTATCAGTCAGAAGTGTGGACACACTTTTTAATTCAATGTTTTTTCTTCATTTTTGTAACATTTCATTACATTATAGATTTTCAATGATGGCATCAAAAGTATAAACTCTAAATAAACTTTAGCCTTTGCTTTGATCATTGCTTTGCACACTCTTGGGATTACACTAGTGAATCCTGACACAGCACAGCTGTGAAGTGGAAACCATTTCAGGTTTGCAGCGCTGTCAGTAAAACAAAGGATGAGTAGATTCAAATCTGAATCTAAAATATAAAACTGTAGTTTTGCTACATAATTCCATATATTCTTTTCTTCATATATTTGATGTCTTCAGTCTGTATCTATAATGTAGAAAGGTATCATAAAAAAAAAAAAAACATTGAATTGAAGATGTCCAATCTCTTTCTGCTGTACCTTTTTCAAAAGCTCCATCTCCAGTTCTTCTTTACACTTCTTTGCCTCTTCCTCTTTGAGCTGTCAAATTAAAATGACACATCAGGAAATGTTAGGTTTAGGTTCTACCATATTGTCCTAATATTTACTGGAACACATAATTGTATAAATATTGATCTCACTTTCCTCTAGAAAACTCTATTGTCAATGTGAAAATAAATGTAGATATTCAGAACTCAGGTAACTCTCACTGACAGTGTGAGATCCCAAAGGAGAACAATGCATACTGAGATATGGTTATCACTGCAGGATACAGGGGAGAGGTTCCCAAACTCTGGCCTTTTTAAGTAAGTCCTTGCTAAGAACTAGCTAAGCAATTGTGTAGTTCTATTTCTACCTGGGTTGGCCTTAGTTTAGACCTGATAAAAGTCTGAGAGCCACTGGGTTAAGGGTTTGGCCTTTATATTTATACTTTATTTGTATCTTGCAGAGATACTGATACATGTAGTAAAATTCAGTATTGGCTTCTGTAAGTATTGGTTCACAAGTTTCAGGACTGAAAAGTCTGTATTGTCCTTGTACATATGTGGTCCTAGATTCGTAACATTGTGTCTGACCTTGTGGATCTCTCTTTGATGCCTCAGCTCCAGGTCTCTCTTGTGCTGCTGCAGAGTTGTTTGCTGCCACAGAAAACACCATGAGTGTGTAGTATATGCATTAGACGTGTGAGGAAATGGCTGCCTCCCCGTGTACCAGTGTGGAGTGTGCGTGTTTGCGGGCCTCTCTCAGGGCAGTGTAGTGCTGGGTCTTGAGCTGTTGTAGCTGGCTCTGGCCCTGCTCTCTGAGGCTCTGCTCCTCCCTGTGGAGTTTATGGAGCTCCTGCAGCTGTAGCTCCTTCTCACACAGGATCTTCTCTAGAGTCCCCACTGTGAGCTGACTGCCCTCCAGCGCCCCCTTCAGCTCACATACCTGGGACTCTAAAGCCTAAAGAACACAGTGGAGCATTCAGTTGTGCTGCCTGTGTCCTAGTGTTGTGACTGTAACTCTGACACAAGCACATTTACACCAGAGTGAAATGTACTGTTCAGGACTGACGTGGAGCGCGTGGCTGCTCTGTCTGTGCTGCTCCTCCAGGCTGTCACACTTGTCCCTCAGAGCGCTCTCTGCATCTGTGGCCTCCTGCAGCTCCTCATGAGCCTCGTCCAGCCTCTGCTCAGCACACACACATACACACACTCACAAACTGGTGACAGCAACTTCACTTCACACACTGCTGGTGATTAGCAAAATAGACTTTTGTATGGTGTATCTTATTTTAAAACAGCATTTATAACAGCTTTTTATAATGTTTTTATTGGAGCAGTTTCTCTTTTGTATTGCTGTGTGGTTTAGAAACCGCTCTCAAACTATAATAAACAGACTTGGTTGTCTTGTCAAAGTGCGCAGTGAGAGGTCACAGAGAGGTCAGGCTCAGTTGCTGCAGCCTGGTGCATGTAATGGATTTCAACATACTGCACTGGAAACATATGCACCTAATGTCTGTGTGGACAAATCAAAAGTATGTAAGGACATCTGTATATGAAAAAAAAAAGAAAAAAAGAAATGGTAAGTTCTAATACTTCCTGCAGAGCTTCCAGTCTCTCTCTGGCGCGCCGCTGCTCTGTGAACAGGTCAGACTTGGCTGCGGTCAGCTGTCTCTGCATCTCATCCCTCTCCAGCACAGACATGACCACCACGTCACACTAAGAGAGAGGAGAGTCCACAACCTGTTTCACAAACTAAACTAGACTACTAAACTGGGGTTTAGGTTAAAGCCTATAAACTATTTTAACTCATATCTGAACTTTAAAGCTTAGGTTGTTTACGTCATAGGGACCTGCGTACACACACTGTCTCACCCTCTTGTCGCTGAGGTCCAGGGCTCTGTATGCAGTGTGGTGAGCAGAGTCCCTTTGCCTCTGAACCATTTGTAAATCATGCCTGCAGTAAACACAAGTATGAGTAGATTTCTGTTGCTAACACTTCATATATTTCTGAACATTGTATCCACACCTGACAGAATCCTTCTCAGCTTTGGTCTGCAGTAGATTACACTCCACACACTTTCTCTCCTGCTCCAGTCGTACAGTGTCTGCTCTCAGCTGGGCTATCTCCCTCAGAGCTTCCTGCAACAATATATTTTATTTCACATATTAATATTACAATATTATTAGACCTTATAATGACTCAGGTCAACACATTATCAAAATTACAAATTCTGCTGTAGGAGTCTGATCTGCCCACTGCCATAGCACTAAACTATGGGCAATAATATAATGTCACAGAAACTTCACCTATTTAAGTGTTAATCCAATAGGTTAACTTTTGACTAATGTTAATTTTTGACTAGTTCATATTAATTTAACTCACTGGTAAAAATGCAAATTCTGAACAAGATCCTCACCTGTTTTTTGTGTTGGAGTACAGTGAGGGAATGCTCTACTTCACTCAGCTGAGACCTTTTGACATTCAGAAGTGTGTCCTCTTCCTGACATTTCTAATATCAAACACCAGCAAGTCAATTCTACATGAACTGTACAGAGGTCTGGATAAGACTAGTGTCTAAGCAGAAAGAGGAGGGGCTCTGACATGTTGGAGGCTGCAGAGGCACTCTCTCATGGCTGGACATCCTGACAGCATCCCTGGGGAACTCCTCTTGGACTCATCCTCCAAATCCTCCTCTTCATCAACAAGGGGTCTAAGTAAAAAAAGTACCAAATAAACCTAATATGCCACGAGATACTGGGTGAACAACTAACTAACCTCAATGTGTGTACATAAATCAGGGAAGCATTCAGCTCTAGATTAAAACTTACATTGTGCTGCTACTGTGCTACAGACAATATTCGTACTGAATTCCTAAGTCACATTTCTACCAATGAAGACAATAAAAATAACTGACATAATATCTTCTCATCCCCTGTACAAATGAGAATATGTAGCTAAAAGTGCTTTTGTACCTTTGTATCATGTGAATATGTTTTTAGGAACTTGACTGTAAGTCACAGCAGTTCAGTTTAGTTTGTCTTTCAGTCCAATGAATCCATTTCATTTGAAGGAGTCTTACCTGGTGGACTCATCTCTGAGATGTGGAGTTGTGACTTGGTTTTCTGTATTTTCTAAACAAGACATGGTCAGTGAATTCTCCTTCAAGGATTTTAGTCTAGATGAGTGAAAGAAACACAGTACCTGTGTGACTCAGATGTTCAGTGTCCTGCAAAGTGTCTGCGTCATCGTCTTGAGGACCTTTACAAAGTTCATCCAGATTTCGGACTGATTCCATGAAAGAACGCCATCCTGTGTAGAGAGGCCAGGATATATGAACACACTTTGTAATATTCCTATTGGCGGTGTTATGAAGGGTCTGACCAGGCTGTTTGCGGATGTGCTGACGGAGTCCTTCTGTGCACACCGAGTCCAAGTCACTGTCGATGGACACAGAGTCAAAGCTCAGCACAGGAACACCTATGACAGGACAACACAGGGTTACCACTCCTATGACAGGACAACCTGGGCTTCACACATGTACTGGAAGTGTGGATCAGACAGAGGCAGAGGGGACATACCAGCCACACACTTAGGCTTAGGAGTGCTGGTGTTTATCTGAGGACGCTTCACATGTGGAGTCTTCAGGGCATCTAGAGTATAAAATAAACAGCAGTGTTTAATAACTTTATTGATATTTTTGCATTGTTTAGATTGCAAAACTCAGGTTCTTGGGTTCTCCAGTTTCACCTTTCACTAAGTTTAAGTTTTATTCAAATTAAACCATTAAACTCTCCTTCTTTATATATCTCAATAAAAAGCATACTGCTTTTTGCATGCATACCTGTCACATTAATATATAATGTTAAGTTACACTTATCCATCTAAATAAATAAAAAAACTTACTGTGGCCATCCTCAGTGGCTCTTCTTGGAGATCTGCACTTGAGTCGAGCTTCTGTCTTCTGTGTGTCTGCAGGCTTTGCTTTAGACAGATCTTTGGTGTCCCCTGTGGATGCCCCGTGACGCTTGCGTGTGACTGACTCATGAACCATCTCCTGGCTGAAGCGGCGGGCGAAGTCCTCTGTACAGATGCTGTCAGACAGGGGCTGGAGTGTCCCTGCGTCCCCACCCACACAGGAGTCTCCCAGGAGTCGGTGCAGCCTCCACAGCGCCTCCTCCTGGTGGGACTCCTGCACTGCCCTGTCCCTGTCTCTGTCTCTGCTCCTCACACACACCACTCTGTCCCCAGGATGATCTTTAAAGCCTGTACTGCTCTCTAGTGGCACAAAAAGCAAAGGAACAGTTGCACTAGTCATGTCTGGTGAGGAAAAATGACATTTCTCATCATTTAACAATTTTCTGATGTTTACATGGAGGAATGTTTGGTTTCATTCCCAAATGCATGTTTCCTGGATGCTGGTGAGGGTGTCTGATTCTGAATAAACAAACAGAACTCTCTAAGAAGGCACTGAACACTGAACATAAAACCTAAACACAATATAAAGTATTTATCATATTGTTAACAAAATCCACAATGCTAATCTGACATTTCTGACACTAGAGTTCAAAAGTGTGTCAGATAAAGTTATGTGAGTTGATCTGAGTTGTCTTGCTTCTTTGCTCTAGCTGTTTGTCTGTTACCTGACATGTGGTCCGCTGGGCTCTGGAGGTCCTGATAGGACAGAGGGGTGTCTGTCTGAGTGCTGCCCAGACCTGTGTCCTTACTCACAGACTGGCTCCATCCACTGGTCACTATGAGTAACAGACCTATTTATGACCAGCTCTAGAGTACTGGATACAGTGTGTACACTTACAGTATGGATTACCTGTCTCTTTGCAGACATTTTCTCTGAACCTGCTGGAATTCTTGTGAGAGTGGATCTGCACACACAACAACAGATACCACAATATAACCATAAGAATGACACACTCCTTTCCACGTTTTCACTTTTTTTTTTTTTTTTTTTTATTGTAAATGTATAGTATTTCTAAGGATTTAATTGGCTTTCAAAGATTACATGTCATCTTTATTCTCTAGAACAGAACTGTGTCCGACCTGCAACTGGTCCAGTTGTTTGTCCATGGCATCGAGGAGGAGGTCACAGTGATCTGATCTGAGAAAGTCCCAGTCCGGACCAACGCTGCTACTCAGATCTGAAAGTATAATAAATAATACATTTGTCGTGAACCCCCCCCCTTCGGCCACAGGAGAGCTCACTCGGGTGGGGTAAAAGGATGAATGTTTTGGCGTAAGCCCCACTAAAAGGGCTCCTGAATTCAGATGAAGATGTTCATGATGCTTTATTTTGATAATTGAATAACTGTTAGAGCATTAGAGATTAAGAATTAGATATTAGAAGTGCTTTTGTGACCCATATTACCCTGAGTTACTTGTTTTGCTTTGATTTAATCTGATTTGTTTCCTTTATATTGATTTGCTTAATTCTTTCAATTAAATTTTTAAAGTTTAGGTTGTTTTGCAATAATTTCTGTAACCGTTATGTTTGTGTGCAGGAAAGACAAGGACCTTCTGTTCTTTTGACAGTTGACCTTTATTTGACACTGATGTACGAAACCTATATGTTCTGCGGTGTGCGGGGGGCCTGTATGCAAGGCGGTTGCGAAGCTTCCTGCTCCTTCGACGAAGCGAGGTGGCCGTTGCTTCACATCTGGCTGGGGCAGAGGCGTAGGGGGTTAGTACGTAAAAAAACTCAGTAGATAGTGCAGATAGACGGTAATTAAATAACGTTGGACTCAGGAATGGTTGTTCATCCTAAACAGCTATTCATTAAGCAGCATGCTCAGTAAGTTTAAGTGCATGAGAAAAAGAAAGGTAGGCAGGGATGGGCCTGAGCTATTATCCATGTTTTCAGGGCCGTACGAGGGCTCCCTGGATCAATGGCTCCAGGTCCTGCCCCGAGATGCTGTCTGCCTCACTTCAGGATTTATCCTTGTCAGTGCCTCTGAACAGTGTGTTAAAATAGGCAAATCTACTCCTTTAACCCCGGCAGGCATGAAGCTCAAATGAGAAGTGTATGAACCAGGATGTTGTGTGCTGTGACAGGGTGTTTGTGCTAAAAATAGCTGGTAGGAGCTAGATGCAAAGTTTAAAGTGACTTTCTGCATCAACTGTTGGAACAGGCATAAATTCAGATATAGTATTGGGAGACTGGACTAGCATGCTCTGGAATGACAATGTCGGACTGGCCCAAATGGGCTTCCAATGCTGTTTTCAAGCAGATATTAATCTTAAACCCGTGGGTTTGGTGGCCACTAGGACCCCGCTCGTTTGGGGGTTCCAGCAAGTGAGGAGGGACCTCCTAGACTCTTGGAGAGTCTCTGTTTTAATTAAAAGTGCCAGGGGCTTATTCGGCTACAGGTGTTACCACATCTGCGTTTAAACCATTGGGAGACTTGTTTGTAGAAATGTTAGACCTTATAGGTACTGGTACTATTTGATATTTAGCAGTGGTTTTCTGATTGGCCTTTTCACGCTAATGTGGTTTGTAAATGCGTCCCCTGTGACTGAGGTGCTCGCCTCTGGGTCTTATGACCTTAGTAACCTCTAGGTGCAGTGGACAAATGTTATGGTTGTACGACCCCCCATTTGTTGAAATGGCACTCGATGTGATCAACGTAGTTGGGAAAATGAATTCTCCAGAGTGTTAGGACGCCCTAAAAATGAAGTTAGACATTTTCTTGCGCTTACTGGATTGCTTAATAACACTCCCACTGCGACAGGGGGAGATCACTGTGCCTATTCATCCGATTGGCAACAAATATATGAATTAATGGAAAGAAAGGCCGCCTTAGTGTTGGATGCACATGCACTGTTGAATCGCAGTAGTAGTGTTCGGTGTCACGTTCTGGATTATTCGCTTAGTGAAAAGCAGTTGTGGATTCATATTGAATGCATAGATAATTTGGAGGATCAAATCAAACGGTGTAAACAGATAGTAATTAAGACAGTGACAAATAAAGGAGAAAAGACATGCGTGAGAGAATCCAATTGCTTTATAAAGAATAGCAGGTTTGGAAACATGGTGCAACTTCAAACGATCTCAGAAAGACTCCTAGAGTCACAATATGAAGACGCCATAAAGGAGATAAATAAATTTGCTGATTTAAAAAAAAAAAAAAAGGGTCTTTAAGCCCAGTAAGCAAGGAGAGGCATTTTAAATTAAATTGATAACGTAAAGAACAAAGACATGATGTCACATTTGTGCTATAAGTGGTTAGTATTGGTCGTGTTCCCCTCAATTTGGCTTTAGTAAGGAAGATATAAAATGATAACAATAATAATATTGATATAAGATGGTAGTGAAAAAAATGTAACTTAAAGTGGGAGTGAAAACTAACCCGTGTACACTTGTATAAGTACATAGTGAGAAAAAGGGACAGAGAAGGCATTAGCAAAGTGAGTAGCGAAGGAGTAAAATTATTCAAATTAAAAACGTAAACTGAAGCACTCCGGGGGTATAGTCAAAACTGGAAGTGCGGTCAAATAGTAAACAAAATATTAGCAATAAGTTACTAAGGAAACAAATAGAATATCCATAAAGTAAATTTTCCTTTTAAATACTAAACGAACTGTGAAAAATTACCTCACAGCATGTGCTGCTAATAGAAAACAAGAAAAAAATAAAAAATAAATAAATAAAAAATTGTGTGTGTGTATGTATATGTATATGCATATATATGTATTAAATAAATAAATAAATAATGAGATAGATAGTAGTTAAATCTACAAAATGAAGTTTTTAGTTATACAGGAAAGACAGGCACTCTGTCTAACAGGTGGTTGAAGAGGAGAAAGAGGAAGTTTAAGACGAGAGGAGGAGCAGCGGGGGAAGCATGGCCAGTGAAAACAGACACACACAACCAGACTTCTATAATTCTTCTAGATATAACCACATGGCAGTCGTTGGCACCTGCGGGCGCTCTCACAGCGGGACTGGGGACGCTACAGATGAAAACAAAGACGAAAGGGTAGGAGAGAATTCTGCCTCTTATACTGATTTTATTGGCTGCCTCCATGAAAGCTAGAAATTAAAGCTCAAATGTAATGAGCAAGGTTATGATTCTGTTTATCGCTTACTGATTACAGTCCGAACTTTTGTGTTAGCAAATAGCACGTATATAAGATAAGTTTAAATGTAGTTCTTTTGGCAGTTGTAGCTCAGTTCATAAGCACAGTCTCTCTTTCGGAGGGTTAGTGTTTCACTAAATAAATAAAATTAACATGACCAAATTGAAATCTATTTACTGATTGGAAAAACAGGCGCTGAAGTTGCCAAGGCAAGCGTGTGCGGTACGTTAATTCTAACCGCAGAGAGAAAAAAAAAAAAAAAATCAATTATTAAGTACAAACCAGAGAAGTATATATATGTGTATATATATCTGCATATACATGTGTGTATGCATATGTGTATACATATCGGGCTGAAGTTATTACTAAAGCAAATTTGTTGCTGAATACAAAGAAATGTATGTAATAGGAAGGAAGATGGATGATCGTTATGTCTGTCTGTTATGTCCTAGGACGACTTATTGGATCAGATAGAAGTCAGAGAATTCATTCCCGGTCCTAAGGAACGATTCAGCCCGGTTAGTGCCGGGGAAACCAGCCGTAGCCCTCCAAGGAAGAGGACACATGGAGAAGCCAATCCACAGAGGGTCGAAATCGACACAGAATCAGTCGTGCTGAGTATTCCTGGCGTAATCCGGGGAGAAAAAGAGGGGTGCAGACTAGGAAAAGGGGTCATATGTCTTAATTGTTTGATCACCAAAAGAGACCGTGCACACGTACCTTATAGTACGACTTATATAGGAAAACTGAAGGGTTTCGATACTGATATAACAATAGAGATCAAATCTAGGGGGCCATCTCAGGGCTCTAAAAGTCATACATGCATAGCCTACGAAGAAGAGGCAGTAGGTGCTATGGCTCACGTCTCCTGTCATTGGGAGAACAGCAAAAAATAGAAAAAAAAAATATATATATATATATATATATATATATATATATATATATATATATATATATATATATATATATATATATATATATATATATATATATATAATATATAAATAAATAAATAATAATAATTAATAATAGAAACATATATATGTATATATACATATATGTGTGTATATGTATATATATATATATATATATATATATATATATATATATATATAACAATAATAATAATAATAATACCCTTTTTCTTTTCCCTTTTTTGGGGGGTTTTACAATGGAAAATGAATTGGACCTTGGGATAGATGATCAATGGGAAGACATATTCACGGTCGTACCAAATCAAAATCAAAATGACCAAAATGTACAATCATTAGGGGAGATGTTACAAGGCTCTGTATTATCAGAAACAGGAGAGGGTCAGAGCACGGACCCTGACCTGTGCGAGTCTGTGGTGCAGTACAAGTACCAATTGAGAGGTAAGACCTTAAGAGAAATCCATCGGACGCGTCCATGGCCTACTTTTTATGATAAAAGATTAAGACCAATTTTGAATAGTTCAATGAGCAGAAATCAAGTCATTAAGAGGGTGTGTTTTGTGCGATGGGGAGTGCGCCTGGGCAAATTTGTAATTCCAGAAGAGAATTTGGACAAAGAGATGCCTAAAGCCTATAGAGAAAAACGATCAACTTCTGCCTTTTCCGGCACCACTCCTCCAGGAATGTCCAGAGTGCTCTGTGGTTCTTTAGTTTGGAACCCTAGGAGAGGAGGGACGTCTACTCTTCTAAAATTTTGTGATGAACATTCCGGGAGGATATTTTACACAGGAAACAGACAGGCCGTTTCCACTCTCATGATGGACTTCTCTGGGGGTCATAGCACTCAATGAAAAGTTTTGACTTTTGTTTTTATAATAATTTTTGTTTTTGCTTGCTAAATGTAGAAAACTCATATACTCAATTTAGATGGCAGTTTGGCACTTATGTATTTGTGGTTTGATGCTAAAACCTGTATTTTGTTTTGTTTTTCTTTGAGATGTATCGTGTGCAGCAGACTAGGACGCCTCGGCCAAATGGGAAAGGGGACGAAGGGCCCAGAGGTCAACAGAGGGGAAACAGGCTCATTGGCCGCAGGCGAGGTATCCCAGCATGCGTGTAGTTTGTAGAGAATTTGGCTTGCCCTATTTGGCACCCACGTGCCCTTATTGGACACCGGGAGCGGCTTGGATGGGGTGTTTCACTACTACTTTGCCGAAGTACAGTGAAGTACCGAGAAACTTGTGGCTTCCAAGCTCTCCTTGGGAACTTTATGTTACTGTGGGGAAACAATTTATCAAGATCCAGTCGGAGAGGTGCATTGTCAGGAGCAAGGGTGGTAATGAACTGATTGGTTATTCTCAAACTGGGGGAACTTGGTGGCAGTGTCCGGCAATGCACCCTGATTTGACTGGGGCAATATTTGAGCACCCGGTAATTAAAAAACCAACGACTGATGTTTGTAATGAAGTCTGGTTGTACAAAGCCTGTAAATGGAAGTATTATGGAGGGTTCAGTGAGCCTGATTACTGTACTTCGGCACATCCAGATTATAACGGTATTATTTGGAGCGATGCTCAAACCATGCAAGAAAATTCTCCCGAACTGCTTAGCATGCTGCGGACGAGCAATTATAACTCGATTGCGGCCTATCATAGGCAATTTGGTACAGGGAATAGGCGTTACATGTTAAATGAATGCATAGTTCAATATACGTGTACACAGTTAGAATGGTGAAGATTGTGGTTTCCAAGAAGTGCTGCCTGTACTTGAAAAAATGTGTGCTATCTGTGACGTACTGATCACTTTGCATGTACCTGGGTGGAGTTCTGTGACCTCATATAAATATTGAAAATTCCGCATAATAATTCAGATCCTGATTTTTGGTTGGCATTGGCCCTCCTGCTGTAACTCGGCTAAGGAGGTCAGATCTCAAATTCGGACTAGGCTGTGCTTTATAGCTTTCCTGGTCACAGGGTAATTTCTCTAAAAGGGTACTTGCAAGGTGATTTGTCCTAATTATTTTTGTATGAGCTTTCTGGTAAAAATACAATAAAAAGCAGATGAAATAAGACAAAGACAAATCACTTGTTGGAATCTTTTGTTGAGTCTTTCCCTCAATTATTATATATATATATATTCACTACGAGCGAGTCAAGTCATCCTAGGTGAGTTACTTACAAAAATGCAGTGTTTTTGATGCAAAGCTAAATTTGGTTAAAGGTTTTGAGGCACTGCTAAGGATAAATTAATATTTGAAATGTTTTGGTATAAAACTAAATCTGGTTAAATTCTTTGAGGCATTGTCAAAAATGTGTTTTGGGCAAATGTCAGATAGAGTGTAGAGCATTTCATAGGGTGGTTTCTAAAGCTAAGTGAAGTTGTAAGTGTTCCCCAGGTGATACTTTAAGAGTTGTTTAAGTTACCTGTATGGTGTTTCTTAAAGTTAAGTGATCTTTTTGAGTGTAGTAAGATATTTACCTTGTGTTATCGAAGTTAAACGATAATTTTTGAGTGTAGTGAGATATTTGCCTTGTGTTATTGAAGAAATGATCCTTTTTGAGTGTAGTAAGATATTTACCTTGTGTTATTGAAGAAATGATCTTTTTGAGTGTAGTAAATGATATTTTTGAACATGCATTGTGGTTTTAAAGCTATGTGATCTTTTTGAGAGTAGTCAAACTTATTTGCATTGTGTCTTTAAAGCTGAGTGATTTTCTCAGGGTTAATACAGTGATTAGAAAAGGAGTAGTGAGATCCAGGTGGTGCAATTTAGCCGCTGGGACTTTTAACAACATTTTAAATACATAACACATTGGAGATTCATGTTAAAATAAGAGTCAGACTACATTATATTTACAAAGTTACTATGTTTCTTGCTGAAGTTTATAATTTAACTTCCTGGTTGACATGGGCAGCAGATATAACATACTTAAGAGGTAATGCCTTAACTGTTACCCAGCAACTACCACAAGGACTAAAACCTCTATATCGCACAACAAGAGGTAGAGGCATTCTGTTTTAGAACTCATCGCTACTGTCTGCATTTATGTACTTTTCTTCTTAACTTTTTTTAACACAAACTGTTGTAAAAACTATCATAAATATTTACCACAGGTACTATCCCACCAAACAGTAAGAAGAAAATCATTAACACCTCATATGTGCTTCAATGAGATAAACTGAAGACAATACTCACCAGAGAAGACAAGTCCCTGTGTCCCACCAGTGGAATCTACCTCTGCCTCAGACATGTCCCAAAGCTGCAGACAGAGGACAAGTGCAAGGGAACCATAAAACTCACTGGACAGGACTGGTTAGTGAGGACTGGCTGAGCACATATTGTGAGTGGGGGTTTATGTACCGAGTTGTCCCGGAGACCACTACAATTTAGCCCCTTAGCAAAACAAGCAAACATCTTTTCAGTAGAGGAACTGTAAATCCTTACTCTTGACTGTCCCTTTTGAAAAGCTAAGTAGTAAAAGTTAGCACATGTTCCATTTCAGCCTGGATCTTGATGGGTCTGGGGGACTGGCATGACTGTTACAGCATAAGCCTGCTGCTTTTATTAAGTTTTGTATTGAGTAGCATAGGCAGAGGTGGGTAATATCTGGCACAAAATGTGATATTTTCAAACCATAGACACAAAAATGTGGAAAAAAAACATTATATTATAAGGAGTGGTGCAAGAAACACAAATGTTTAAATCATTTGATATTGTCAGTGTAAAGCTTTTTTCACTTGTTGACTAGAAAAGAGGAACTAAAGCTTTTACTCAAGTATAGGGTGACCTGTTTGTATTTACCTGGGACAGTCCCAGTTTTGAGCATGGGTCACCTGTCCAAGAGATTTATTCAAAACCAGTGATTTGTCCCCGTTTTATACAAGAAATGTCCCTATTTTTGACAAATTTGATCCCTGCTAAACGTAAGAGAGGCATAAATTGTCATTTCTTTAGGTAAAATACAGAAAAGCTGCTTAAAAATGACCCAAACACAAAGAAAATGTGACTCACATTAGTGCCGAGTGCAGAACAATTTTCCTTAATTATGCACTCGTTTCACAATTTTATTATTATTAACCACCACAAACCAGCGTAAGTGTACTGTTACTTCAGTAAAAATATTATTCAAACATGAATAAAAGTATGCTGCTAGTAAAGTGCTCTCAAAAGTACAATTTCTTACTTTACTGAAGGAAATGTAATGCAAATGTGATGTGTAAATGTAACTGATTACAACCATCTCTGAGTAGACACCATAGACTTCTATTGTCCAGTCTACGGTAGGAACTAGCAAATAGGTTAATCATTAGTGAACTTTCTTTTATACACATACTTTGAAGTGACATCATGCTGGGGCTGTTCTACATGTATCTCTATTGGCGGAATGTTCAACAGTTACCATGACGACAACAAGAAAAAATATAAAATGGATTTAAACAGCACATTTTCAGGAATATTAACCTGGTTTAAAGTGCATCAAAGAGCTAACATTACTGACATTATTAGCCACATGTCTATAGCTAGTCCGGCTTTTGTGAATGCTGCTTTCTGTGTTTTGTAGCCTAATTCTAATTTCGACGTCAAATGCTGAATGTGAGGGCAGAAGAACTGTCTATTGATTTGGAACATGTCCGTGAACAATGAACTTTTAAGCTCCACACGCTAGAAAAAGTAAACACACGCTAGAAAAAGTCAAGCTGCGTGAGTTCATGGCGTCGCGGTGTCCTCGCGCACTTACTGTTCTCCTCTGCTCGGGCTTTAACTGGTCACGCGCTGGTTCGGCTCGCTCCGGAGGCTCGCGCGGCGGTCAGCAAACACGGATTGGAGCTGGTTGCCATGGGAGACGCTCAAACAGCCCGCGTGGGATACAGGCACGAGCGGCAGACGGCGCTCGAGGACAGTGCAGCGGCGCGTGTCACTGCCATAGAGCGTATGTAGACATGTAGCCCGATAACATCAACAAAGTACATCAGCTACAGCTCATTTAAAGATATGTCCAGATATATTACATATTTGTTCATAAAGTTAAGAGAACATTTCATGGATTTTAAAATGAATCATTAAAACACACTCAGTTCACTCAAGCAGGTATGTATATATTGATTCAATGGGTTAACCTAAAGGGGCTCAGCCTTTATCA
This sequence comes from Boleophthalmus pectinirostris, assembly GCF_026225935.1. NCBI lineage: Eukaryota > Metazoa > Chordata > Actinopteri > Gobiiformes > Gobiidae > Boleophthalmus > Boleophthalmus pectinirostris. The sequence goes on along the minus strand of NW_026571353.1, from coordinate 1,560,122 downwards.
TCAGAAGAGCCTCTAGTCAGAAAATCCATGTTCAGGTAGTGTTGCAAATTCTTACAAATGAAATTGTATTTCTAGTTTTAAATATTTTAAAAAGTAAATATAAAAAGTAATAAATATATTAAACCCTTAAAATACAGCAAAAATGTTGGAGGAAATAATGATTTGGGTGGAAATGGCGTCTTAAGTGTAACAGTGTTAATAATTGTCTGATTTTCAGGCAACAACTGGCAAAATGTTCAGTAATTCGAGCTCTACAACCTTCATTTCAATTTTATTTTAAATCTTTTTCTTTTAATATAGCATTGGTGGGTTTGTAAACCAACAAATTAAGTCATGTTGGCCTTAGCTAATGATGTTATGCATGATTATGTGTTTTCCTGTCAATATCTCTAAAAATGTTGATATTGCAGCCATTTTGAATTGGTAAACATCCAAAAGTTTACTAATTCTTCCCTGATATCCAGGGATTATTCCCTGTTGCTTTCATTAAATGTGGGCTTTCTGACTAGGGGGCCTTCTGATGATAAGGGTGTAACCTTTCTAAAGTTTTAAGTAGTAAAGTATTATCTTTTATTTTCGACATATATTCTATGCTTCCCTACATGTGTACAAGACTAAACATGGGTGCAACATTACCTTATTCTACACTGACTCGGTTTAGTCCGGTCCTAGTCCTGGTTTAGTCCTGATCAACCATGAACCTAAACAAAGTTACAGATGCTTTGTACCAGGCTGTAGGACTAGTGCTGGAAATCACCAGAGAAAACCACAAAATGACGCTCAGAGCATCAAACATGCCATCGTGTGGATATACAGTGCAACAGCAAAGGTGCAAGAGCCCATCCACTAAAACTCGAACTAACCCCAGTGTAACGGGAATACAGTCAGGAGCCTTAAGAAATCATGAAGTTCATTCAGAATGACCACAAAGTTGAATAATGTGCTCTAAGTGGCTTGAAGATAGAAAAGCGCTATATAAAAATGTGACCATTCACCATTTACCAATACGACTGACTCAGGCTCAGTAACTGGAGTAAGGAGTTAGCCTGTTATACATCATTCTTAATACACCATTAGTTTATTGTGAATGAAGTCTGTGTTCATTAGTTATTTGTTATAAAGTAGTCATTTTCTTATTGGTCATTCATTTGTACTCATCCTGAAGCATTTCACATGTATATCTCAGTCAAACAGTCCAATCTAGTGACTGTGTTAGGAGCCCCTGTCACAGGCTGCCATGTTCCAGGCCCTGATGGAGCACAGAGGCCCACTCTCACAATGTCCCGTGGTTTGGCTTTTTTGACTTCAGGAGCCACTATGTGCACCAGTTTGAGCAGCTGGACATGTGTCTGGTCAGATGATATCATCAAGAACGGCACTCTCCAACTTAAAGAGATCTGACCAGTCATACCACAGGTCAGACTTTTCACTCACTCATCAAAACAAACATGTATCCATTTGTGATTGTAAAAAAACACAATACAACAGAGCAGAGGAATTCAGTCTTCTGGAGGTTCTATATATGTCTCTGCTAAAAGAGGGGTTATTTTGCCTTTTATTTTATTTTTTTTAACATTGTTCCCTCAACAAAAACATGCCTGAAGAGGTTATAGACGTCATCCATGCATGTTTGTTTGCAGTTAATACCCCATAGAAGAGTAATACTTACTTTTGTCTTTTGAATAATGGGCTGTGCACCTTTAACTGGCATTCAGGGCAGGAGCAGACTTTTTATGACTCAAGAATTACTATTTTTACATACAAGTTTCACTGGTTTTATTGTTGTAAATGTGAGATTGTAAGAAGTAGAAGTGTGTATACATGTATTTGTACATACTGTAGTGACCAGAGCTCCCTCACATGCACATGGTCAGTGCTCCCTCCTGCTTCTGTCAGCTTTGGAGCTAAACGTACCAGTGGAATGAGTAGTGAGCTAATGATGTCACACATTGAATATTGTAAAGGTAAACCTATTGAAAGGGCTTATATTCTAGTATTTTCTGATGTATGTTGCAGTGGTGTAGTTATGTGGTGGCACAAGCCCGGCAACCCGCTGTGTCCTCTCCTACCCTTGCACAACCAGACTGAGTGTGACTGAATGAAACCAGAAATATCCTGCAGCAGAACTAACACAGAGCCTTATTATTTCCATGCAGGTCATGGGGTGTGTACATAACAGCGCTCAATTCCACCCTATATCTGCATTTTCTCTGAAAACCTTTGTCATTTGTCTATGTAGCCTGTAGCCTAACTTTTTACTAATGTTTCTGCTGCTTTTTTTTCTGGAATTCTCTTACACATACCCTGTAAGAAGTGCAGCCATTTAAATGTTTAATCTTTTTATTACTTATTATTACATTTATTATGAGTAATATTAATCAATTTATTCATTTAGACACACTGCTAAAGATGAAAAGTGCAATATGTTTTCAAGTACATTTTCAATATTTACTGTTCAATTAATATTATTGCTCAGGCAATTTAAAGTTTATTCGTGTTTGAATGTCACCACAGAAACTTAAATAGTCCTTGCTGCGCCCCCTGTAAAAAATAAAAAATAAAATCCATTTGTGAAGAGGTGACACTGCTACAAAGAAATGTGATTGAACAAACATTAAATAGATATGTTTAATGTCATAGTGCGGAACATTTCAGGTAAAGACCAAACATATCCAGACACATGTAGTAGCACATCCTCCCCCTCAAAAATTGACATTTAACCTATGACATGTCTAACACTTTATCCATGAGACATCATGTGAGTGAGGCTGCTGTTTTCAAACTTAATCTGAAGTTGAGAGAAACTAAATAGATTTTTCTCAAATAGACTTTTATTAGTTTTTTGGTTGCTGCAAAGGAGATTGTGAAGCACCCAATACATTGCTCTCAAAAGAAATAAAGTGTCAGAATAGGCAAGTGGTTCTCTCCTGTGTCAGAAGTAAATCATGTGAAAGTTCCACATGGTTTTCTTGTGAATGAGTGTTTTTACAGGTGCCTGAGTATTTGTGTAGGATTTGTGGATGTGCTGGCTCCTCCATGAGAACAGAGGACAGGATGGAGTGCTCCTGAGCGGGGTCAGCCTTATCTTCAGAAGACCCCCTAGTCAGAAGAGCCTCTAGTCAGAAAATCCATGTTCAGGTAGTGTTACAAATTGTTACAAATGAAATTGTATTTTAAGTTTTAAATATTTTAAAAAGTAAATATTAAAAGTAATAAATATATTAAACCCTTAAAATACAGCAAAAATGTTGGAGGAAATAATGATTTGGGTGGAAATGTCTGTCTTAAGTGGAACATAATTGTCTGATTTTCAGGCAACAACTTGCAAAATGTTCAGTAATTCGAGCTCTACAACCTTCATTTAAATTTTATTTTAAATCTTTTTCTTTTAATATAGCATTGGTGGGTTTGTAAACCAACAAATTAAGTAATGCAGGGCCTTAGCTAATGATGTTATGCATGATTATGTGTTTTCCTGTCAATATCTCTAAAAATTTTGATGTTGCAGCCATTTTTAATTGGTAAACATCCAAAAGTTTACTAATTCTTCCCTGATATCCAGGGATTATTCCCTGTTGCTTTCATCAAATATACATTCAGTTGTTCAAGAGAAATGTTGCTGACAAACCAATAGAAGAGGGAATGATTTTCTGACTGGTGGGCTTTCTGATTAGGGGGCCTTCTGATGATAAGGGTGTAACTTTCAGGCAATGGCTGCCACTTGTTTTATGGAACTGGGAGAAGGCACAAGCGTTTAAATGTGCACTCGACTGTCTCCTTTATATATTTAAGACACACCCATGAGCATGCTTTATGGTCTTATAGGCGTTTGATTGTTCTGCTATTGCTTTGCATTAGGTGGATGGACAGATACCCAATGCAGACGTTGCGGCATTAAGTGCTGTGCCATCCGGACCCACGGCCATAACACCAAAAGAACACAGGGCTCTAGTCCCACAGTTGCACAATCACCTGCTCTACAACCCTCACTGTAGTTACCATGACCTTGAACTGCCCACAGGCCTTGTTCTCAGGAGGCACAAGGTCAAAGCATTTTGTGTACTGTGTGCTACATTTTTATGTCAGCTCTCATGAGTTTCAAATTTTTCAGAAATAAATATAAGAAAGAGTAATCCGTATCTTTACTGTTGCAAAAAGAATAGGACAAATATTTGTAGACATAGTTTTTTTGAAGGAAACACAGAAAGAAAAAAATGTCTTTTATTAGTGTGGGATGGAGCAGGCTGGTTTTGGAGCTGTCTGCTCAGAGTGTGGCAGGCTGCAGGTGATTTTGCTGAGCTCCTGTGGCCTAAACGTATCCTCGTGCTTTTGACTGTTGAATAATTGGGCCTGTTACACGAAGGGACAAGCAGCAGGATCTTTGAGTTGGCAGACAGCGGCCTCTTGTAATGGAGGGAGCATGCTTTTTCAGGGTGCCTTTGGAGACTTTGATTGTCCATGAATAAGAATGTGTGGACTAGAAACACCATGATTTTGTCATTGAAGCTACCTCCCCAACAGAACATATGAATCATGTGGTGAGTCTCTGAAATGTGTAAGGACGTGAAGAATGGAGGCAGTAGTTTGAAGGTGTTTGCATGGGTCAAGAGAACTAGGCAGAAGAACATAAGACAGCGTAACAGATGTAAGATTTGAAAATGTGTGAAATAAAAAATCAAGTGAAAAGTGGCCTTCCGTACAGTGGCCCCTGTCGTTCTACAGTCCCTGACAAAAGTCTCGTTGCTTATCCATTTTGTAGAAACAAAAGCTTATAAGCTGACTTTAAATTAATCGATTGGTTTTAGAAATGTCTCATATGAAGCTAAAACCCTCCCAAATTATGCTCAATATACTAAAATAAATTTGCTTCACTGAAGAAAGATTGATCATGTAATGAACACAGAAAGGTCAGATTTTGGCAAGACAAAAGTCCTGTCGCCTTGTCATATGATGCACCCAATCCTAGATTACAGCCTCACCTGTGATCAGTTACTGATCAATCAATTAGTGGGTGTGTATAAAAAGAACCCCAGCACACCAGACCTTCACATCAACTGCAACTTGACCTCTGACAACATGCCTAAGATCCACCCTGAGACCAAAGCGTTAATTATCAAGAGGCTGAAGACCAGATCCACTGCTGAGGTGGTGACACCTTCAATGTGTCTCAGCGTCAAGTACAAAGAATAAGAAAAAGATCTGAAATGACTGGAGATGCTTTTGACAAGCCCAGGTCCGGCAGACACCGCAAGATAACTGCTCGGGAGGACCGTTTGTTGATTAGAAAATCCAAGGCCAGCTCCTTTTCCACTGCAGCAGACTCCACCAGGCCTGGTCACCTCAAGTCCCTGTGTCAACCACAACAGTTTGTAGAATTGTCTTGAAATGGCCTCCATGATCGAATCAGTGCACAGAAACCAGCACTAAACAAAAGGCAATTAAAAAACCGTGTGGCATTTGCCAAGGCCCACAGCCTGCTAAAAGGATGGACACTGGAAAAGTGGCAGAAGGTGGATTTCTCAGATGAATCCTCAGTTGAATTACATCACAGCCACCGCAAATATTGCAGGAGACCTACTGGAGCCACATGGATCCAAGATTCACCCAGAAAACAGTTAAGTTTGGTGGCGGAAAAATCATGGTCTGTGGTTCCATCCAGTCTGGGGGTGTGCAAGACATTTGCAGGGTGGAAGGCAAATATCAATAACCTAAAATATCAAGAAGTATTAGCTCCTCTTACATTCCCAACCATAAAAGGGGTCAAATTTTGCAGCAGGATGGTGCTCCATCGCATACTTCTATCTCTACATCAAAGTTTCTCAAGGTGAAGAAGATCAAGGTGCTCCAGGACTGACCAGCCCAGTCACCAGACATGAACATCATTGAGCAGGTCTGGGGTAGAATGAAAGAGGAAACATGGAAGGCAAAACCAAAGAATCTTGATGAACTCTGGGAGGCATGTAAGACGCTTTCTTTGCTATTCCTGATGACTTCATCAACAAATTGTATGAATCATTGTCGAACCGCATGGATGTGTCCTTCAAGCTCATGGAGTCATACAAGATATTAAATATGGATCTCACAGCACCACTACTTCATTCACTGATGTTATGCAACATATTTTTGTATTTGAAGTAAATTATTTGTTCAATTTTCTGTAGGCGACAAGACTTTTGTCTTGCCAAAATCTGACCTTTCTGTGTTCATTAAATGATCAATCTTTCTTCAGTGAAGCAAATTTATTTTAGTATATTGAGCATAATTTGGGAGGGTTTTAGCTTTCATATGAGACATTTCTAAAACCAATCGATTAATTTAAAGTCAGGTTATAAGCGTTTGTTTCTACAAAATGGATAAGCGACAAGACTTTTGTCAGGGACTGTATAGACACAGGATTAAAGCCAGTTGTCAGCTCATGTTGGGTCATTGAGTTGAGTCAGTGTGGCTGCTTTTGGCCCATTTGGAGCTAAACGTAGGCACCAGTGGGATGAGCAGAGAGCTGCTGATGGAACACGTTTGATATTGTGAATGTGAACAAATTGAAAGAGCCTATACTGTGCTATTTTCTGATGAATGTTCTGTTGTTGTTTCCACATGAAAAACAAAGCTGGTCATATGGGAAGTGCTCCAGTGTGTTTTTAAGGTGTGTCCATACACTTTGACAAGAATAATTTGGCCTGGAAGTGTCAGTCTCTACTGAACTAGACTTAGACTTAGACAAACATTATTGATCCACAAGGGAAGTTCCTTGGACACAGTAGTTCACACATCACAATATATCAGAATACCCAAAGGGAAATGATTATATGAAATTCTAAGCAAGTAGTAAAAATTGCACGAGACTGGTGTCAAAAAGACATCATTATATAAATGTATATATACAAGTAAAAATTTTTAAAAGAAAAGAAATATAGTCGTTAAAATATTCTCAACTATATACAAGAGGTGGCACTGAAAAACAGTGCAAAGACGATCTGATGATTGACAGGACATAGGGTTATCTGTTCCATAAGGGTGAGTTGTTGTACAGTTGTAGGGAGTATTATCTGTTCCATAAGGGTGAGTTGTTGTACAGTTGTAGGGAGTATTATCTGTTCCATAAGGGTGAGTTGTTGTTGTACAGTTGTAGGGAGTATTATCTGTTCCATAAGGGTGAGTTGTTGTACAGTTGTAGGGAGTATTATCTGTTCCATAAGGGTGAGTTGTTGTACAGTTGTAGGGAGTATTATCTGTTCCATAAGGGTGAGTTGTTGTACAGTTGTAGGGAGTATTATCTGTTCCATAAGGGTGAGTTGTTGTACAGTTGTAGGGAGTATTATCTGTTCCATAAGGGTGAGTTGTTGTACAGTTGTAGGGAGTATTATCTGTTCCATAAGGGTGAGTTGTTGTACAGTTGTAGGGAGTATTATCTGTTCCATAAGGGTGAGTTGTTGTACAGTTGTAGGGAGTATTATCTGTTCCATAAGGGTGAGTTGTTGTACAGTTGTAGGGAGTATTATCTGTTCCATAAGGGTGAGTTGTTGTACAGTTGTAGGGAGTATTATCTGTTCCATAAGGGTGAGTTGTTGTACAGTTGTAGGGAGTATTATCTGTTCCATAAGGGTGAGTTGTTGTACAGTTGTAGGGAGTATTATCTGTTCCATAAGGGTGAGTTGTTGTACAGTTGTAGGGAGTATTATCTGTTCCATAAGGGTGAGTTGTTGTACAGTTGTAGGGAGTATTATCTGTTCCATAAGGGTGAGTTGTTGTACAGTTGTAGGGAGTATTATCTGTTCCATAAGGGTGAGTTGTTGTACAGTTGTAGGGAGTATTATCTGTTCCATAAGGGTGAGTTGTTGTACAGTTGTAGGGAGTATTATCTGTTCCATAAGGGTGAGTTGTTGTACAGTTGTAGGGAGTATTATCTGTTCCATAAGGGTGAGTTGTTGTACAGTTGTAGGGAGTATTATCTGTTCCATAAGGGTGAGTTGTTGTACAGTTGTAGGGAGTATTATCTGTTCCATAAGGGTGAGTTGTTGCACAGTTGTAGGGAGTATTATCTGTTCCATAAGGGTGAGTTGTTGTACAGTTGTAGGGAGTATTATCTGTTCCATAAGGGTGCGTTGTTGTACAGTTGTAGGGAGTATTATCTGTTACATAAGGGTGCGTTGTTGTACAGTTGTAGGGAGTATTATCTGTTACATAAGGGTGAGTTGTTGTACAGTTGTAGGGAGCATTATCTGCAGTGACTGAGCAGGAGTGTCCATGGTGGAGAGCAGTTTGTTCAGTGACATTGGATTGAGCTAAAAGCAAAAGGAGCTGTAAAGTTGAAAATGAGTGCTTGATGACATCACTAGGTGGAACAGAGCATTTTGACGTTTGGAGATGTAGGCCGACTGAAAATGCAGGATTACACATGCAGGTGTGTGAATGAAAATAAACACAGGTCCAGGTCTTCTTTTGAGGACGTAACAGGATTATAACACATCTTAAAGCTCAAGAATCAGTGTGTGCAATATAGGAGCTTTAAATGTGCACTGTGTGTGTACTTTCCTGGTGAAGGGTCTGTCACCTGCTTGTCTCTGAGCAGGGAACACGCCACAGTAAAACATCCAAATGATCAGTCTCCACTGATGACATGTGCAAACCTATGACATTTCTCACATTTTATCCATGAGATATCATGTGACTGAGGCTGGCAGTAACCTGAAGCTGAGAGAAGAGAAATGGATTTCTCTAACAGCCTTTTATCGGTTTTGTGTTTTTACAGGTGCCATGGGTATTTGGAACTGGGAGAAGGCACAAGGGTTCAAATGTGCGCTCGACTGTCTCCAAATGTGCCCTTTGAGGATTTAAAACATGCTAATTACACAGCAATAATCTCCCAATCCCAGCACAAAACTTGTGCCAGAGGTGGTCCATCCATGAGAATGCTTTAAGGTCTTGATTGTTCTGCTTGGTCCCACTGCTGTTGCTTTGCATCAGGAGGATGGACAGATCTCCGAAGAGCCCAAAAGTGTCCTTCCAGGAAACAGTGCAGATTGTGTGTACACCAGTGCCCATATACAGCAGCAGTCCCACATCATCAGCACCAGTGAGCTCTCATCTTCAACTTTCCCTCCTCTGGTCAAAAAGGGGAGGAGCACAAAGGGAGTAGGGGAGCTTCATAGGCTCAGTCCTCTGCCTCCCCTGGTCCAATGCTGTAACCTTAAAGCAGACCATTAGAACCTTTGGATGCTTTTCCATGTATGATTTTGTGTAGTATGTTAGGTTTAAGGTGATATGCAACTGTAGAATTTACCATCTACATGACATCAACGCATCACTGACTCTGTCCTATCCATTTGTTTATTTGTTTATTGAAGGACCTCCATTCGTCTCTCCATTGTGCAGACTACTCTTCCTGGTGTCCACTCTTCAAAATAAAAGCAGTACATGAAGTAAATTACATTAAGAATTAATAAATACCAACAATTGCTCTCCTAGGAGAAACAGGCAGAAAACACAGAAGTGAGTCAGTGCTTGGTTAACATTAACCATGTGTAATTTTCATTTGCAAACATTGATTTCTCAAGATTTTTTTTTATTTTATTTTTTTTTATAATTGTGTATCAGCATCATTTGTTGATGCAGTTTATTCCAGTGAGAAATGGTTGTGTATACAAAAATACTTTTCAGTGCATCAGTTGTTGGTCTAAGCAAAGGTTGCATAGGAGACTTGTGTTGTGTTCACGAGTCTCCGCCCATGTTCCAGGTGGGCTGTATCAGTGAGGACAGGCTCAGAGGTCTGTGTGTGGTCCAGACTTTATATAAAGACACAACAAAACTACAGTCTGTCTTTCACTTTGATCCGTCACACTCTCTGCTGCATAGCATTGACATGAGTCCTGAGAGGGCTGCTGAGAGCGAGTTGTTCAGCTCCATTCTGAAGTCTCTGGAGTTTGTCCAGCTCCTTGTTGGCAGCACTAGACCACACAAAAGGACACGAGTCCATATGAGATAAAACGAGACAATGGATTACAACTTTTCTCTCTTCAGTTGGCAGAAAATGGGCATTTCTTCTAATTATTGAACTATTTCTACTCATCTAGTCTGCTGTTTTCTGAGTTTGACCATTTCACGTGTGATGGTCACGTGTGATGGTGTCACGTGTGATAGTCTCACATGTGATGGTCACTGTGGTCCTCTGTGTGCATCCTGTTATGTGGAATGTCCATTTCTAAATCATAATTTTGGATTGAAAACCACACACAAGTATGTCTAGGTAGACTTAAGTGCATATGACAGTTTAGGCTACTCACTAAAATATACTTAACATCACATTATTATAGTCTCTTTATTTATGTATTTATTTGAACAAGGGCCAGAACATGTGGAAATTACACAATAGTTAGGATTAAAGTCAAAATGTGAAATGCAAACACCTTTGATTTGTTCATTGTATGTTTAAAGTGTCAGAAAAAATCTTCGATATGCACTTGAAATCTATTTGTTTTCCTTCATTATGCCTCCTGTGTGATCTGCTCACGTCTACACATTTGTAATCATACATTGTGCTGCTTTTCAGCCCTGACACTTTCCTCCAGTGCACACTCTGCTGATTCTTGTGGGAGGGGCCAAGCATCACTTTCAGCCTGCAGATCAGAACAATGACAAAAGGACATATATACAAGTGTTTCTAGGGCTGAGGTTTAGGTAGTGTCCATTCAGATTAGACAGAGTCATTTTAGGTTTAAACACACTGGATTCCAGCTTTACAGGGCCTCTTTATAAAAGCACAAATGAAGGATTTATGTCAAAGTTTTGTTCTCTACACAGACTGCTGGCATTAGCAGGAGGTCAGGTGCTGTTGGAGCTTAAGACCCACATGAAAATGAAAAACATACACACAACATCATCATTTAGTGCAAAACAAATCATTTATTTCACAGTCCAAAAGTCTGTCACCTTTGAGTGGCAGGTACGACAGGCCTGTGGGTCCAGTCCAGTGACTGTGTTCTTGTGTTCTTGTGTGTTTACTTCACACTTCATACACAAACATTACTGAATCACTTTAAAGTGGGACTAAACACTAAATCAATAAATCAACTTTTGTATGGTGTATGGTGTTTTAATAGCACTGTCTACTGCCCCCAGTCACTTTTGGGAGATTTAGTGCAAACTACTAACATCTGATTAAAAAAAAAAAAAACAGCAGTGATTACAGTTAGGTATTTCTGATACGAACACCTGGCTGCAGCAGGGTCAGAGTTGAAGTGTGGATACCTGTTAGACCAATCACACTGTTCCTCATATGTCCAGACCCCGCCCCTCCTCCCCCCGTCACTCTCCCCTTTAGTCCTCCAGACCCCCTTCCCCCGTCACTCTCCCTTTTAGTCCTCCAGACCCCCTTCCCCCACACTCTCCCCTTTAGTCCTCCAGACCCCCCTTCCCCCACACTCTCCTCTTTAGTCCTCCAGGTCCTGCCCAGTTCAGAAGCTGTGTTTGACATGTGGCTGTGGCTTGAGTTTAGGTGTTTAGTCCCACTTTAAATGATTAAACAGATTTGATACGGGCTCTGTCAGCCAGTGGATAAAGCAGTAGTCACATTTTATATAACTGTATTTCATAATATGCATTTACAGTATTTTATCACAAAATATTCACAGGGCTTGGATCCTACATTCCTAACAAAAATATCATGAGTTTGTTTCCTTTTGTCACTCTTTTTGTGTAGTGACTTGTCCCTTGTTTGAGTGAAGGCAAACACGTGAGCGCTGATTCCAGATCAGCTCTTTACAGTGAGGGGCTGTACGTGTGAGGGCCAGGAGGGGGCGCTGTGGCAGACAGGAGCCAGCCTGTCCTTTCTGTATGTACAAGTTTGTTGGGTAAGGCCAGGTTAGTGCAAACATCAACACTGGGAGACTTGACTGTTCAAACAGCTGACATTTGTCCACACACAAAATAAACCCACAGTTTAAAGCTCATGAAGAGTCAAAACATGTCATGATTCTATTTGTTAAAAAGCACTATGTGTCTGAAGGCTCCAAACGCTCTATTCTCCATGAAGATGGAAACTTCCACAAAAATGGCATAACCCTTAGCAATGAGCACATAAACACGCAGGCGACCCTACCAAACCACGTACACACTGATAGAAAATACATCTGCAATTAAAGAAATGGAATATTCAGATGTTAAAGGAACTCTATGTAGCCTGCACGCTTACGTTAACGGGGCACAGTTGAGTCATGTTTATGAGATTTAAAATCAAACTCTTACATACAGTTCCTTTAATGGCGTACTGCGCCCATCCAGGCAGAGCAATAACATCTCCAGGAGACAAACTAGTGATAGTCATTCCACTAGAAAAGTTACACAGCGCACCTTTAAATGTGTCTGTTTTACTCAAAAGAATCTGATTCAAACATGCACATTCTCCTCACTCTTCAGTTTGAGGAGGGTAATGAAACTACAATAAAATATTACACTACATCTGCATTTAAACTGGTTTAACACAGTGCCTCAAACACAGGAGGACGTGTGGGGTCCACTCCTTTGTTCAAATGCTCTAAATGAAACAATCAGCAACGTCTGGCTCCGCCCCTGAGCGCAGCCCTAAGCCACACCCACACAGAGGCTTTAAATACTATCCCTACAATGTTCTGTTGACTGGAGGAAAAGGGAAAAACATAACAGATTATCAGTGATGAACTGACCCAGATCTAAACTGTATAATAACATACACTCCAGAATGTCCAGCACTGATATAAACTAACAGTAAAACTTTCACTAGAAGTGTGTCATCTCTTATTAAATAGTCTAATAATGTCAAGGTTAATGGTTTTTTTTTACTTGCTCAAATATCAGTTACATGTAGTTGTGTTTTCATTTACCAGAATTAAATTTGTATTTCACAGTTTCAGACTCTGAGGCCTGCTGACATGATGTTCCACATTTTTTGCCTCCTGTTGTCATTCTGGAACCTTCTATAGACATGTGTGAACAGTACAAGGATCTTCAAGCAGTTTATGAACAGAACATTATACTGAGACTCCTGTAACCATGAAGAACCATGAAGAACCATGAAGAACCATGAAGAACAATGAAGAACCATGAAGAACAATGAAGGCTCATGAAGAACCATGGAAGCCTATGGAAGGAGACCAATCAGAAGAGACACTCTGGTGACTAGGGACATCATGTGATTCTGATATCTGATCATTGTGATTATAGTGGTTGCAATAAAATGGTAAGAAATATAAATTTGTAAGAATTCATGAAAAGAAACATGATTTATAAGAAAGTAAGAAAGATAATATTCATTAGAATTTTAGAAACAAAATAAGTAATTTCAATTAAATGTAAACAGCCAAAAAGTCAACCTGAATCTTATCTCAGCAGATTTTATCTGTGCACTTATGCTGCACTAACAGGATATTAGCATTCAGACAGTTTGATTCAATGAAGTGAGTCCAGTACTGCAGTACAATACTGCAGTACAATACTGCAGTACAATACTGCAGTACAATACTACAGTACAATACTACAGTACAATACTACAGTACAATACTGCAGTACAATACTACGGTACAATACTACAGTACAATACTATAGTACAATACTGCAGTACAATACTGCAGTACAATACTGCAGTACAATACTACAGTACAATACTGCAGTACAATACTACAGTACAATACTACAGTACAATACTGCAGTACAATACTGCAGTACAATACTACAGTACAATACTACAGTACAATACTGCAGTACAATACTACAGTACAATACTGCAGTACAATACTGCAGTACAATACTGCAGTACAATACTACAGTACAATACCACAGTACAATACTGCAGTACAATACTGCAGTACAATACTACAGTACAATACTACAGTACAATACTACAGTACAATACTGCAGTACAATACTACAGTACAATACTGCAGTACAATACTGCAGTACAATACTGCAGTACAATATTACAGTACAATACTACAGTACAATACTGCAGTACAATATTACTGTACAATACTGCAGTACAATACAGCAGTACAATACTACAGTACAATACTGCAGTACAATACTACAGTACAATATTACTGTACAATACTGCAGTACAATACTGCAGTACAATACTACAGTACAATACTGCAGTACAATACTGCAATACAATACTACAGTACAATACTGCAGTACAATACTGCAGTACAATACTGCAGTACAATACTTCAGTACAGTACTGCAGTACAATACTGCAGTAATGAGTATCAGCTATAACTGCAGTGAATGAAGGACTCACTGTGGTTTCAGCATGATGTGTCTGTACTGGTGTCTATAATAGTGTGTAATAGTAATAGTAATAGTAATAGTAATAGTAATAGTAATAGTAATAGTAATAGTAATAGTGTTTGTAAGTGTCTGTAACAGTGTGAGTAATGGTTCAGTTGGAGTATTTCTTTCCACAATAACAGACAACACTAGAGTAGATATGTTGACATCCCTCGTCATGACCAGTGTTGGGAAGTAACTGAACATGTACCAAGAATATGTATTCTGAATACTCATTATCTGTACTCCAGTACTTTTTCATTTGGTGGTGTTCAGAATACAGTTACTTTCTCAAATGAAAACACATCATACATGTTAATGCTTCATCATGCAATTTTTGTTTTGAACTGTGCAGTATTAATGAGAAAAATGGAACATTTCGCAATTTTTCATCTTAACCATAAATGATGTTGTAATGCAACTTGTGTAAAAGTATCGCAAGTATTCAGAACACAGTACTCTGATAGGACCATGTATCAGAATACATTACAACACATTTTAATACAGGTTGGGCCTGGTTAGTACTTGGATGGAGACCACTGGGAAAATCAGGAGCCACAGTGGGACCAGTCCTTAGGCAAGGCACTTCCCCCACCCATTTCAGTATGAAAGTGGTGTGTGTGAGTGATGGTGGTGGTCGGAGGGGCCGATGGTGCAGATTGGAAGCCTTGTTTCAGTCAGCCTGCCCCAGGGCAGCTGTGGCTACAGTACCAACTTGCCACCACTGAGTATGGAGTGAATGACAACAATGAACACAACAACACAACAATGAACTGAAATCATTTGGATGTCTTGAAAGGAGCTATATAAATCCATTCATTAATTCATTATTTAAAAACTAAAAACAAACATTTCAAAGTACTCATCTTTCCATCACGGGTCATGACATGAGCTGCTTTGGGAGTTCGCAGCAGCCTGTCCACTTGCCTGAGACCCACAATACTGATGCACTTATTAACTTATTATCTTATTTTTTTTCTAATTTTTTGTTCTATCTGGAGTTACCAGGCTCGATCTCCACAGTCAAGTGGTGAAGTGTATTTTAATATGTGCACTAACTAACTAAACCCAGCCCATGTATCACTCTGTCATAGTTTTGACAACAGGAGTTAGCAGTTAGTCAGTCACACTTGCAAACACGCACTTCACCTTTTCACAGTTGTGTTAAAGAGGCCACTCTTCACAAAATATGTCTCATTTTGTCTAAAATAAGATATGGGGTTTACATACACTGCTCATGTGAGTGGAACTGCTCGTTCTCTGAACGCACATACGTTTATTCTACTCACTCAGAGAAGGCATTGTGGGTAGATACTGTTTTCCTGGAGTGAGAAAGTGCCTACTCAACTCTCTACTGTTGAATGTAGTCAGTATTTCAAATGGTCACTGAGAATAGCACTGCAAAATCTGACTTGTTTTTAGTCTTTTTGACAAATATAAGGTTTACAATTTTTCAAATTCTTAACTCAAGAGTAACAAAATCCCACTTGAAATATTTTTGCTTTGAAATAATCATAAAAAACTTCACAAAGTCTCAAAATTATTCATTGAATTCAAGTCATTTTAACACATGGAGAAGTCCTATTGTAGCAGTGCAGAGTGCATATGGGCCAGCAGGTACGCCCCCTAGAGGCCGGGGCGTTGGCTTGAGGTCAGCTGAGGTGTGGGCAGCTCAGGGGGGCGGGGGTCAGAAGATGTTGGGGCACATCCTCCAGTCCTGCTTGTCCTTGGACTCCCAGTAGCCGCCCCTGTAGACGTAGTTGATCTCCCCGGTGATGGAGCAGCGTCTCTGGGTGAACCACAGCGGCTGATAGCCCTCGTACTCGCGGCCTGTCCAAGCACACGCACACACGTAAGCACAGGGCAGAAATACGAGCAGAGTCGGAATCTACAACTATTTACCACACATGTCCATTTTGACTCGAAATGAAGCCAAAATGTTTAATGTACACAAGTACTCAAGACTTGTAAAAGAGATAAGAATACACATTATAAACAGAGGTGGGTAGAGCAGACAAAAATTGCACTTAAAGAAGAGTAATGTTACTTTAAAATTGTAGAAGTAGAAGTATAAAGTAATGGTCCAAGAAACTCAAATAAGTGTATTTGGAAAAAGTACTACTCAAGAGTAACTGTCAAACCGTAACATCTGATTTATAATTTGAAGTTATTGTAATTTGAAAGACACAAAATCTGGTATTTTCAAAGGACAGACACAAAAATGAGACAAACTAAGGCTGCGTTCAGACTGCAGCCTGAAGTGACCCAAATCAGATGTTTTGGCCCCTGTGTTCCTGTATCTGATCTTTTAATGACAGTCTGAACCACACAGATCCGATTTTTTCAAATGTGACCCAGGACACTTGGATATGTGCTCCTAAAACCGATACATATCTGATCTTTTGACATGTGACTTCAGTCTGAACGGCCAAGGCGCATTTATTCAACTTACATGTTATCACACGGTGAACTTGTCTATGCCAAAGAGGTTAGCTATTGTGCGGTAACAAGCACCTGTTGCAATCCAATGCAGACGCGTTTGCTCACGGAAACAAGCCGCCAAAGATGTGTTTCCTCCCGCAAGAGTGGCACAAGTCGGCGCTCACAAATGTACACAAACGTTCTTCTCGTCATACGAAAATTGTTAATGAACTCCGTGTCACTGAAGTGAAGTGAAGCACATCTCTCTCCCACCACTCTTGTCTACGTCTCCACATCCACACGTTCCTTTCAACAGACTGTCCCACAAAACACCATGACCAAAAACCTCGTCCTTCTCCTTCTCAATCTTCTTTTTAAAACAAGTAAGTTGTTCATGTTCTGGCTCTGGTACGAGAGGAACTTTAAAATCTCCAGGTGCTCGATGCTGCGTCCATGTTTGGACAACTTCTGTAAACACAGAGCACGCTCGCTGTGGTTGACGTCATCGTGTCTCCAGTGCACATGCGGGACACTTTTGGGCCGTTTAATGTTCACACTGGAGTCACATTCAAGTCACATTTAATTGGAAATGTGAACGACCTCGCAAAAACATCGGATTTCACGATAAGAAATCCGAACTGAGTGTTAAGCCCTGCAGTCTGAACGTAGACTAAATCACATTTGAAGGAGCTGCAACAAATGTTCAGATGATTACATATTGTCACTTAAAACTTTTGTCACTTTAGACTTACTCACAGTGGGAAGAGGAACCACAACTTTTACTCAAGTAAGAGTACTGTTACTAAGGAATGCTGCTTGAAAAGTACTTTGAAAAAATTATTTATAGGAGTTACACGAGTAAATATAACTAAGCACTACCCACCTTTGTAAGTAATAATTTCATGTTTTGATTCAAAGATTCATTGTTATAAGAAATGAACAACTTCAAGTCTTACCAGAAGAAATATGTATGTTGCCATTTAAAGGTGCACTATGTAACATATTCTAGTGGATGGTCAGCCACCTTTGCCTGGAATTTTCCACAGTATGGCATTAATGAGTTTTTATACATTTTTGGAGCTCTCTACTATGTCATAATGTCCGCTCACAAAAACGCCTGAAGAGGTTTAAGAGTCATCCATGCATGTTTGAGTAATCTAGTGATCTCTCCTGGGCCCTACTCAAACGATCCTTATTGTTAGCAGTACAAGTCTGTACAAGGCTCCGCCCACAAGCCTATGAAAGATAAAAGAAAGATACGTTTATTTCCATACTACGAAAAACATCAGGCAAAACAATATCTCCACAGATTCAAGTATGTGACAGACATCCCACAAAAGTCCCAGAGTGCACCTTTAAATGTGTGTGCTTAAACGCTGCCATGAGCACGTGATGAGGAGTGAAGCAGTGATGACATAAACACGTGCAAATCCCACACAGATGGACAAAAGGACAGACTCACCAAAGTCACACTCACACTCTGACCACCAGGGGGAGCACAGGAGAGACAGCACTATGTTAAAGTCCAGTGCAGGTTATGGGGCGGGTTCTAGGGTCTTATAATACAATGGCTGCTAAAGCGTCTCTATAGGCCGTGGTGAATAGAGCAGTGCAGGTCTATGAGGAGCACTGGGCTCGGAGATCTTGTCTGGGACACTGGAGTGTGAAGGTTGTGGGGGTGAGGGGTTGGGGGTTTACATTGGTATAAACTAAGGCTAAACTAGCACTAAAACAAGACTAACAAGGACGAGAATAGAACACTTAACTAAACTAAGCCTTAATTCCATATAAACCAGGATTAAACCAGATCCTAAAGACTAAACTATGCACTAAACCAGGTCTAAACCCTGACTAAACCAGGTCTAAACCAGGTCTAAACTGGGTTTAAACCAGGTCTAAACCAGGACTAAACCAGGTCCAAACTAAGTCTAACACTTTAGTCCTGATGTATGCTTAGGTTAGGTCCTGTTCTAGTCCTGGTCTATTCCTGGTCTAGTTTTGGGGTAGTTAATCTTTAGACACAGTTAAGTAATAATTTTGATGTTGTATTAGTATATGTGCAATATGTGCATGTGTGAATGCACCCTTGACCAGGTCTAAACCTGGACCAAACCAGATCTAAACCTGGTCTAAACAAACCCAAACCAGGGCTAAAACGGCTCTAAATCAGGACTAAGCCAGTATTCAACCAGCATCAACCCAGTACTAAACCAAGCCTAAATTCCAAATAAAACAGGATTAAACCAGATCCTATAAGACTAAACCAAGTCTAAACCCTGACTAGAGCAGGTCTAAATCCTCAATAAACCAGGTCTAAACCAAGACTAAACCCAGACTAAAATAGGTTTACATCAGGTCTAAACCAGGTCTAAACCCAGACTAAACCAGGTCTAAACCCAGACTATACCAGGTCTAAACCCAGACTAAACCAGGTCTAAACCAGGTCTAAACCCAGACTAAACCAGGTCTAAACCCAGACTATACCAGGTCTAAACCCAGACTAAAGCAGGTTTAAACCCAGACTAAAGCAGGTCTTAACCCAGACTAAAGCAGGTCTAAACCAGGTCTAAACCCAGATCTAAACCGTGTCTAAACCCAGACTAATCCAGGTCTAAACCCAGACTAATGCAGGTCTAAACCCAGACTAAAGCAAGTCTAAACCCAGACTAAAGCAGGTCTTAACCCAGACTAAAGCAGGTTTAAACCCAGACTAAAGCAGGTCTTAACCCAGACTAAAGCAGGTCTTAACCCAGACTAAAGCAGGTCTTAAACCCAGACTAAAGCAGGTCTTAACCCAGACTAAAGCAGGTCTTAACCCAGACTAAAGCAGGTTTAAACCCAGACTAAAGCAGGTCTTAACCCAGACTAAAGCAGGTCTTAACCCAGACTAAAGCAGGTCTTAACCCAGACTAAAGCAGGTCTAAACCCAGACTAAAGCAGGTAACATGTCTATCTTAGCCTGGAGAGTTAACTGTGGTGTGGTGTAGTTACCTTCACCGTGAGCGTCTGCAGCGTCTGCCTCCCTCCTCCTCCTCACGGCTCTCTGCTTCTCCTCCAGTCTCTGCTTCTCTGCGTTGGCTTCGTCCCAGCGGCCGTCCTCCATGAGCCTCTGGTCGGGCCTGAGGCGGCTGTCCGTCAGAGCCACGCCCTCCTCCGGCTCATTCAGCGTCAGGGCGAGAGACGAGAAGTGGTACATCTTCTCTGCGTTCTCCCTGGACCACACCACCACAACAGAACATCATGACCATCAAGGCTTTCAATGCAATCTGTCAAACCTCCAGCTGGGACTGTTTTAAAGCTCCGAAATTACACAAAGTGGATCATGTTAGAATGTTGTGCTTTATTTCATTCACACGTGTTTGAGGAAGCCTTTATTATGAGTCTGTCTACATCTCCAAAGCTCAATCTTGTGATGTCATGTAGCAGTAGTTTTCACGTTAGCTGCCTTTCACCTTTTGTTCAGTAGAGATTGGCAATTCTCAGGATGAAATTATTATTCTTGTGAAGGTGCATGAAATTTAAAAACACAGTTGATCACGTCCTGTGTTACCACATGACATCACACAGTGGAACAGAGTGCTGAGAGAGAGAAGGACTCTAAATGTGCAGGTTTGCGTGTTAAACATGTGTGAATGAAACAAAACACAACTCCAGGTCTGTTTGTGATGAGGAAACATTATAACATAGATCAGCTCATATAACCTCCTCCAAAACTGTGCATGCACCACACACACACAAAAAAAAAAGCACACAAGTGAAAACTAGAGACGACAGAACTATGAGAGCTGGAAACCTCACACTTTGAACACCTACTTATTCCTTTAAGTCAAGGGTGTCAATCTTATTTTGGTTCGGGGGTCGTATCCAACCTACTTTGATCCCAAAGGGGCCAGATCAGAAAACTCATGTCATATAAACCCCAAAAATAACAATAAGTTTAAATATTTGTGCAGAGAAACACAAATCTATTACAGAAATCTTTTTTAACTGATAAACTCTTTCTTTTACAAAACATTATAATATTATGAAAAACCTGAAACTTTAAGAAAAAATAAATTTCAACACAATGTTTTAACCTGAACTTGTATGTAAATAGGAATAAGTCAATTTTTCTTGTAAAATCCTGCACTCGGCTCCACTTTTCTCATGTTGGACATTTTTCTGATGAGGGTGTCACGGTCAACAGTCAAAACGATCGTCCTTTAAGAGCGTTTGGAAAGAGACAAGTCTTCATTTGTGCTGCTCTGGTGGGAGGGGCCACGTACAGAGACACTGCTCTGCTCAGCACCGCAGAAAATTAACAATATTTTAATAGAAAATATAATTCAAATATTTTAGTAGAAAATCAGCCGAGGGCCAGATTGACACTCGTATGTTTGACTGTTTTAATGGTTTGAAAATATATGACAGCTTTAAAAGTAATATTATGAATGCTATTGTAGAAAAACTACTGATTTTTTTAAATCTCTAATAACGCTCTAATCAAATGTTAAAAGCTTAAAGAACCTGTATGTGAGTCTTACAGCACTACAATCTAATGCACAACAATCACAACTGAACTGTGTCTCCAGAGCCTTCACCTGCAGACAGAGACAAGTCCAGATTTGTCTCAATCTCAGTTTATGTTCAGGTCTCAAGTGAAAACTCAGAACCTCCAGAATTGACTCACTGAGCTGTACAGGCTGCACTAGCACTGATTGAAATGGAGCAATAGTGTATGCAGTCCTTCTTTTGCTACAACACATGCATTTAACAATAGCAGCTTGTCACTTTCTACATTAAAAGAGTCTCTGTGATTATTGTGCGACTTACGGCAGGGGGTACTTCTTCCACAGCAGTTTGGGCGACAGTGTCTGGTACACGGTCTTCTGCTTGCCCTCAGAGCTCCCCTTGCTGCTCTGGATGATTTTGGCACTCTCCATCTTGTCGTCCCAGGTCCCAGAGAGGATGTAGTGAGCCTGGCCCACGCTGTCCGACACCACCCCGGTCACCTGAGCACACGCAGAGCCAGCGCAGGGAGACGATCACACATTTGGATGGAAATTGATAGGAAGAGTTGTTGTTTTTTCACTTTCCATTTGACTTTTCAGGAGTCAAGTGTGGCAAAAGCTGGAGATATAACAACAGACTATTTACTTTGTGTTAAAAATCAGACCGCAGATGCTGCAGTGTTGAGCGGGGGCCAGCAGGGGGCAGTGACACATCACTGAACCACCTCATGCTTACACTGGACATGTAACACATTTTGAACTACGATAAATTGCTGAAGTAAAAATAGATGATAAACAATGATACTGAAACCAAAACATGAAGCATAATTACCACAAAAAGTATAATAAATGTGCAATACTGTTAAAAATATCAACAGCAATAAATAACAGAACACAACAATTAAATGGTCCATATTATGCAATTTTCTGATCTCTTTTCTAATGTCGTTTCCTCATCAACAAACTGAAGCTGAAGTTGTGTTTTGTTTCATTCTCACATGTTTAACACACAAACTTTTAGGTTGAGTTCTTCTCTTGAACTGAAAACACTCTGTTCCACCTTGTGATGTCATGTGGTAATGCAGAAAGTGCTCCACTGTGTTTTTTAAACTCCATACAGTGGAATCATTTGGATGATTTCAGTCCTGGAAATACCAATCTCTACTGAAGTAACGGTAAAATGTAGCTGTTAACATGAACTACCACGTCATGACATCATAAGGTGGAATAGAGCATGTTGAGCTTTGGAGATGCAGACAGACTAATATTAAAGAGCTAATCAAACATGTGTGAATGAAACAAAACACAACTGCAGCTCTGTTTTTAAGGAGGGAACAACATTCTAATAAGAGACAGTTTTGTGTAATAAACATTCGACCTTTAAGGAGTTTGTTTGTATATATAGTCACATTATCAAGTTCATTATTCAACTTCTACAGCTCAAATCTCAGTTTGGTGAAGAAAAATAACAAAAAGTTTCTCAGTGACACAAAGAATAATAATCCCCAAATATGATCATTCCATCTGTCATGTGATGAACGATACAGCCAGTATCATGACAGGTCTACTCATGCACACACACACACACACACACACGCACACTCACACACACACACACACACACACACACACACACACACACACGCACACACAAACACCGACGCACACACACTCACAGACATACACTCACACACACACACACAGACACACACACACACGCACGCACTCACACAAACACACGCACACACACACACGCACACACACACATGCACGGACACACACACACACACATCAACATTGGGACTACACTGGGACTAAACCTGGACTAGACAGAACTAAACCCAGACCAAGTCTATGTTGGGACATAAAAATGCTGGAATCAGGAGTAAACACAGTGTGAACATGCCCTTAATCTGGACTTTCACACCTAAACTAGTTGAAATGGAGACCAAACCAAATGAAAATCATGCTGCCTCCTCCAAAAACAAAGACTAAACCAGATGTAAACCAGGTCTAAACCAGGTCTAAACCAGATCTAAACCAGGACTAAACCAGGTCTAAACCAGGTATAAAACCAGGACTAAACCAGGTCTAAACCAGGTCTAAAGCCCAAGCTCAGCCTGAGGAAAAGATAATCTAACTCTGTACTAAGAACAAAACAAAACTAAGAACAAAACAGGACTAAAAAATAGAACTGAACGATTTTGAAAATAATAGAATTCTGTTCAGTTTACATTTTAAAACACAAACTAATACAAGAATCACATTTCAGAACACGTTTGTATAGATATAAAGTGCAGGATTAGCATCTTTTATGCAGAAAAACACAGGAGATTTTGTTGTTTGTGGAGAAAAGACAGTGTTTCAAAAATCACATGCTTTAGTTTCTGCTAATTGCGTCTATTCACATTGCACTTTTGATTCAATCGAGATGAATCTTGCCGTAAATCTTCCTCAGGTCATGGTTTTCTTTGTCTCTTTTCTACGTTCACTGTAGTAGTCTAGCATCAGTCTAGCTTTTTTTTCGTAACCCAGACCTAAACACGTGGACATGAGGAGGACGAGGACAGGTCTGGACAGCTCGGGGGGTGTGAGCGAGCAGAGGAGGGGAGGGACGGTACCTTTCGCGGGACATCCCTGGAAAAGTAGCTGTACGGGGAGAACTTGAGCTGACAGCTGTCTTTGGTCCTGTGGTTCACGATCTCTATGTCTCCAGACTGAAAACACACACACACAAACACACACACAGGTTAGACTGAGCATGAAACTAACTGTACATAACGTTAGTCTGCAGTGTTGGGAAGGTGATTTTTAAAATGTATTCCCCTACAGATTACAGATTACATACACCAAAATGTAGTTTGTAACATAATCCATTAAATTACTTAAAATGAGTAATGTAATCTGAATACTTTGGATTACTTGATTTGCTGTAGAGAAGCAAAGACGAGGAAATCTTCACATAAGAAGTTTTATCTGCTAAAAGAAAATAAAAAGCCCAGACTTTACTGAACCAGATTAAAAATATTATTGATAGAAGAGAAGCATGGTTTAGTCCTGTTTTAGGCCTGGTTTAGATCTAGTTTAGACCTGGTTTAGACCTGGTTTAGATCTAGTTTAGACCTGGTTTAGATCTAGTTTAGACCTGGTTTAGACCTGGTTTAGATCTAGTTTAGACCTGGTTTAGACCTGGTTTAGACCTGGTTTTACTCCTGGTTTAGACCTGGTTTAGACCTGGTTTTACTCCTGGTTTAGACCTGGTTCAGACCTGTTTTAGACCTGGTTCAGTCCTGGTTCAATCCTGATTTAGTCCTGGTTTTAGTCCTGGTTCAATCCTGATTTAGTCCTGGTTTTAGTCCTGGTTTTAGTCCTGGTTCAATCCTGATTTAGTCCTGGTTTAGTGTCCAGCAATGAGTGGAATTACAAAAAAAAAAAAAAAAAGGAATACAGCCCAAAATGTGAAAACAGGAAAATACCGCCATGTAATCCATGTATTTCAACAAAGTAACTGTAACCGAATACAGTTACTCATAATTTGTACTCTGATTACATAACGCCGGTACATGTAATCTATTACTCCCCAACACTGTTAGTCTGACAGCATAACACAAAACAGAAGATCATAAATGAATCAAAATATAGATGGATGTAAAAATGTATCTTTTGTGAGCTATAAGATGGACCAGGGATTGGCAAATATTTTAATTATTACTTTGCCCTCTTAAAAATTAACAGCTGAATTAAAGTGTATGTATATATCTGTAGTAATTAAGTTCATTATAGGTAATAAACAAACAAACAAACAAAAAACATGCTTCTCTGAATGGCCATTTATTTGCTTGTCTACATTCTAAAGAGTGTTCTGCTGCCCAAACTCTGACCTCTCCCTCCTCCACAGATCTGACCCTCTCACAGAAATACACAGATAAACTCCAGTCCTGATGAAGCAGAGTCAGAGGAGCAGAGGAGCAGGTTCAGAGGAGCAGAGGAGCAGGTTCAGAGGAGCAGAGGAGCAGGTTCAGAGGAGCAGAGGAGCAGAGCCAGAGGAGCAGAGGAGCAGAGCCAGAGGAGCAGAGGAAGAGGAGCAGAGCCAAAGGAGCAGGTTCAGAGCAGGAGAGAAAGAGGAGCAGGTTCAGAAGAACAGAGAAGCAGAAAAGCAGAGGAGGAGGGGCAGTTCTGGGCCCACCTGGTCAATCCACAGTTTGCCCACAATGATGTTGTGCACGGTGGAGGTGACCTTCCTCCAGACGTAGTGGTTCCCAGACGAGTGGAACTGCAGGTGGATGGCCCCTTAAACACACACACACACACACACAGAGTTTACATTGACATACATGAAGTTCCCTTAGACCAACCATAAATCATGAATACATGCTCAACCTAACCTGAACCCTAACTGATTTTTATTAGTCATTATTTGTATTCATCTGGAGTTCTTTCTCTGGAGGGATGACGCATCTTTCAGTGCTTCCTGGGGTCCAGTTAAAGACAGTTTCCTTCATTATTTGATGTATGCTCAAGAATATAGTTTAGGCTGGTCCATCACAGAATGGTAAAAAATAAAGTTTCAGAGAACCTCGATTAGAGCCCTGCATTAGGTTTTAGTATCCAAACGATGATTTAGGAGGAAATATGGAAGAAAAAGGAGATGTTTTAGAGGGTGCTGCCACAGTAAACATTCAAGAAATAACTTTAACAGCTTTTCAGTACTACCTAAACCTAACCGCCATCTTTGGTGCTTGAATGAAGAAATGTTTGGCTGGAATTCGACTCCAGTGTGACAGAAGAACAGAAGAAGCTGATTGGTTCACAATATTATGGAACAGGAAGGTTCAGAGGTTCCACCAAAGCGACGGGACGCCCTTAATCAAGCAGATTATGAAGGGAAGAAGATCAAAGATTTTGTCACCACCAGCAGGATGCGTTTCTTCAAAGCTCTTGATCTGCCAAAAACATTTGGAACAATTCCCAAAAAATTCAAAGAGCACAGGAGCATCTTTAGTGACGCCAACAAAGCCACAGTGGAGCTGCTCTTTCTAAGTAACTTTTTATGGACTTTATGGACTTTGTAGGCAGATTTTATGAACTTTCTAAGTATTTTTTATGCAAGTTTCAGTTTGTGTTTGCAGACTAAGATGACATATTATTTATTTGGTTGGTTATATTATAGTAATTTTCAAGTATCTTGAGCAACCTCTAAATATGAATGAATTTGCATAAAATTTTAACCCAAATATTTTGGCCAGATATGGAACCAAATGCAGGTTTCTAATACAGAGAATCTAAAAAAAAAACTATTGGACCACCCTAATATAGATGTAGAAAATGTACAAATAATCAACAATGTTTAACAAGAAATTGAAAATAAATATTATATGAAATATCATACTATCAAAAACTGAGCACAGGTACGTCTTTGGTTACTACATTAGAATATGGTCGCACAGGTGTATCTATAGCAGGGGTGAGCAAACAATAGCCCGGGGGCCATATGTGGCCCTTTAATCTTTTTAATCCGGCCCTTGAATAATAATAATAATTTTCAGTGTTTTAAATGTCATTTCAGTAAATAGTAAATACTGTGGAACTTGAAAGACAGATACTTTGTTGTAATGATTTTCAATTATGGGATATCTTTTCTACATATCCCATGTTATTTTTTTCTCTTACCAAAAAACTCCATCCCTGTGCTCCTGGTCCGGCCCTTCCATCAAATTTTCGAACCCTTTGTGGCCCACGAGTCAAAAAGTTTGCCCACCCCTGATCTATTGTAATAATGCAGGATTTTTTATCGTGCTTTTCCAGATGTTCAGAGGTGTAATGGTTGGTGTGGTGCTTGGTCTTACCCAGCGGCATGATGGACAGGTACTTCCCTCTGAACTTGCTGGCGATGGTGATCTCCTGCCACAGGGTCCAGCCTCTCTGTGAGATGACGTGGTGGGCAGCAGCCGGAGGGTGATGACTGACCTGAGCACACACACACACACACACACACAGGTCAGACACAGACACACACACACAGACACACACAGGTCAGACACACATAGAGAGACACACACAGGTCCGACACAGACACACACACACAGACACACACAGGTCAGACACAGACACACACACAGACACACACAGGTCAGACAGGGGCTCAGCAGCTCCCTCTCTGTGTGTTACAGTACATAAAGCTAAACATCCAGTGATGTTACTACAGTTATTCTCTATGATCTTACATTCCCTATATTGTTTTTATCTTTTAAATCATTTGAACAGGTCATGCACACTTTTGTCTCCTCCCGTTTGGACGACTGTAACACATTTTTCTCTCAGACTCCAGCATTTTCTCGCTTACAGTTGGACCAAAATTCTGCTGCGCGCCTTTTAACTGGAACCAAAAAACCTGTTCTCTGCCTTTTAACACTGCGTAAGTCGTGTGCTCCTCTGTGTCTTTTATTTATTATATTTATTTTACTTATTTACTGCTATTTAATGATTTTTACGGTTTTGCTTTTATGGTTTTATTGTTTTAGAACTGGTGTGATCAAATTTGAACAATTTACCTTTGTGTCTTCACTTTGGAAACTGCTTTGTTTGTAAAATGTGCTATAGCAATAAAGTGGATTTGGAATTTTCAAAAGTGTATTTTCTGTTAGGTGTGGTTTTCAACACAACATAGTAGGGGGCGTGGTCAGGTGTGGGAGAATACAAGTCAAAGATGTTTGCCAGCAGATTCTGTGTCACTGGCATGATGATACCTTGGAAAAGTATGTTCTGTTGATGTTAAAATACAGCAGGTGGAGCATCATGATAGCATGTAGGATACATCTACTATTAGCATTCTTGGATATTCATGCATGTTTGTTGCTCTTGTAGTTGTTGAGGTTTTTGGCTTTGTTTTCCCAAGGAGGTGTTGAGATCTTCTGTTGGTGGGAGCTCCTCTCATCTGCCCACTGTATCTGTGCGGTATCTGTACCCTGTCTATGGAGATGTAATCACTTTGCTTAGAATGTTTCACAGAAACCTGTACTGTGCTTTGCATATATTTGATAATTTCTAATAATACAACTGTAAAAGTACTACAGCATTGCACCTATTAAATACATTTCCCCATCTTTATCTTAGAAGTCATACTGATCTTAAAGCGATAGTTTGGATTTTTTGACATAAATCTCTATGTCATCCCCGTGAGCAGTGTCGTGCATCCACACTGACTTACCCCCGACAGCGTCCGGTGAACCGAGATACTGGCCGTTTTCGGTGCTGACGAAAGTAGTCCGGCAAGTTGGCTGGGGACTGTATAATAAAGTGTTTTTCTTCTCAAAACAATCTGTGTTCAAAAGAGTGATACATTTGCATCACAAAACTTTTGTCCTCAAAAAAGTCAGACCTCATTATCGCTTGGAACTATTTTCTCTCCGTTCGTATCACTGCGCCAGGCCGCCAGGTGACAATCACTTTCTTCAGTTGTTTGGCAGTGGTTACGTGCTCAGCTCGCCGCGACGCGAGAGAGCTAACGTGAGAGCTAGAGCGATAAGTATATAAGCTTGTATAAGATACATAAGAATATATCTAAAAAATGGTGCGGACTTGTGATTATCAAGGCTGTAACAACACAAATCTGACACAATCTCTAAGCACATTTCACCATTTTCCTTTTTTCCTGTCACGGACAAACGCTTTATTTTAATGTCCCCAGCTAACTTGCCAGACTGCTTTCGTCAGCACCTAAAACGGCCAGTATCTCAGCTCAGAGGACGCTGTCGGGGGTAAGTCAGTGTGGATGCACGACACTGCTGACGGGAATGCCATACAGATTCATGTCAAAAAACCCAAACTATCCCTTTAAACCCATCCTGTTGTCCCTGGGCCGTCTGATGCTCTACCTGCTCACACAGGGAGCGGTAGCCCTGCTCGTCCAGGCGGTCCAGCTCGTAGGTCTCCCCCAGCAGAGGGTTGAAGGGTTTGGCGGTGCGGTGGACCGTGGTGGAGTAGGAGGACACGGAGAAAGCGGCCACCAGACACATCTGCTCCAGAGACGACTCGCAGCGCGCGGCTTTGTCCAGGAGCTCACTGTACTCCAGGTCCTCTGAGAGCCGCTGCAGCATGGACAGGGGCTCATTAAAGTTCACCTGAGGACACAGAGGAGGACACGGGCTTTCAAGTTGCTCTAGTTCTGACTCGGTTTGGTGGATAGTGTCAGTATTCACAGTAGTAGTACCTCAGCTAAATGATACTTCATGGAAAATCAACACAGGCAATTTAAAAGGCCCATTGCACATTATCCTCATCACAAACAAAGCTGAGTTGAGTTGTGTTCCATTCACACATGTTTAACTCACAAACCCACACATTTAGGCTGAGTTCTCCTCTCAGACAGAAAATACTCTGTTCCAACTTGTGATGTCATGTAGTAATACAGGAAGTGCTCCACTGTGTTTTTAAACTCCATACACCTCCACATTTGGATCATTTCAGCGACGATCATTTCCAATCTTTTCTGAAGGTAGCTGTTGAAAATTTAAAAACTTCTGCTTCATGACATCACAAGGTGAAACAGAGCATTCTGAGCTGTGGCGCTGTAGACAGACTAATAATAAAGGGTTACTTAATGTTCCTATATGAAGCTGCACATATAGAATTGTTATTGTTATTGCAGGGGTTCAAGATCTTTTCCTGCTCCACAAAAAAGATACACAAACCAACCCTCAACCCCCTCTACCAAGACAAACCAGTGTATTAAAACATTAGTATTCTTTAATCATTGGACACCATTGTTTTTGACCATATTTGATCCCTTAGAACAGGGGTGTCAAACTTATTTTGGTCCGGCGGCTGTATCCAACCTACTTTGATCCCAAAGGTGCCGAAAAAAAAAAAAAAAAAAAGGCATATATACCCCTAAAATAGCAATAAGTTCAAATATTTGTGAAACGCAAATCTATTACAGAAATCTTTTTTAATTGATGAACTCTTTCTTTTACAAAATATTATCATATTATGAACAACCTGAAACTTTAAGAAAAATGCAATTTCAATACAATGTTTTAACATGAACTTGTTTGCAAATAGGAATAAGTCTATTTTTCTTGGAAAATCCTGCACTAAGCGTCCACTTTTCTCATGTTGGACATTTTTCTGATGAGGGTGTCACGGTCAACAGTCAAAACGATCGTCCTTTAAGAGCGTTTGGAAAGAGACAAGTCTTCATTTGTGCTGCTCTGGTGGGAGGGGCCACGCACAGAGACGCTGGAGACGCTGCTGTGCTCAACGCCGCAGAAAATTAACAAGATTTTAATAGAAAATATAATTCAAATATTTTAGTAGAAAATCAGCCGTGGACCAGATTAAAGGTCTTGGAGGGCCAGATCCAGCCCTCGGGCCATATGTTTGACAGCCCTGCCTTAGAAGTTAGGATCGACTTTAACAAAACTTTAGACTTTAGAGGGTGGTGTATATTTAATTACTCCAAAAGAAAAAGAAAAAAATCAGTTTGACAGGGATTACACTGACATGACACTGACACCAAAAGTGAACAACTGCTGTAACTGTGGATAGTTCATGCCATAATTGGCTTGTAACTTTTGAAACAGACAAGAGGATAATGCCAAGCCTGAGAGTGAAAATGATAGTGACTCCCAGAGGTATGAAGAGTCACTAAAAATTATACTTGACTAAGAATACTATTACTTCACCATAGTAATATTAGTCAGGTAAAAGTATTTTGAAAGTATTTTGAAGCTGAGTATACTCACCGGCATGGGGATCTTGGAGAGCTCCTTGCCGATGCAGTTCTTCATGATGCTCCACAGGTTGAGGGAGTAGTTGGGTTTGTCTGGGATGTGTGTGCGCCGGAGCCTGCGGGGCCCCAGGTCCCGACTGGAGACATGGTTACAGCCCGGAGAGCCCTGAAGGACATGAGGAAGAGAGAAGAGTGAGAGAAGACGAGAGGAGAGTAAGGGAAGAGGAGAGTGAGAGATGAGTAGAGGAGAGTAGAGGAGAGGTATAGACCCCCCCCCACACACACACACACAACAATAACTTTATCCACATGGTTTACTGTGGAGTGTGTGAGTCTCTCGTTCATAAGTGTAACCTCCTTATTTATGATTTTAGTGAGGAGCATTGCCACAGCAGGTCAGTATGTGACATGTGTATGTGGTATTAACTAGGACATATTTAGATCACCATGTTTCCTTTTATTGGTTTGAAAATGCTAAATTATCTGGAAATAACTTATCAACATGTTTAATAAGTTTCACTTTTATTTTTGTTGTTCCCACTGCCCTTGTCCCCATGCAAAGTCCCTCATCCCTGTTCAGAGCTTCAGATCCTTGTACAGGATCATACTGCCAACTGTAAGGAGCACCCTGGAGACACTCATGCACAGGTGACCCCAACATGGTACAGATATTCAGATGCTCACTGAGGTTCCACGGCCGTGAACAAGGTGAAAAGCCCATGAGCACGCAGTCACTCCACTGTCTTTACACTCTGTCTAACTGGCTTTGGCCAGCAGAGCATCCAGTGCCATCCAGTGACACCCAGAGCCACCCACAGCCACCCAGAGCCACCCAGTGACACCAAGTGACACCCAGTGACCCAGAGCATGGCAGGCTATAAGAAGCCAGGCATGTCTCACATTGCATCATGGGATATTTGGAGCTCATGTAAAATGAGCCAATCAGGAATGGAGCCAAAGGTCCACAGTACAGTCCAGGGCAGTGCACAGGGCACGGGGCAGGACATGGGCAATACATGGGCAGTACATGGGCAGTACATGGGCAGTACATGGGCAGTACATGGGCAGTACATGGGCAGTACATGGGCAGTACACAGGGCAGTACACAGGGCAGTACATGGGCAGTACATGGGCAATACACAGGGCAGTACATGGGCAGTACATGGGCAGGATATGGGTAGTACACAGGGCAGTACATGGGCAGTACATGGGTAGTACACAGGGCAGTACATGGGCAGTACATGGGTAGTACACAGGGCAGTACATGGGCAGGATATGGACAGTACATGAGCAGTACACAGGGCAGTACACAGGGCTTTACGCAGAGTGTGTATACTGTATGTGTTCTTATGTGAAGTAAGTGGAAGCATGTAAGCAAGGACTGTACAGGCTGGGCTTGTATCAGGGCTGTCAGAAGTATTGAAAATCAGATACCAATCCAGAGTAAAACTAGTATAGAAACTCGATACTCATTTGAGGAGGTACTGATACTAAAAAGTCCCATTCACAGGAGAGAAATGAAATTTCCAGAATGTGTTTAGAATGATGTTGAGCTGCATCAGAACAAGTAGAAGACACATAGACTAGTACACACATGGAGCACAGAGAGGTTACACAGATATGAGGCCACATGGGAACAGAAAAGAAAGTTCTACCATTTATTATCACTGTGGTACCAAAGTCAATATTGAGTATCAAGACTATTCCTCAGTATGAAAATGACGTTTGAAATGTTCCTGTGGTGACAGCACTATAGGTCCTAACATGTGTGAGGGTGTGTTGTGGAGCAGATTTCATACATGGTCGTCCTGGCTCCAGTCACTGTTGGGACCTGCGCCGGCTCCACTCAGGTTACTCTGGGACCTCCTGGAGAAGAACAGGAGAACAGACCAGGATGAGAATCAGAATCCAAATACAAGTTCAAATATACTGGTAAACCTGAAGACACACTTTCTGTGCTGTCTGTATTCAAAGTAGTGAAAGGCCAAACTAGAAACACTTCAAGAGGTCAAATTAGAGCTGCACAAAATCACAATCAGTAATAAAAGTTGCAACAACAACAGTTCTTTAGATAGTAGAAAAATCCTCTGCAAACAACACACTGTCCTGTCCTCTTTTTATTGAACCACTGTCGTACCAGACAAGTGTAACACACATGTCTCTAAACCCAGAGGATCAACTAATAACCTTTCATTAAATGTGCACTGTGTAACTTTTCTTTTGAAGGGTATGCCACCTCCTTGTCTCCATGGAGATGATTTAGCCTGAAATGTTCAACAGTAGGACAATGAAGGTTCTATATTACACCAAATGGATTCTTGTGATCATGTTAGAATGTTATCTCCTCAAAAACATACTTATAGTTGTGTTGTGTTTCAGTCACATATGTTTGAGTAATCCTTTAATATTAGTCAGTCTACATCTCCAATGCTCAAAATGCTCTGTTCCACTTTGTGATGTCATGGAGTGGTAGTTTTCAAGTTATCAACTCCTTTTACCTTTAGAAGAACAAGAACTCAGCTTAAATGTGCAGAGTTTGTGTGTCAAACATGTGTGAATGAAACAAAACACAAGTCCAGGTGTTTTTGTGATCAGGGAATGACATTAGAACAGAGATCAAAATATAACCTGATATGGGCCCATTAAACAAGCAGCACCAGGCAAAGGTACAGTTCAGATCTGTGGAGATGCAGTCCTGCTCACAATAAGAATGCATAATATATATGTTTTTTTAGGTTAGGTTAGGGTTAGGTTGCTTTATTTGTACGTGTATGTAAATTTGTTTTGCAGATTTGAGAGACTGGTTATTTTACATCTCATGTATCGACACATACACATAAAACACACACATATATAAAACACAGACATATATAAAACACACACACATAAAACACACACATATAAAACACACACATATAAAACACACACATACACCACACACACATGGGTCCGGTCAAATGATAACGGAGGGAAACGGGGGCAGATTTTTGACATTCAAATGTCTCTTATTCAGAAACTAGAGGGACTATTGAAATAAGTAAAGTATCAGAATGTAGGAAAGAGTTACACTCCAACAGGGTAAAGTTAAACCTGTGATATTCTTTCAAGTTGTTGACAAAAAATTTAAAAACTCATGTCGGTAACGGAGGGAATGAAATATGCAGCACTTTTTGGGCAATAAATCCAAACAGTGATAACTCTTGGTTCTCACTTCCATATCCTTAACAAACTGGTTTGAATATTTACTTCATATAGTTTTCTACCATATGGTACAAGATTAGGTTGAAAAACCTCTTACTTTTTGAGTCATGAGATTTTTTATTAAGAAAGATCATGGTAACGGAGGGAAAAGTAACGGAGGGAAAATTTCTCAGCTTTTTTCTTCTGAATACTTTAATATTACTTCAAAATGAAAGGAAACTATTTCTATAAAATATGTCAGTCCTTCCAAGCTAATTTTTATCATTTTAAATACTTTTTTTTTTTTTTTAATCCTGTACCTTCATCAACAGTTCAAAGATGGAATAACACAAGATATGATGAAATACATCCATTTATTTACATGATTTTCAGGTCTTTGAAATTTGGGAAATAATTTTTGTTCCATGTTTCATACATGGTCTGTTTAAAACATATGGAACTTTAGAACCAAAAATGGTACAGAAAAAAGGTCAACAGTTTCATAAACTAGAGTACATATGTATCTGTTCAATACATTTTTATATCAGATGAATTAACTTGAATTTTTGGCCTTGATGTTTACTTCTGCTTGACCGGGCCCAGATATAAAACACACACATACACCACACACACACACATACACCACACACACATACACCACACACACATACACCACACACACACACATATAAAACACACACATACACCACACACACACACATACACCACACACACATATAAAACACACACATACACCACACACACACACATACACCACACACATACACCACACACACACACATACACCACACACACACATATAAAACACACACATACACCACACACACACACACATACACCACACACACACACATACACCACACACACACATATAAAACACACACATACACCACACACACACACATATAAAACACACACATACACCACACACACATATAAAACACACAGGTACAATAAAGAGGTACAGTGCTCCAGTGCACACTGCACCCGTAGCTGTAGCTGAAGAAATGCTACACAGATCTGTTTAAAGCCGCCCTGTGGAACATTCCAGGCAAAGCAGTCACATCTCCATGGAAACAAGAAGGTGGCAGAAATCTGAAAGTTCCAGAAAGTTATGAGCACACAGAGTGTCAGCCTTTCCGTGTAATTTAGGAGGCAGTCAAATGAGAATGTTTGGCCCTGGAGACTGGAGTTTATTTAGGGAGATTACGTTTGGCTAGCAACAACACTTTACCAGATCTGTACCAAAAACAGACAAACTGCATCTTCATCAACCTTTTTCTGCTGTAATTTATGACAGAGATAATTACTTTTAAGAACCACAAAGACAGACTCATAACCTATTACATCAGGACTACACCAGGACTACACCAGGACTAAACCAGGACTACACCAGGACTAAACCAGGACTAAACCAGGACCACACCAGGACTAAACCAGGACTAAACCAGGACTAAACCAGGACTAAACCAGGACTAAACCAGGACTAAACCAGGACTAAACCAGGACTAAACCAGGAGTACACCAGGACTAAACCAGGACTAAACCAGGACCACACCAGGACTAAACCAGAAGTACACCAGGACTACACCAGGACTAAACCAGGACTAAACATGGACCACACCAGGACTACACCAGGACTAAACCAGGACTAAACCTGGACCACACCAGGACTACACCAGGACTAAACCAGGACTAACCAGGACTACACCAGGACTAAACCAGGACTAAACCAGGACTAAACCAGGAGTACACCAGGACTACACCAGGACTAAACCAGGACTACACCAGGACTAAACCAGGACTAAACCAGGACCAGGACTACAGGACTACAGGACTAAACCAGGACCACCAGGACTAAACCAGGACTAACACCAGGACTAAACCAGGACTAAACCAGGACTACACCAGGACTAAACCAGGACTAAACCAGGACTAAACCAGGACTACACCAGGACTAAACCAGGAGTACACCAGGACTAAACCAGGACTAAACCAGGACTTAAACCAGGACTACACCAGGACTAAACCAGGACTACACCAGGACTAAACCAGGACTAAACCAGGACTAAACCAGGACCACACCAGGACTACACCAGGACTAAACCAGGACTAAACCAGAAGTACACCAGGACTAAACCAGGACTAAAACTGGACCACACCAGGACTACACCAGGACTAAACCAGGACTAAATCAGGACTAAACCAGGAGTACACCAGGACTACACCAGGACTAAACCAGGAGTACACCAGGACTAAACCAGGACTAAACCAGGACTACACCAGGACTAAACCAGGACTAAACCAGGACCACACCAGGACTAAACCAGGACTAAACCAGGACCACACCAGGACTAAACCAGGACTAAACCAGGACTAAACCAGGACTAAACCAGGAGTACACCAGGACTAAACCAGGACTAAACCAGGACTACACCAGGACTAAACCAGGACTACACCAGGACTAAACCAGGACTAAACCAGGACTAAACCAGGACTAAACCAGGACTAAACCAGGACTAACCAGGACCAGGACTAAACCAGGACTAAGCCAGGACTAAACCAGGACCACACCAGGACTAAACCAGGACTAAACCAGGACCACACCAGGACTAAACCAGGACTAAACCAGGACTAAGCCAGGACTAAACCAGGACTAAGCCAGGACTAAACCAGGACCACACCAGGACTAAACCAGGACTAAGCCAGGACTAAACCAGGACCACACCAGGACTAAACCAGGACTAAGCCAGGACTAAACCAGGTCTAAGCCAGGACTACACCAGGACTACACCAGGACTAAAGGCCTATTCAAAGCAGGGCAGTTGTGTAAACATCATGCTGTGGGTCCATACACGTGCTGAGCAGAGATGGGCAGAGTAACCAAAAATTCTACAAAAGGGCACAGTCAAAATAATATTACTCAAATACTAGTAAAAGAAGTAGTAAAAGCAAAAAAGTACTACTCAAGTAAGAAGAACTTAAAGAGTAACTGTCAGGACTGATTTATAATTTCAAGTCAATGTATACGTGAGGACAAAACTTTCAATCATTCTTTGGTATTTTTAAAGAATGTCCTAAATCATATCTGAAGGAGCGGTGCAAGAAACACAAATGATCA
Source organism: Boleophthalmus pectinirostris (assembly GCF_026225935.1). Taxonomy (NCBI): domain Eukaryota; kingdom Metazoa; phylum Chordata; class Actinopteri; order Gobiiformes; family Gobiidae; genus Boleophthalmus; species Boleophthalmus pectinirostris. Next base: position 1,522,864 of record NW_026571353.1, on the reverse strand, counting down.
AATGATTTCAGATTGTCAGCACTTGTACACTGCACTGCTACTCAAGTACAAGTAAAAGTCTGAAAAGTACAATTTTATTAAAAACTGACATATGAGTAAATGTACTTAACATAAATGAAACTTAATGTCTAAAACTGGTCTAAACGAGGACTAAACCAGGTCTAAACAAGGGCAAAATCAGAACTTAACCAAGACTTTGATGTAGCACTTTCATATTTGAGCTCCTTAATCTTTATCTTGAATCTTTATTTCTTTATTTCAGTGTCATTTGTCGTGTGTGATGATGGTCTGTGGGTGTGTTTAATGTCTCACGGAGCACGTTGAGCCTCTTGCACATCCAACCGTCACACTAAGTCTTAGTAATGTTAACACCACCTCAAGACCTACAGCAGCTCTAAACTAAACATGTAACCATTTTGAAGCAGAACTAAACCAGACCAAACCCCAGTCAGTCACACGTGGGCCTTACCTGCGCAGCATGTTGTCACTGGTTGTCACGGTGATGAAAGCGGGCGAGTCCTCCATGGCGTCGAAGTACTCGGTCTCCTCATCCTCGTCACTGGGCTCCTCTTTGGGCGCGCTCTCACTCCCCTCTGCTCACACGCGCACACACACACGCAGACACACAGTAGACTTTAATGAGTGACCCATGGCACCTGATCAGCTGTAATCTGTTTAAATAGTGCAGCTAAGTGAGTTAGTGTGTGTTACAGTGCGAGGTGAATATTCTAAAGAGTGGTTCAAACACACTGTTCGGGGCTCACACACGAGACCACAGGCCTTTAACAATCCTACAGTCACAACACAACTACAGTAGACTTCTCTGGAAATGTGAGACCTGGAATCAGTTCTTTTAGGCTACGTTCAGACTGCAGGGCTTAATGCTCAATTCCAATTTTTTTTTTGGTGAAATCCGATGTTTTTGCGAGGTCGTTCACATTTCCAATTAAATGTGACTTGTATGTGACTCCAGTGTGAACATTAAACAGCCCAAAAGTGTCCCACATGTGCACTGGAGACACGACGACGTCAACCGCAGTGAGCGTCTCTGTGTTTACAGAAGTTGTCCAAACATGGACTCGAGCATCGAGCACCTGGAGATTTTAAAGTTCCTCTCGTACTGGAGCCAGAACATGAACAACTTACTTGTTTTAAGGAGGAGATTGAGAAGGAGAAGGACGAGGTTTTTGGTCGTGGTGTTTTGTGGGACAGCGTCTGTTGAAAGGAACGTGTGGATGTGGAGACGTAGCCAAGAGTGGTGAGTGGTGATGTGCTTCACTTCAGTGACACGGAGTTCATTAACAATTTTCATATGACGAGAAGAACGTTTGTGTACATTTGTGTCTTGTTGATAACGTGTAGGTCGGATTCATGCACTTTGGTCGTTCAGACTGAAGTCGCATGTCAAAAGATCAGATATGCATCGGTTTCAGGAGCACATTTTGAAGTGTCCTGGGTCACATTTGAAAAAATCGGATCTGTGTGGTTCAGACTGTCATTAAAAGATCAGATACAGGAACATAGGGGCCAAAAAATCAGATTTGGGTCACTTCAGGCTGCAGTGTGAACGCAGCCTTAGACTTCATAACATGTATAAGCACAGTGAGAAATGCATATTTAAAGGATATCATATGCAAATGTCCATCATATGCAAGGGTTCATGGGAGAAAACCTTGGCACAGTAGATAAGTGTTTTGCCTTCCAGCCAGGTTTAAAACTTGCTCACAGCTCATAAGTAAAGGACTACTGAGCAGCTCCTCAGACTGTTTCCTGTGGCAGGACGTCAGGGTTTAATAACATTAGTGACTGATTTGAAACATATGATCTTAAAGGAACTATATGTAGTCTGTGCTCTTACTGGTTTAAAAAGTATTACAATCACAACTGAACCTGTGTCTCCAGAGCTTTAACCTGCAGATATATGGACACTAGGGATGGGCATTCGATTAAATTTTCTCAATCGATCATCGAGAGAATTAACGATCGATTATCGATTAATCATTAACGTTTTTATATTAAAATGATCATCATTATTATTACTATCTGCACTACTAATCTGCATAATCTCTAGAGCCACATCAGCCCATTTGACATTATAATGTGTTTAATGCAGATTTGTGCAAGTCTCACAGAAACAAAACTTAAAACCACATCACAAATTTACATAAACTAAACCAAGAAAAAAAAAACCTCTTGTGCGCTGATGCGGCACGACTCAGTGGAATACAGGTTAGTGTGACCATATTTGCATTTGTCAAAACCAGGACACTGTACGGGGGAGGGAGGTGGGGTCTCGTCATCGACATTGAACGACTCTCACCTGGCAAAGCTTTTTCATGCCCATCCCTAATGGACACATCCAAGTTTGTCTCATTCTCACTTTATGTTCAGGCCTCATGTGAAGCTCAGAACCTCCAGAATTCCCTCCTTGAGCTGCAGAGGCTGCACTAGCACTGACTCGTGACTGGGGCAGGTGCTGGGGTTCAGTGAGTGAGAACTGGTTTAATGCCACAGGATCTTGATACCCAAAGTGATGTCGTTGGCAGAGTGGTTAGCGTGTTGCAGATGTATAAGAGCTTGTGTCAGAGTAGTTAGCCACGCTGCACTGACCCTTGCTCAGACAGGGGGCGCTGCTGGGCGTGCTGGGGTGGCTGGGCTTCTCTCTCCAGGCGCGCTCCAGGCTGTTGTGCTGTTTGGCTAGCTGCTCAATGGTCTCCTCCAGGTGGGCCCTTTGCTCCCGCTCATACTGCAGAGCACGCTGCCATCTTCGGCTGTGGCTCTCTGCCAGGTCCAGGAAGTCCCGACACGCCTGCACACATGACACACACACACACGACACACACACACACACACGACACACACACACACAGGGGTTAGAAGGGAACTAAACACTACATCAACTGTGTATACGGTGTTTGAATAGTATTGTCTACTCTTCCTAGTGCTTGTTGGTCATTTTTGTGCAAACCAGGTACATTTGCAGCTTTGTGTTCTTCCTTCAGAGGCCACTGCAATTCCACGTACTATGTGACATTATCTGCCCTGATTACAGCCAGGTCTTAATGATTACAAAACTCTAAAAATCTGGCCACAGGGGCAGAGTTTGTCCCCTAGACCCCCCCCTCCTCCCCCCTCACTCTCCCCTTTGGCCTGGTGGGATAATCCATTTATCCATTTCATAATTAGTAGACTCATTGAATTCATATTAACCCTTACATACTGTTCATTTCTTTAGCTTTCACAGTATGGTCCAGGTCACATTTGGCCCGGACCAAGAATTCCCTTACAATAAGTGTCTATACCAAATAAACAGACTGTCTCACATGAATAAATATATGTAATATATAAATACACTGTTTGAGAGAGCAGGAAGAGCATATTTTTGTAAGTTTTACAACACTCGTTTTTTGAGAAAAACATCTGCTATCACACAGTATCATGTCCTGTTTTACAAAACAAATAAAAACATAAAAGCCAATATGACAATGATATTTATTGCATTTGAAACTGACATGAATATTCTGGAACTGTTGGAAATGATAATATAACTATTTTTATCCACTGCGGCCATTATGCTTATTTCAAACTAGTCAATGCATTCAAAGCAGTGGTATATAAAAGTATAACATTTTTAAATATTTTCATTTTTGTGTAGTTTGGCAAAATTTAGGAAAAGTCTTCAAATTTCAGGATCAAAGAATGATGTTTAGTGTATTTTTACTACTGCTGAATGTCAAAACGGGTCAAAATTAACCCAAATAGTATGTAAGGGTTAAAACACAGGAAAATAGCTTCAGGTTTTCTTCATACAAATTCTGAAACAGGACAAGGATGAGGCTTACAGGCTCGAACAATGAACAGGACCATGCCTGTAATACAAGAATTTACTCACTTATTTGCTACAGAGGACATGGAAGTCTTTTTTGACAATAAAATACCTGGAATTTACTCTGTACACAGCAGCATGCCTGTTAGCGAATGCTAACTTGTGTTATACTTGAATTATTTCTGGTGTTGACACTTCATTAAGCATCAAGATCTCTGTACAAGGACTCTGTGCTGACATTCCCCTGCAGAGACTCTCCTGTTTTACGCCTATACAGAGACTTTTATACACAAACTATAGTAGGAGGTGACTGTGGTTTAGACTTAGAGTCTCTTCGTTGTTGCAGGGACCAGCCAGGCCTCTTGGCACGCTGCACAGTCCAATCAGGCTCCATCCGGATGTTATCTGACTAACAAGTCATGACATCATCCCTATCAGTAAGTCTTCTCCTATCTAGTTAGTTTGCCATTAGATAGATTGGAATATTCTTGAATAAATCTCTGAGTGTCAGAGCTGTGATCAGAGCCCT
>NW_026571353.1:1426009-1513509 GCF_026225935.1 Boleophthalmus pectinirostris | reverse complement strand
TCATTTCAAAGGGAATTTTTGAAAATGAGCTCTCATGGGTCATTTTTAGTGGAGCTTAGGGACTTTTTCACCTGCGGAAAGGTCTTTAACAGACTTAAACACTATTTTCTTGTTATAAGTGAAGACAATTGGAGATTATTTGTGGTACATTGTTTGTGATGGTTTTGGTGGCACAGTAAAACGCTCGACTGCAAGGACCAGTCTTCAGACAAACTGACAGCAATCAAATATTGACTTCACTCCAGATGTTTGAGTGAGCTTCACAAAACATAAACATTTATAAAATGTTTTATTTTTTTTACAAGCTCTAAAGACATTACAAACCATGAACTTACTTCGAAACTAGAAGAGCGCTACAGCAAGACAAAGACTGTGAACGGCACTAGATCACACCACAGTTTCATTCCAGGGTCAAATGGTAAATTAGAAATGAGGAGAATATCTCAAGATCATTTATGTTCTGAAGTGTCAGTTTCTGAAATACACAATGAGATTGTGCAGATTTCTCTCTGTCACCAGGTCAATACACTGCATGTATTTATGACATCAGGTGGTTCATTGGGAATATTTCAGAGTGTTCAGATGAACACTGTGATGTCTATGTGAGATTATTGACTGGAGATGACAGAACCTTCATGTGGCCTCCTGAACATTGACAGAAACATGTTGGTCCCATTTTAACACAGAATCTGTTGTATTAAGGTTCCAGAAGTTCAGGAAAGAAGAGCACGGAATTATCGTCTTGATACTGCAGATTATGACAGGATCCAAACATTACATCTGAAGTTCTTTAGTAGTTAGGAACACTTAGTGTGTAAGATCCCAACACACATGATCTACATGGAGGTATTTTCCGCTGAGGTTGTTTTTCACACTGAATTTTTAAAATGTGATTTCTAGCCGATGAATAAATAACAGACTAGATGACTGTATTTTGGTAACTTTGGTGTCATTATCAAATTTTTTCTTGTTAATGTTACTGCCTTCTTGTAATATTTTTGTGCAAAAACAATTTACATATGGTGATACTGAAAGTCATGGTTATAGAATCAGAGACTTTGTGATTTAATAGGTATTCCAGTTGTAATTTGCCTTTGATCAGTTTTCATCAATACTATCTACAGCTCCTAGGGGAGATTCCTTGAAAACGGCTGATTTCATACGGACTCACCCTATACTATACAAACTATGGATATAGACTGTGAAACGTGAATGTTTTGATTTTGTTTTCAAAGCATCACAAGACTGTCCCCCTCTCTGCTGTCTGACCAGCCACCCCCCCACACACACACTAACTGTCTGACCAGCCCCTCTCACAAACTGTCTCACATGCACAGACCTTTGTAAAGGTAATATGTGTTTTTAAAACAAATTGCTGAAATCCCTCTTTCTGTAGATTATTTTCGCTCTACTTTTCCAATCAAAATTCAACTTTTAAAGCTTTAAATGATTATTGGTGCTGACTAGGCCAGAGCTAAACATCTGAGCAGTAGCTTCCATAACCCCTTGAGAACCCCTTGCCAGAACTGGACAATTACTGGCCCCAAACAAACCCAGTGCACACTACACCACACTACACACTACACCACACTACACACTCCACATTACACACTCCACATGTGAAACCATCTAATATGAGGCTCCTGCTCTGTTCTAGAACTCTCTTGGTTCATTAACCCCTCACAGCCCACAGCCTTTCCCCCAGGACACAGCTCTGAAGACAGTTGCAGACAGGAGTAGACAGGAGCATACATGAGTAGACAGGAGCAGACAGGGGTAGGCAGGATCAGGCAGGAGCAACTCACCGGATGAACAGGTTTTTACTCTTGGTGTACACTGGATTCTTAGTAAATCTACTCTCTTCTACACCGGCCCGATTTCCAGAAACAGTATTTCAGATCAAATCTCACTTCAAACAGCTGGAAATCTGGGACATGTGTTTGTTGTGAAGCCAGTTTAACCACAGAAATGCTCAGAACAAGTACGCTGATGGTTCATGGATTCAAATCTGACAGGAGACTTTGGGCTTTCTGATCTGTGACATAACAATCTAGGGACAATTAAAGCAGAGTGATTTCTGAGGCTCAGACAACATGACCTATTAAACAGAATTCATGAATCAGGTGTCAATAAACAAACATGACACACTCGCATTTCCTTTTGTGTCCATGTTTTGTATGAGGGAACAGCAATAGCAGCTCTCCCTGCTGTAGTGGTCAGAGTCTGGACAGAGCAGTGGTCATGCAGCACCCGTGTGGCCCTACCTGCTGTCGGGGAGGGGGGGCTCTATGGGGAATCCTCACTCACAGAGCGTCCAGTCAGCTCCTGTGTATCCGTGCTCACTGTGTCACTGTGCAGGAGCGAAGTGAGGAGCACAGGGCTGGGTCGCAACTCAGTACAGACAGGGAGGAGGGGAGGGGGTGCAGATGGGTGTGTGGGAGGGGGTGAGGGGCAGGGTGGGGGTGGTGGTGGTCGGGGTAGGGCTATTCCTGTCTGCTGTCAGATCCACTGTCAGATCGCATGTCCGTGTGAACCCTCTCACTCTGCCCTGGGTGAGACCTGAGACATGCCCGTGGACAGGGGGGAACAGAGGGGGGGCACGCTGGGGCTGGTACAAGGGGCCCGGCAGTGGACGGCACTGGAAAAGACACGTCTCAAAGCCTGTCTAAATGATAATATATGAAGGAATGAAAAAGGCCTGAACTGTCTGAAGCATTTTTCTTTATGAAGCTAAAATCTGTATTAAATGGAGCTCAACAGTGACCGTCTCTCCAGTTCTACGGTTCAATTCTCCACTCATTTGTTTCTCATAGATTTGAAAAAAAAAAAAAAAAAGTTTTAAGACATTGCAGACTAACCAGCTACGTGGTCACCAAAGACCTGATTAGTCATGAGCTTTCAAACTTTTCATATACATTTTATTTTGGGTTCACTGTTGGGCTCCACAGGTAAGTTCTAGTTCTGTGTTTCCCAGCCAGGGACTAAACATGAGCTCTTTGGAATGGTTTTCAATTTTAAAGTAAAATTTAACTAAATTACTTTAAATTTTATGTACTAAACATTACAATAATCTAGTATTGTAGTGATTTAAGATTTAAGATTTAAGGGCTTCGAGGGTACTTGGAGTGTGATATAATGCAGTATATAAATCAGGGAGGATTCAAGACACACATACACAAAAAAGATTGAGAACTGTATTTCACAATTAGCTGTTAAACTCATTTAAGAATGTATATTTTACCCATACCAGGTCATGATGTTGGACCCTCAAAAAAACAGCACTGGAATTGTATTTTATTTTCATTTGTGGATATTATGAAGTCTTAATACTCTATAATCTTTCTCTCTCCGTGTCCTCTTTCTCTTCACCGGGCTTGTTCTGGTCAGTTCCTTGTCAGATTGATTCTAATGAAGATTTATGAACACTGACTAAAACTTCATGGATGACCGCCTGGTGTCACAGAGTCACACTGGAGTGACTGTAGTTTTGTGTTGGTGACTTCTGTGTGCAGTATTAAGTACTCACACTCACTACTTTTACTCTTGCACACCTGGAGTACAAATACAATATATAATATATATAATATATAACTCCCAGATTCTCTCAGATCCCAGTAACATGTGGAGAAGTCTGTACTCTGATACCTGCTGCATGTAACAGCATGAGAGGTGTTCAACTGCACGACGTAAGAAACAGACAGGAAAATACTAGACATGTGCTGGGACGTGTTGGGCTCTTTGAGCTGCTGTAGATGGGGACAGAGATCTCACAGGTTTTATGGCAAAGACAGTTGTTTAGCACTTGGTGTTCTCTGTGAGTGTACAAGTACTGATTAATCATAGAGCTATAGTACATACTGGTCATAGAGTTATAGTACTCATATTAGTTACAGAGTTATAGTACTCATATTGTTATAGAGTTATAGATAAATGATTCCTGATACTTACATTGATCATAGCATTGGAGGTGATGCGGAAGAGTGTGGCCCTCTCGTTGACGGCCTTGATCTTCTCGGAGCCCTCCAGTGGGCCCCTAAGAGCCTCCAGTTCAGTGAGAGACCTCTGCAGTGCAGCCCCGTGTTTAGCGATGAGCTCGTTACAGGTGCTCAGGTCCTCAAGTTTACTGCCCAAGAGCTTCAGGGTCCCCTGCACCTCGGCCTGGTCCGACTGAGATGCCTGCTCCTCGTCCCCTGACTCATCTGTACACATAACATCACACACAACATCAATAACATCACACACAACATCAACAACATCACACACAACATCAATAACATCACACACAACATCACACGTGTTGAGAAACACAGGTTTGTGTTTTCTTCTCTTAGACACTCTGGATTTTCACTGTGCTGTTATTTACCTATATTTCACACAAGTGATAAAAAATGCATGCACTGGATTTTTAAATAGTGTCTTTCCAGTTCTCCATACTCCTTAGGACAGAAGGAAATCAAGGACCATGTCGTCACCTGCTGTAGTGCATCCAGGGCTCCACCCTGGAACCAGGCCTGGGGTTTGCTCAACCAGTCCACATGTGCTTTGTGGATCTGGAGAAGGTATTGGATCATGTCCCTGTATGGAGCAGGAGCTGTGTTTGCATTGCTAAGTCAGACCTGTTCCTGTGCATGTGGGACTCTGCCAGGGCTGCCCTTTGTCACTAGTTCTGTTCATTGCTTTTATGAACAGATTTTCTAGGTGCAGTCAGGGTCTGGTTTGGGGACGACAGGATCTCATCTGTGCCATTTGCAGATGATGTTGTTCTGATAACTTCATCGAACCAGGACCTGCAGGGGCGTGTTTGAGGCTGAGTGTGAAGCAGATGGGAGCGGAAGCTCCTCCAAATCTGAGGATGTGGTTCTCAGGAAAAATTGCCCTGGGGCAGAAAGAAGTGGCACAGGGGTCAATAATCTTACCTCAAACCAAAAAGGTCCAGGGTTTGATTCTAGGTCAGCGCAAGAGCTGTCTGTGTGGAATTTGTATATTGTCCACATTCATACTCAGCAATTCAACGATCCCCCATCCAAGAACAGCCTAGGCCCAGCTCGGTTTATCTACTTAGATCCAGCAAGATCGAGCATTGACCAGCAGGTCAAGAAATAATCTGAAAGTGTACTTTACTTTGAGTTTAGTTGGACATAAGCATCATTACAATATTCATTTTGTGTAAACACTGTGATCACTGAATATGTATATACTGAATATATACTATGAATAGGAACAGCAGAAGTACTGTTGTGTTGTGTGCATGCTATGCCTCGGTCTTTTGTACGTTATTACTACTCTGTTGCATCAGGGAGGGCATCCAGAGTAAAAGTCCCCATTTATTTATTAGGTCACACAGTAACATTATAGTTATCTGAAGTCAAATAGTTTTGTTATCTGTGTGGTGGAGAGAGTGTAAAAGGATTTCACTCATCATGACGTCTGTACAGCTGCAGGGTTTCCTCTCACAAAGACACAGCAGCTCAATGTGATTCATTCAGAACTCGTGCCAACGTTATATTTAGCTCAGAAACATGACGTCCTCTAAAAGCACACATTTCCTCTTTCCTTTCCTCTGACAGCAGGGGGCAGTGCGGCGGCTCCATGTGGGTTACTGCAGGTCAGAGGAGGAGAAGCACATGACAGCAGACACCAGAGTCATCACAAAAACAACTCCATTTCAATATTATAGGGGAAAAAAACAACTCTCTGTGCTCATTCTATGTTTTGATGCCACATTAATTATCTAAGAATCAAATAACAATGTCTAATATCATCTTTTAGTCAACTTCTGACCTCATCAACTGTTCAGGAAAGGTCCAAATTTGTAGTTCTCAAAGTGAGGAACTATTTAAAGGGCTATTTTCTGATCTCTATTTTCTGTTCTAATGTCGTTTCCTCATCACAAACAGACCTGGGGTTGTGTTTTGTTTCATTCACATGATTAGCACACAAACTCTACATATTTATTTCTTCTCTCAAACAGAAAACACTCTGTTCCACCTTGTGATGTCATGTGGTAATATGTATTGTAAATTTCATACCCTTTCACCAGAATCATTTGGACTTTGAACTTTGAGCCTGGTATTGCCAATATCTAAAGGTAAAAGGAGCTGTTACCCTGGAAACTTCACAACATCACAAGGTGGAATAGAGCATTTTGAGCTTTTTAGATGTAGATAGACTAAAACACGCATGAATGAAACAAATCACAACTCCAGGTCTGTTTCTAACACATATTGAAGCTCACAAGAGTCAATTTCTGTATCCTTGGCATTTGTCAAACACAAACACACAAACGTTTCCCGTGATCATTTCTATCAGTGACAACATCAACAACATCTGGAAGGGCATCTGACACACCACATCATCTGCATCACTCCAAACATTTAACCTGTCTCCATGTCAAACAGTCAGTGTTGGGAAGGTTACTTTTAAAATGTATTCCAATACAGATTACAGATTACATACCCCAAAATGTAGTTTGTAACAGAATCCATTAAATTACTTAAAGTGAGTAATGTAATTTGATTACTTTGGATTACTTGATATTGTCTTGCTTTTTAAAACTACATGAATGTAGCAACCACATCCTGAAAATTCTATTGTTTGCTGTAGAACAGCAAAGACGAGGATCTTAACCTAAGACTTTTGTCTGCTAAAAGAAAATAAAAAGTCCAGTCTTTCCTGAACCGCATAAAAAATATTATTGATAGAGAAATGATTTTATATGAGATCACTGCTGCCTTAAAGTATGTCCACGTACTGTTAGTGTCATAATGTTTAGACCTGGTTTATTCCTGGTTTAAGTCCTGCTTTTAGTCCTGGTTTAGACCTGGTTTCAGTCCTGGTTTTAGTCCTAGTTTAGACCTGGTTTTCGTTCTGGTTTAGTCTTGGTTTTAGTTCTGGTTTAGTCCAAAATGTGAAGAGGAAAATACCACCATGTAATCCATTTATTTCAACAATTGAAACAGTAACTGTAACCGAATACAGTTACTCATAATTTGTACTCTGATTACATAACATGTAATCTATTACTCCCCAACACTGCAGACAGTACAGGGACACAGGAGGACGTAATGTGAACAAAACAGTTCATAGTTACCAGCAGAGGGCGCAGACATCTAACCAAAGCTCTGTGGGAAACCTCTTTGTTCTGTCCACTACAGCATATCAACAAGGAACAAGTGCTCAAACTGCAAAGTGTAAATCCAACCAAGACCTTACATATATCCTCACATTTTAAAATCAGTGTTTGTCAGGGAAATGTATGAAGACAGCACCAAAAGCCTTTGAAATGAGCTGAGCAGACATGTCACATCAAAATCACATGACCACTCTGAGGAAGACCGCTGAGCAGTCCAAACCACCAGGGAGGAAAACAAACTAAACCTGCAAATCAAATAAGCTCTGGGACAGTTCATGTTGGTGCATCTGCCTGTTACTGTCACTGTTTCATTTTCTGTTGCTTAAATCTACTATTCTGTTAAAGTGAACATAACAGGTTGGACAACTCATGTGACTAAAACAGAGTTAAAATCATTATATTTAAGATTTTACACAAAATTTACTTTTCTTTCCCCAATTTAGCTATTTATTAGGTTTTAGTTCCTGATTGGAAATGATGAAATGATGACATCATGCTGGAGAATTCCATAAAAGCACCATACTGCACCAAAACTCCTCTAATGTCACAGAAATTCATATTTCATGAATAAAACTATAAGAAAATTTCTTTATTTTGTTGAAATTAAATTTAAAATTATCAGATCAATGTGTTTCTTGTGTAAATTGTTTCTAAACTTTTGGACAGAATTGTCACAGTGTGATGTCATCAGTGTGGATGTTTCGAAAACAGAACTCTCAACTTCCTGTCATTTCCCACATATTTTACATTAAATATATTTTTAACTTCTTTGCAAATTGCATCTTGATTGGTGTAAAACTATCATTTATCATATCATTACAACAGGTTTAATTCCATCAAAGTAAGTAATCAGCAAATCAGCAAAAACTGTCATTTGCACTTTAATCCAAACTACAAGTAGTGTCCATATTTGAACCACAAGGTGGTGCTATACGCAGATATAAAGAAAGAAAACACAATATAATGTGACAAAGAGTATTTTAAAAGTCACTTCAAAGTATGATGTGTCCCCTTTAAAATATCCAAGACTAAGTTCCAATATTTCTTGTACACCTCCAGGCTGAGCTGCAGGATAAGTTTCCATGGTAACTAAGCTCGTTCAGACGAGTCTGTGGTGAGCCAAAATGAAACTGTAAACCTGACTTTAGAGACAGTCAGGTGAATGACCATCTTTAGACAGGACATGGGCACTGGCTAAAGAAGCTGAAGTAAAAATAACATGGCCAATTACCAAGACGCGAGCAAAGAGATACTTAAAGAAGACCTAGTACACTTCTGTGGGGTATCATGACCGCGAGGAGGGTGCGTGTAGAGCCCAGGAGAGATTACTCTAAATCCTCTTCAGGCATGGTTTTCATGATGGAACAATGTTATTAGAAAACTCCAAAAAGTCAATTTTGCATAATACCCCTTCTTTAAAATATTTATTTAAATATATACAAACAAATAAATAAATAAATGAATAATAAAAAAATTATTCTCACCAACTCTGCATTTCTGTTCCTCCATTTTTACTCCAACAAGTAAGAGAGCGTTAAGGAAATCAGCACCAGCTCTAGTCTCCAGGAGAGTCCCCAGAGCAGAGACTCTGGGCTGGGCTGTGAGCAGAGGCAGAGTGGTTCTTGTAAAGTCCAGGAGGGTCTAATAAGATCAGGCTCTAACGGGAGCAGCATGACCACAGCGCTGGACGTTAGCATCTTCTGAAATATTTTGCACGAGAAGTTACTTTGAAAACCCGAGTCATGTGAAGAGAGATGCTGAGTGGACAGCTCCACTACACTACTGAACATTGTCAGACTCCTGTCCCTGGACCTGAATGGAGACACAGCTTGGTTGAGGATGTCCCCTTAAAAATCCACAGTCTTTAAAACACAACACAACTTTAAAATATAACAAGCTCATTTTCTTTAAAGAAGGAGTATTATGTAAAACAGACTTTTCAGAGTTTTCTCCCATGTTCTGACATTGTTCCCTCATCAAAACCATGAAGCCTGAAGGGTTTAGATGTTATCCATGCATGTTTGGCCAATCTAGTGATCTCTCTTAGGTCCTATTCAAACCCTCCTTATGGTTAGCTGTAAGACTCTGTCCAAAGCTCCGCTCATAATTCTACATCACCTATGCCCCAACACAACAATTTTACATACAAAAGCATGATACTGCACACTACAGCTTCACAAACCTGATGTGATGTGCAGAAGTTTCATTAGTGAAATGCATGCTGATTTAAATGTGATAACACTCTGAAGGGGGAGTGATTTAGCAGAGAGAGCAAAGGGAGGGGAAACACTTATAAAAACATGTTAATACGTTGTTTTGGGCAAATATCACATTTTCAAAACAATAAAAGGAAACATGATGATCTAAATATTACAGGTAATGTCCCACAGACGTGTAACGACCCCCTCTTATTCACAACAGGAATATTATTTATTTATTTATTTATTTCGGTCACAGGTATATTTTGACATTAATTCATAAACAGTCATATTTAACATATACAGACCGAAAAGGTGCAGGCTGAAGCTTAAGCTTATTATGCCTTCCCTTTATTCCTTTGTCAGAGCTTCATCTTGACACCAGTTCATCTTCATAAATACAGCAGGAAGAAACAAGCTAATCAATAACAGAACAACAAAGTACTACAGCACAAACTAAGTCTCATATTTCATGTATCTGTCCAGAGTTAAACATTTAAACTTCTTTATGAAGTGAAAGAAAGTGGTGCACAATTTGAGGTTTTCTGTACAGTTGTTCCAGAGCTCCACCCCTTTAACAGATTTACACAATTTCATAATGTTTGTTCTGATTTTCTTTTTAATAAACATGGTCGTGCCTCTGAGCTCATATCGGCTCTTTTGGATTTTGAACATGTTCTGTAACGATTTCAACAGGAGATTGTTGTTTACTTTGAACATGATTTTAAGAGTGTAAAGGTCGACTAAATCATAAAATTTCAGCGTTTGAAGGTTTATAAATAATGCATTGGTTGGTTCGTTATAAGTTGTTAAGTCTTATTGCCTTTTTTTGTAGGGTAAAGATTGGCTTTGTATTCATCTTATATGTATTGCCCCAAAATCTCAATACCGTAGGTTATGTAGGGCATTACCAGCGAGTTATATATAATAAAAATACTGTTTTTATCTAGGGTATATCTATATTTATATATAATTGCGATCACTTTGGATAATTTGTTCCTAATTGTATTTATGTGTGATTTCCAGTTTAAATTATGATCTATGGTTACTCCTAAAAATTTATTTTGAAAGACTCTTTCAAGTGGTGTATTATTGAGCATAATTTGTACATGATTTTGTACTTTTCGCTTTGCAAATATCATAAATTTAGTTTTTTCTATGTTTAGCGATAATTCATTAATATCAAACCAAACTTTAATTTTCTGCAGCTCCCTCTCCACCATTTGAAAAAGCTGCCTTTGGTCTTCACCTGAGCAGTAGAGGCTGGTATCATCTGCGAAGAGCACATCATTGAACATTTTTGATGCCGAACATAAATCATTTATATACATAATAAATAGTTTTGGCCCAAGCGTCGAGCCCTGTGGAATTCCACAATTTACTTTCAACAATACAGATTTTTTATTATTTATTTCAACATACTGGTATTGGTTTTGTAGATAGCTTTGTAACCAGGCATGCACAGGTCCTCGCACTCCATATCTTTCTAATTTTTGCAATAATATATTATGATCGAGGGTATCAAAAGCCTTCTTAAGGTCAATAAAGATACCCACACTGTATTTCTTTGAATCAATTGCTGTAGATACATTTTCTACCAATTCCATAACAGCCATTGAGGTGGAACGATTTTTCCTGAATCCATATTGATGGTCACTTAAGAGCTCATATTTTTCTATGAATTTATCTAATCGATGAACAAATATTTTTTCTATTATTTTTGAGAATTGAGAGAGTATTGAAATTGGTCTATAGTTTGAAAATATATATTTTTTCCCCATTTTTGTATACTGGAAACACTCTTGCTATTTTCATTTTATCTGGAAATTTGCCCATTTTAAATGACTGATTACATATATGTGTCAGTGGATCTGCTGTGAGCTCTGTTGTTTTCTTGATTAGGTTCATGTCTAGGCCAGCTGCATCTTTGGATGTTTTTGGTTTGAATTGTTTTACTATTTTAACTATCTCATTTTCATTTATAGGATTCATATAGAAGGAGTTTGGATTTCTACAGACTGTGTTACATGGAAGAGAGTTCCTGTGCATTTCTATAGATTTTGCCAAGTTATTACCCACATTAACAAAATACTGATTGAACCCATCTACAGTCTCTTTTATAGTTTGGAGTCTGGTATTATTATGTGTAAAGTGGTTTGGGATATCATGTTTCTTGTCTCTTATTTCCATAATACTGTTTATCACTTTCCATGTTCCTTTTATATTTTCCCTTTGCTCTTGAAGTAATTTGTGAAAGTAGTTCTTTTTACAACTTCTCAGGATGCTTATCAATTTATTTTTATACTTTTTATATTTAATTTCAGATTTCTTTGTTCTGAGTTGGATAAATCTTTTATATAGTAATTTTTTTTCTTGCATGCATTTTCTAGTCCTTTCGTTATCCAAGGCTTTTTAACACAGTTTAGATTTTCATTTACTTTTTGCAATGGGCAGTTTTTTTCATATAGTTTGATATATTTACACAAGAAGGTTTCATAAGCATCATTGGGATCAGTCTGATTGTACACATCATTCCAGCTAAGTTTGTTTAAGTCCTCCTTAAAATTATTTAAAGACTGGGGTGTTAATCGTCTTATGAATTTGTATGATTTTGATTTGGAATCATAATTCAGTTCATTACAGTTCTGAAAAACTGCAAAAACTGGAAGGTGATCACTTATGTCACTAATCAGGAGTCCTCCAATTGTTTTAACTTCAATTTTACTGGAGAATATATTATCTATCAGTGTAGTAGTGTCAATGGTAATCCTACTTGGTTTATCTCTGATTGGGATGAGCATATTACAGTACATCATGTTCATGAAGTCTGCTGTTTTCTCGTGGGCAGAAGCTCATAAGATTAATATTAAAATCCCCACATATAATTTGTTCTTTTCCTTTGGACCCATTTGTGTTGAGCCAATCATGCATTTTTTCATTAAATGTATCTATGGGGGATCCTGGGGTTCTGTATATACATGTGACTTGCACATTTCTGGATTTTTTTAATTCGATCTCAATAGTGACACATTCTAATATATTTTCCACAGTTATTGATTTGCTTTCAACAAGTTTACAAGTTAGGGCTGAGTCCACATACAGAGCAACACCCCCACCTTTTTTATCTTTCCTGTTTACTGTAAATAAATCATATCCTGCCATTTGCACCCCAGCAAGTTTGTCACTATCCAACCAGGTTTCGGATACAGCTATGACACTAAATTTATTAAACAACTGCAATAATTCGTTAATTTTTTTTATATTTTTCCTGAGACTCCTGCTATTAAAATGTATAACTGAAAAGTGACCATCCATTTCCACTTTCTCTTTAAACTGTTTCTCAGTGTAATACTCACAGTTTATATCTAGATTATTATAGAAGTGTACTTCTGGGTCTAGTTCATTTTCCATTCAAGTAAATGTTATGTTCCATTGTGTATAAAGTCGTAACTTCCATCTCATGTATTCACCTGTTCTCCTTTCGGCAATGCGTAATCCGTGCGCCACGGCGTGCTCCTCACTGTTCCCAATCATATCTAAAGTCACAATGTTTGTCCAGTTCAGGATTTGATGTCGACAATCGTGATCCACAATCACTGTAGTGACAACAGTACATACTTTCCATGTTCTTTTTAGTCCGTATTTAGTCCCGTTTAATCCGTATTTAATCCAAATTAAACTTCTTCCAGTGTCCACGCACATTTTCAAAGTCAATGTAAATTCTTCAAAACTAAATGAAGTAATCTCATAAAGAGTGTAAGGAATTATCCCATTTTTGAAAAAAGAAAGAAAGATAGTCATTTATATGGGTCCAAATCTTTGAGATCTCTTATCGTGACAACTTTAGATTCTTCTGGCGTGCCGTTGAGCCGGATCTTTACTTGTCCGTTCCGTGTCCATGTGGCTTGAATTGTCTTTAGTTTTCTAAGATTCCGTGCGTCCCTGGCCATATCTGCGTTCTTTTTTGTTAAATGTTCATTCAAGTACACTCCTGTGCCTTTTAGCAGCTTAGCCTGACGCAGCAGTTCCACTTTGTGCTTCCTATTGACAAAGCGCACAACGATGGTCGGTTTTGCGTCTTTGTGTTTCTTCGGGAGCGTGTGACAAGCGGTTATGTTTTCGGGTGCAACTTTTATGTTTCTGCTTTCAAGAAATTGGATGACTTGCCTCTCCAAAGTTTGTTGCTCCTCCGGTGGCGCATCCTCGCCGCTCTCCGTTGTCATGCTCATCACTGTAGCTCTAGCATAGCTACGATGGGTAGTTTTTAATCCACTCACAATAATATCTTCCCTTCGTGTATATTGCTCCAAATCCTCGATCCTGTGCTCCAGTCCTCGGATAATTGCGTCTTTTGCCTTGATGATTTTCTTGAGTTCGGCAACTTCAGTAAGAAGGGCTAGTAGCTTCTCTTGTTTCTCAGCTACTTTGCTCAACTCTTCCGACATGAAGTTTAGGGATTTTTGAATGTTCTGCAGTTCTTCGTCCATAACACTTGGTTTCTTTGGTGCCATTGTTGTCTTGTTTTCGCGTTCCTTTATTAATCGGTTACTTTGTAATTTATATTTATATTGTCAGAGGAAGTCATGTAAAACAAAAGTCCAAAGTTAAAAGGACAACCACAGCTCCTAATTTGTATCATGTGCAATGAATAAGTTGTTGTACAGTTGTAGGGAGTATTATCTGTCCCTCTATAGTCTGGTGCAGTGGGTGAGTTGTTGTACAGTTGTAGGGAGTATTATCTGTCCCTGTATAGTCTGGTGGGTGAGCATGATGTTGAGCAGTTTGTCGTCGTGTCCCTCACTGTGACAAATGTCTCCAGTTCACAGCAGATCATGTGAGCAGTTTTATGGATCATTTTGTCGATCCGCCCAGTGTCCCTTTTCCTGCAGCTGCTCCCCCAGCAGAACACAGACCAGTACAGGGCGCTGGTCTCCACAGACTGGGAGAAGATCTTCAGTAACTTGCTGCACACATTGAAAGACCTGAGCTTTGTCAGGAAATAGAGTCTACTGCTCTTCTTGTACGCAGCATTACATTTGTCTCTCCAATCCAGTCTGTTGTTCATATGGATGCCAAAGTAACTTGTAGAAGTTCACTATTTCCATGTCATGGTCCTGGATGGTGATGGGCTCCACTGGTGTCCTCTCACTCCTGAAGTCAATCAGCGGCTCCTGTCCATCTCTGACACATCCTACCACCACTGAGTCATTAGAGAACTTCTGCAGATGGCAGGACCTGGAGCTGCACTGTAAATTAGAGGTGTACAGACTGAACAGAAATGGAGACAGGACTGTACCCTGAGGCTCCTACATTACTGACCACAGTATCAGACAGGGTGCTCCCTGTCGCATGTACTGAGGCCTGCCTGACAGGTAGTCAGTAATCCAGGAGACAATGGAGGAACTGACACCATCCTCAGCAGCTTCTCACTCATCAGAAAGAGCTGGACTGTGTTAAAGGCACTGGAGAAACCAAAAAACAATATCCTCACAGAGCCTTTAACACCATCCATGTGAGAGGAGCCTAAGACAGAAGATAGATTATTGGATCTTCTATGCCTAAATGGCGCTGAGGTGAGGTGAAGAGACAGAAGTGCCAGGGAATGAAAAATTATTAAAATGCAAACTGAGTAGATTTGGCATGTTCTGCTGCTTTGTTCTGGTGTTGAAGCCTGTGATGGCCTTTATCCCCTTCCACACGTCCCTGGTGTTGTTTTGCTGGAGTTTTACATCCAGCCTCTTCCTGTACGCTTCATGACTTTGTCTGAGCTAGACCTTCAGCTGTTGTTGTATCCACTTCACCTTGTCCTTGTTGCCCACTTCTTTTTATTAAGTAGATCCTTGTTGTTGGGGTGACAGAGGACAGTGTGTGTGGGGACGGCTGTATCCTCAGAAGTTAATTTAATCTGTTATACAGTCCACCATGCTGTCAGTGTTGTCCCCATGGGGCTGGCAGAGCATATCCCAGTCTGTGGTCTCCTGAAGGGCATGACTGGCTTCCTGACTCCTCTTCCTTACAGTGCTAGTGGTGACAGTCTTCCTCTTCACTGCAAGGACATACTGAGACTTTAACAGGACCAGATTGTGATGTGATGGTCCCGGGGGGTAGGGCAGTGGCACTGATGCCTCCTTAGAACTGGCCCAGAGTTTTATTGTCTTGAGATTTACAATGCACATACTGGTGAAGCTTTGGAGATCACAGTGTGTGTCCTGTCACAGGCAGCATCTTCATCCACTGAGGGAGGGATGTAAACTTCAGTGAACAGGACACAAGTCAATTCCCTTGGTAAATAACATGGACACATTCCCAAAGCCAAAAGTTTAATGTCCGGGGAACATATACACTCCTTCACAGTGATATGGACACTTCTCTTTCACCTCTCGTTCACCCAAACAGAAATCCCACCGCCCTTCTTCTTACCACTAAGTAGAGTGTCTCTAAAGTTCATATAGCCAGGTCTTTATGAAGCACATGACACTGCTGACCGTGCACTCCCTCTGGGTCCCAACATGTGCACTCAGTACTCTGGAACACTGCAGGCAAAACACATGACCCTCCACATTGGATGTCTTAAAGTATACACATATTTGGTCTGTTAAAATGTATGTGATACATTGCATATTTTGCAGTGACATCACACTGGGGGTGTACTACATGTATGTTTATCGAAGATGCATATTACCAAACAATAGGCTGTGATCAATACGAGTGTCCATGTCCTGTTTAGGAGTTTGATTTTCAACAAAAAGGTGAGAGTCATCTGTTGTAGTTTCAACAAAGTCAGCGCTTTATGATCAGACTGTGTTAAACTAAAGCTCCGATTCTAACTTGAGTAACAGAGCTTCAGACAGAACAGTGCCTCCAGTTAGCATCACACCCCCAGGAAACGTTGAGGACATCAGCTGTGTCATCTCCAGATGTTGAGCTCGGTCCATCGTCCAGACTGCAGTACGTTCTGAGTGCAAGCCCCTCTCTGCTCAGCTGATCAGCTTCAAACTCCGCCTGTTCTCAGCCAATCACAGGAGGTCTGAGAAGCGGGGGGGGGGGGGGGGCATTAGCACTACACTCACGTCTCAAGGGCATAGAACCCCCCACCTCACAGACCCGCCTCTTCTCACATGCACAGTTCTCTGTAAATACATTAATCATTTAATTGTGGCTAATAGTGTTACCCTTGGATGTGTCTCTGCCCCTCAGATAAACATGCAGGCTCAGGATTAAAGCTGCACTATGTCACTTTTCTGGTGGGGGTCAAACGCATGATACATATTCCAAACGTTTTTCTTTTTCTTTTTTTTTTTCAATTTAAGTTTAATTGCACTAGTTTGCATAACACCTAACATCTAAGTGCGCTGAATGAGACGATGCCGATGGCGTCCAAAGATCTAGTCACTTCTAAACAACATGTCCCCTCGTCCACGTGTGTGTCCATCTCCACTGGACTGAACTCTTTCTCAACAGTTCAACACCCAGATCGCATCACGTTTTCTTCCTCTTTTCCCACGCACAGGCTACGGAATGGAAACAACCAATGAAAAGGTATTCGTGAAGATGTCTTTGTTGAGGGAGGCCTGTGATTGGACAACACTAGAGCCTGACCGATATATCGGCTGGCCGATATTATCGGCCAATATGGGCACCTGGAGACATATCGGCTATCGGCCGATATGCTTGCTGATATGGGCCGATATTTCACGTGGGCATGTTATACCTCGTTATAAAGCTTAGACTCTCTACATTCTGTTCATTTAATCCAATTTACAGACAGATAAATGTCCTCATATGTGCCTCCGCATCAGTATTTATCTGCGGTGTAATTTGTCTGTGTCCGTACTGTCCCTGAACACACCCCCAGAGTGACGTCACTTCACTCGCGTGTGTTTGTTTACACCCGCAGCGGTACAACACTGAGATTATATTCTTTTTCGAACAATCGGTTTGAGTCTGGATTAAAAGGACTTTTATTAGTGCAGACGTGTGATGTGAGGAGGAGCCTGTGTGAGCGGTGAGTGTTGGAAATACATCGACTTTGAAGCTAGTTTAGGTTTTGTTAGCGGTTAGCTGCTGTAGCTCCCGCACATAAACAGACTGTTTTCTATTGGTCTATTGTAAAGTGATTACATTGGCCGTATATTTGTTACTGGACCAGCATTGATATGTAAATGAGCTGTGAATAGACGTGTGAATGATCCACATTTATGCATATAATTAATTACCGCGGAGCGCAGCATTTATTGCTAAAGGCTAATAGCGATAGTTTACTAGCTAGGAGTTATGGCTCGGTTGCGATCGAAGCGGCTCTTAGAACAAACAACGGGAGCATGTTTCTTATTGGGAGCCGTGTTTTCTCTTTTTCTCACTTTTTCTCTTCATGCCGCATGTAGACCTGTAGTTTGACAGCAGCAGTGGCTAAAAACAAAACTTTCAGAAATCTGCGTGTGCATCGGATAAAAAAAAAGTGCATATTTGGCTGCAGTTCAGCATAAAATTAATAAACCAGGACTAATCTTGGGCTCGAGTGAAGGAGAAAGATAGAAACCGAGTCCCGACACTCAGTCCTGGTTCAGTTCTGGTTTAGTCCTGCTTGCAACAAAACAATCTCAAGAGTCGCTTGGGAGCCGAAAGAGCCAGCTGCTTTAGTGAGCCGAGCCAAAAGAGCCGGTTCTCCAAAAAAAAAAAAAAAAAAAAAAAAAACTGGAATACCCATCACTAGTAGTTAGAATGTGATGCAAAAATATCCATATCGGTCGGGCTCTAGACAACACTGCACCTAAACTCCGCCCACAACCACATTTTAAATAGAGCTGCTAAACTGGGAAGAACCTGCAGGGCTAAAGGGGGGAGGAAGAGGGGGCAGGGTCTGGAGGACTAAAGGGGAGAGTGGGAAGGCGGGGTCTGGAGGACTAAAGGGGAAAGTGAGGGGGGAGGAGGAGGGGTGGGGGTCTGGAGGACTAAAGGGGAGAGTGAGGGGGGAAGGAGGGGGGAGGGGTCTGGAGGTAAGAGGAACTGTGTGATTGGACAAACACACTACAAACCCCGCCCCTACAGACAGGTGTAATCCAGTCAAGTAGCTGCTATCAGGGCAGTGCTGCGTGATGTCACATTGTACTTAACAATGCAGTGGCCACTGGAGGAAGATCACATTGTTTTGACCACAGAGCTGCAAATCTAGCTAGTTTGCACTAGAATTGTGAAAAAAGAAGGATAAGAACAATAGAAAATGCTATTAAAACACCATGTACAGAAAAGAAGATTTCAAGTTTAGTTCCACTTGAACACAGCTAAAGGAAGTGATGTGGAAGAGGAGAGAGAGCACATCTGTCCAGGCCAGCCCTGTCAGACACACACACACACACACACACACACGCACACACACACACACACACAACAACACAGGCCGTCCTCTGTAATGGGATATTGATCAGAGAAGCAGCACACAGTACACCTCCCCCTGAATGAGCCCTTTGTTCTGGGCTGCTACATGAGCACAGAACCTGGACGTCCCTGGGAAAAGCCTCTGTGTCCAGCCCCAGTGTGAGGGCTGCTTTCAGGGCGGACAGATGCCAGTGGAGAGGCAGCCTGGCACTGCCCGCTCATCCATATGGAGAGGGAGAGAGTCAAAGCCCACATTCATTTAAAGGACGTGGATGTAGCCTGCAGTGTTAGAGTGCAACAAACACAACTGAACCTGTGTGTTTATGGACAGTTTATGGACAGGCCTCATGTGAAAACTCAGAACCTCCAGAATTCCCTTCCTGAGCTGCAGAGGCTGCACTAGCACTGACTCATGACTGGAGCAGGTCCTGGGGTTTAGTGAAAATTCAGAACAGAGAGACATTTTAGGTTTAAACCAACTGGATTTCACCATTGAAACTTGCAACACAAATGAGAGAGTCGTGTGAGGCTCATTCTGCTTTCTGATTGGATAATTGTTTGTTGTTTAATTGATTTGTCTTTTTATGTACTCAAGAACCCAAGAAGTTACAGTATTACAATTGTTATGAGTGAAGTTTATCTTCTCATGACACAGGTCATGTTTATGAAATTTAAAATCACTTTTTTTCCCCATTTCTTTCCATCTGGGTTATGACAAAGCAACACTGTGGTGAAAGGAAGCTATGATGGAGCTGTGGGTCATTTTCTGGAGTGGAGCTTTGGTGGAGCTGTGAATGAGCACACCTCCATCACAGCTCCACCTCTACCGGCCTGATAGAGGGGTGACGGTGCACGCTGGTACTACAGGACACACTGGAGATTGTTTTGTCTCTAATATTATGACATTAAAGCTGCACTATGTAACTTTGCAGATAGGTGCTCCACTACCTGCGTGCTCAGCCTGGAATGTTACACAGTATGACATTACCATCGCTAAACGTTTGAGTGTTTTTGAATGTGAAGCTGCACATGGGCCCGGTCAAGCAGAAGTAAACATCAAGGCCAAAAATTCAAGTTAATGCATCTGATATAAAAATGTATTCAACAGATACATATGTACTCTAGTTTATGAAACTGTTGACCTTTTTTCTGTACCATTTTTGGTTCTAAAGTTCCATACGTTTTAAACAGACCATGTATGAAACATGGAACAAAAATTATTTCCCAAATTTCAAGACCTGCAAATCATGTAAAAAAAATGGATGTATTTCATCATATCTTGTGTTATTCCATCTTTGAACTGTTGATGAAGGGACAGGATTTTTCAAAAAAAAAAAGTATTTAAAATGAAAAAAATTTGCTTGGAAGGACTGACATATTTTATAGAAATAGTTTCCTTTCATTTTGAAGTAATATTAAAGTATTCGGAAGAAAAAAGCGACAAATGATGTAAAATCATGCACCTTCTACTTGTTTGCACAATTTTCCTCCGTTACTTTTCCCTCCGTTACCATGATCTTTCTTAATAAAAAATCTCATGAGTCAAAAAGTAAGAGGTTTTTCAACCTAATCTTGTACCATATGGTAGAAAACTATATGAAGTAAATATTCAAACCAGTTTGTTAAGGATATGGAAGTGAGAACCAAGAGTTATCACTGTTTGGATTTATTGCCCAAAAAGTGCTGCATATTTCATTCCCTCCATTACCGACATGAGTTTTTAAATTTTTTGTCAACAACTTGAAAGAATATCACAGGTTTAACTTGACCCTGTTGGAGTGTAACTCTTTCCTACATTCTGATACTTTACTTATTTCAATAGTCCCTCTAGTTTCTGAATAAGAGACATTTGAATGTCAAAAATCTGCCCCTGTTTCCCTCCGTTACCACTTGACCAGACCCACATGTACCAAACAGAACACCACAGCAAACAAACAGTGAGTCAGAACAGAGAATAACACACCAAACACCTGCACCATGCACTAGATTCACAGTTTAGTAGCACAACATGTAGATTTAGTCCTTCTTTAACACATTCTAGCACAACTCGCCTCTCCACAGATCCAACCCCTAACTTGGCTTGGTGACATAACCTGCTTGTTGCCATGGAGACAGAGAAGTTTAATGCCATACTCTGAAGCATTCCAGGCAATGCAAAGGTATCTCCAGAGAGGAAAGCAGGGAGACTCTTCAATAAAAAAGGCACCTAATGCAAATTTAAACATATGGATCTCCATGGAGACATTTTCAGGAGACATGAGACACCAGAGTACAGGTCAGATCTCAGGAAAGACAAGCCCACTCACATTCTGAAAGCTTTATTGTCAAGGCATTTTTGAACAATACAAAAGTACAATTGAATAAATGAAAGATGGAACATTTAATGCCATACTACGGAAAATTCCAGACAAAGTAAAAAATAGGATCTCATTTTAGAGCCAAGACATTTGAGCTTTTAAAGGTGAGTGGAGCGTGTGAACAGAGTGAGGGGGGTGGGGGTGAGGAGGGGGGTGGGTGCTGACAGAGGTGCTGACATCAGCTTCATAAACAGCCTGTGTCCTGGGGCGTGTGAGGAGCCATCAGGCAGAAGCAGGTTAATAACATTAGCTGTACTGACCCGCCCAGGGTCACACGACTAAAAACATCGCACACATGTGCACTTTTACACACACAACTCACCTCTGATGTGAGTTTAATCAGCCTCAAGGAAGGATCCAAATGCCAACAATCATTTTTATAAAAGAGATCTGAAGGGCCAGTGTCCTGAGGAAGCACAGCTGCACAGTACTCAGTTACATTTAATCTTTAGTACAATTGTACGTGTTTACTCCTACTTGAGTATTTGACAGTACAGTTACAGTGGTGTTATTTGAGTCACAGTTGGTTTGTCTTCCAACTGGACATATAATTAAATCTTTATGTAGACAATATTACCTCATTGTGTTTACTTCACAGACATGACCAGACTTTGTGCATTATTTCATGTTTTGTTAAACAGCAAGATGGATTCTCACGATATCTGGGAGTTCATAAACTCACAAGAATCCATTTTGGAGTCACTGGATTGTTGTCAAAAATAAAACACCCAAATGAACCAAAACATCAACTAGCATCAATACAAACTAGTTTGTGAAAAATGTGCAGAAGGTATGAGCTTGTGCATCTGTGGACAGGAAAGATTTCTGTGCTTTTCTTTCAGCTGAATGTAACTTAAATTCGATTTTTCATCTTGTTCTGCTGCTGTGACACTTTGACCAGATTCAAATGACATTCTGAGTTTTCTGATCTTTTTCAGTGAGAACCAGCCCAGACTGAGCATGTCCAGAACTCTGTTCAGAGAGACACAAATGTCCAGCTCACAGGACTTAACTTAACTTCAAATTCCAAATCAGATGTTACATCCAGGCAGCTTGTTACAGTTACTTTTATTGGAGCTCTGATTACTCTGATGTGAGTAGATATCTGGAAAGAAAACACACAATATATCCTCATAGTCCTGATCGTAGCCTCTGTCTCACAAAACCCTCACTGTGTATTTTGTTGCATCACAAGTAGTGTATACATATATATATATATATATATATATATATATATATATATATATATATATATATATATATATATATGTATGTATACACAGAGAGAGAGAGAGAGAGAGAGAGAGAGAGAGTATAGAGTCCAATCCTCATCAGCAGACTGTCTTAAGACATTTCTGCCATAACCATGACAACCACATGTTTGTGTGGTTCTACATCATGAGACGCCAAAGCAGATCCTCCAGAGCATGTGTAAGGCCAAACAGCACACACACAACCACACACATTTAAACAGAAGCCCATTAACTGTATAACCATGAGACCCTCTGCTCGTGCTGTGAGGACCTGGGGACAGGAGCCGGGGACAGTGGACAGTCAGTAATGGGCCAGTTTAGAGCCAGTAATTGTCTGGTGTGAAAGAGATAGTTCCTAAAGTGTGGAAGGATGGTTGGAGGAGCGAGGCGTGCTGCGGCCTCATTAAAAGTGAGCGCTGTCTCAGATGTCCACTCCAACCAAGTAATGAGCCCACAGGTCACCACCCTACACCAGAGCAGAGGAGGAGAGAAAGACGAGGGAAAAGCAAGAAGAAGAGAAGAGTAAGGGAAGATGATGGAGAGAGAAAGAGGTGAAAGAGGAAAGGAGGGAAGAAGAGGGAGAGAGAGGGGAGGACAGAGATATAGAAGAGAGAAAGAGGAGAAAGAGATTATAGAGAAGAAAAGGAGGGAGAGAGATGAGAGGAGGAGAGAATGAAGGGGGGGTGAAAGGAGAGAGGGAAAGATGGGAAAGGAAAAGAGAGAGTGAGAAGAGAGAGAAAAATGAAGAGAGAGTAGAAGAGAAGTGGGAAAAGGAGAGAGAGAAAGAGAGAGAGAGAGTGAGAGACAGAGAGAGAGTGAGAGTGAAAGAAAGAGAGGGAGAGTGAGAGTGAGAGAAAGAGAAGGAGGCAAAACTGAGCGAGGGGGAAAGAGTGAAACTATTGTCATTTCCTCATCTGACACAGACTTGGACTTGTGTTTTGTTTCATTCACACATGTTTGAGTAAATCTTTATTATTAGTCTGTCTGCATCTCCAAAGCTGAAAATGCAGTGTTCCACCTTGTGATGTCATGAAGTGGTGTTTTCGTGCAAACAGCTGATTTTAACTTTAGTTCAGTAGAGATGAACAATTCCAGGGCTGAGGCAATGATACGTCCTTCTGTGGGCTCATCCAAATGATTCTAGTTTAGTTTAGTTTAGTTAGTTGAGTTTATTAAGATCCTCATTAGCTACAAATTCATTACATAGAAATTGTTGTATAACACATAAACTTCACACACAGAGACACACACACACACACAATAACAAGACATGAAAGCTCAATGTACAGGAAAAGTAATAAATAAAATGTACAAATAAACAATTAAAACAGATATCAATAACAATAATACATAAATAAACAGCAAGTAATCATTATGTAAAAAGGAACTGTTTTAACTTTTTTTTGAAATAGCTTTTTGGTATTTTCAAACATCATAATTACTGGCAGTGCGTTCCATGCAGCCACGGCTCGATAACCAACAGTACGCTGCATTTGACTGGTTCTGCACACAGGAAGTACACCACTTCTATTTTGACTTTGACAGATTTTGTAATCGTGGGTATCTGAGAAAAACAATCATTTGCATTCTAGTGAAGGTGTGTGGAGTTTAAAAACACAGTGGAGCACGTCCTGTATTACTACATGACATCACAAGGTGGAAGAGTGTTTTCATGTTGAAGGGAAGAACTCAACCTAAATGTGCAGGGTTTGTGTGTTAAACATGTGTGAATAAATTGTTGTGGAAAAAGACTCTGTTTGTCGACACTGATGAAGACGCAGAGTTTATTTCTTGCAAGAATCAGGTCCGACAGAACAACAAGCAGCAAGACCCCTCGACGTCAGACCCCGAATGATACAAGCACCAAGTTTATACTGGTTGAAATGATCAGAGTACACCCATTTCAATGTGAGAAGGTGACGACTTGTACTGAGGTGTGGCCAGATGAGTTTCTGTTGGCCTTCCTGAGCACGATGTCACATGTGGAGTAATAGGAGAGACAGAGGTCTGAAAGCCAACTGCTCCATCTGATTTGTGTCCAGATTCACCTGCCTTGATCACTTTCTGACAAACTTGCTTCCACATAAGATTAGTAAGTAAAAGGAACAGAAGCATTTACATTTGAAGGGTCTTTCCCAGTTACCTGAGTTTCAGTTACAAGACCAAATGTGGTTTCTAAGGCTGCGTTCACACTGCAGCCTGAAGTGACCCAAATCTGATTTTTTGGCCCCTATGTGACCTGTATCTGATCTTTTAATGACAGTCTGAACCACACAGATCCGTTTTCCATTTTTTCTAATGTGACCCAGGACACTTGGAACTTGAAACTGATACATATCTGATCTTTTGACATGTGACTTCAGTCTGAACGGTCAAAGTGCATTCATCCACCTACACGTTATCAACAAGCCACAAACTTCACTATTCTGCGCTGAAGTAGGCGAAAATTGTTAATGAACTCTGTGTCACTGAAGTGAAGCACATCACCACTCACCACTCTTGTCTGCGTCTCCACATCCACACGTTCCTTTCAACAGACACTGTCCCACAAAACACCACGGCCAAAAACCTCGTCCTTCTCCTTCTCAATCTCCTCCTTAAAACAAGTAAGTTGTTCATGTTCTGGCTCCGGTACAAGAGGAACTTTAAAATCTCCAGGTGCTCAATGCTGCGTCCATGTTTGGACAACTTCTGTAAACACAGAGACGCTCGCTGCGGTTGACGTCGACGTGTCTCCAGTGTCACATGTGGGACACTTTTGGGACGTTTAATGTTCACACTGGAGTCACACACAAGTCACATTTAATTGGAAATGTGAATGACTTCGCAAAAACATCAGATTTCACAAAAAAATCTGAATTGAGCGTTAAGCCCTGCAGTCTGAACAGAGCCTAAAAGAAATAAAATAAAAACATAATATTTTAATTTCCTTTACAGAAACAAAACACAAGTCCAGGTGTGTGTGAGATGAGGAAACAACATTATGACACAAATCAGAACATAGTGTCATCTGAGCTTTTAACCTGCTGCATGGTTTCTTGCTCACGAGCACGTCTTTAGAAAATATTTTTAAGACAGAAATGGAACAGAGAGGACAGACAGAGCTCAGTCCTGTCAGCACACAGATTGATCCACCACTTCTTCATGAGCCGCACACAGAGCAGAGAGCTGATGGTCCAAAGTGAGGCTTATACACACTGCTGGAACAACGCAACAAAGTCAAAGAAGCAGAGTTCTAAACTTAGAGCTGTGCCAAAAATCATAAGATCAATAGATCGCAAGCTCAGCATTGGTCCATCTTGATAATAAAGCTAAATAAAAGAGCTCCTGGTGCTGACGAGGACTCACAGTGTGCCTCTGTTTCCTCAGGAGTAATCACGTTTCACAAGTTTTGACTTAAATCTTTACAAGTCTTAAATATAGGTCCTATCAACAAAAAAAGAAAAAAGAAACTGTAGAGATCATGACACTCTGCTCTTTATGCCTCTCTGTCTTTTCAATAAGATGGAAGAAGATCAAATCAAAAATCGAAAACTGTGATTCTTTTTTTTCCTTCTCGCTCAGCCCTGTCTATACTTCAGTAAAACATGTAGGTATCTGTACTTTACTGGAGCACATTTTAACTACACTACCGTTCAAACGTTTGGCGTCACTTAGAAATGTCCTTATTTTTGAAGGAAAAGCACTGTTTTTTTCAATAAAGATAACTTTAAACTAATCAGAAATACACTCTATACATTGCTAATGTGGTAAATGACTATTCCAGCTGCACATGTCTGGTTTTTGGTGCAATATCTACATAGGTGTATAGAGGCTCATTTCCAGCAACTGTCACTCCAGTGTTTTAATGGTACAATGTGTTTGCTCACTGCGTCAAAAGGCCAATGGATGATTAGAAAACCCTTGTGCAATCCTCACCCTCACCCTAAACCCCACTGAGCTGTTGTGGGAGCAGCTTGAGCGTATGGTACACAAGAAGTGTCCATCCAGCCAATCCAACTTGTGGGAGGGGCTTCTAGAAGTGTGGGGAGAAATTTCTCCAGATTACCTCAACAAATGAACAACTAGAATATCAAAAGTCTGCAATGCTGTAATTACTGCAAATGGAGGATTCTTTGACGAAAGCAAAATTTGAAGGAAAAAATTATTATTTCAAATACAAATCATTGTTTCTAACCTTGTCAATGTCTTGACTATATTTTCTACTCATTTTACAACTCCTGGTGGTAAATAAGTGACTTTTCATGGAAAACACAAAATTGTCTGGGTGACCCCAAACTTTTGAACGGTAGTGTAGATACTTTTTACTTTTACATGAGATCAGTTAAGTTTAGTCTCAAAATCTGTGTGTACGTTTTACTCTTTAAGTCATTTTTTAAGTGAGTACTTCAATACTTTGGCAGCACTTTATAATAACTCCTCCTTATTAAGCATTTATTAAGCATGATTTAACACATTTGTTAATCATTAGTAAACGGTTAACTCTTAATGATTTCTCATCAGTTAATCATTCATAATATATATATGTTAATGCATAATTTAGGTTTATTCCACTTGTACTTAATACATTTGTTAATCTTTAGTAAGCAGTTACCTCATAGTTACTTCTCATCAGTTAATCATTTATAGATGTTTATGTTAATACTTTGTTCATGATGAACAAGTCCATCTTACAGACATTTGTTAAACATTATTTAACACATTGGTTCATCATTTGTTCACACTTACCTCTTCATTTATTCACGTGATTTAATCGTTTGTAAATACATAATTTCATGTCTTCAGTCATCATTAATAAATCATTACTAATTCATTAGTACTCATCAATTATTAATATGTAAAAGTGTTATGTTGCACCCAAATTTATAACATTCTTAACCCACATACTCAACTAATGAATTGTTAGTCATTTGTTAATGGGATATTTCCCAGTACTGATCAGTTACTCAGCACTTGTACATGGTCGTTAGAACAGGTTCAACACGAGGTGTTTACGCTCACCACATGATGATCACCCTTCATGGACACAATGTGTTCTTCTAAAGGGACACTTGTCTATTCTTTACAAAACAGTGTGAAATTATTACATTTTGCATGACTTAAGACATTCAAGACTGGACAGTAATAAAACCACAACAGTACAACAGGGACAGAAAAAAAACAAAAACAAAAAAACAATATTCAATACCATATCTATGCTTTGCAAGTCACAAGAGTCCGAAATAAATAAGTGATGGTCTTGGTCTAATCTTAAGAAGGTATAAGCATCACATAAAGTCCTTGAAAAAACTAATTTATTGAAACCGACCGTACAGGTGAGAAACTACATAAAACATGTCGACAATTCATTTCAACCCCTCACTGGAACTCCATTTACCTGCCCCTAATCCTCTGCTCTGTGCCGAGTTACACTGATGTAGTTCATAGTGTGATTTCATTTTTATTTCATGTTTAGAATTTAAAAACAGTAAAGAGGTTTGCAATAAATATTCATTTAAATAAGCCTTAAAACAGTTAAATGTAGTTAAACGTTTATTAAAATGTTTCTTTCAGTTTATTTTTCAGTGACATTCATCATATCTGTGATCGTCTGCTTATCCTGGGATCTGTTGATTTGGTGATTGGTGATGCCTTCATTCAACACTTGGGGGATTTCACACTTTTCACTCTCATTGTGTTAAACTTCTACATGAGAGAGACAGAGCAAAATCACTCCAGTGGTTCTTCCTTTTTACAGAGGTACAACACAACATGCTACAACACAAACACACACAAACATATGATTAGGCCTACTTCTATTATTTTGCTCCGTCGTGTGGCAAACTCAACACAAACTTCTTCCATTAAAAAAGAAGTGATGCAGCACAGGTAGATGTGCACATGTGGACTTTTTTCTTTTCTTTTCTTTTTTTTTTTAATTGGCATTTATTTCAGTTCAGTTAATACTTGGAATGTGTGATTTTGTTGTATTATAAGTTTGTCCATTTAAATGGATGTATATTCTATTCTCTTCTGTTGAAAAGAGTGTTCAATACAACCAATTCAATGTCTGTTCTTTTCTTTCCCTCTATGGTTTCATGACATGTCCAATTTATTTTTACATATTAATACAAACCTCATTTGTAAATGTTTAGTAGAGCACAAACAATTCTCACTTTAGAAGATCTCCCACAAAATACTTCAGTAACCAGTTATAACTGATGAGTTAATCGTGAGTGAACCTTAACAAGTCATTTGATAATGTTTTGTAAAGAATAGACAAGTGTCCCTTTAGAAGAACACATTGTGTCCATGAAGGGTGATCATCATGTGGTGAGCGTAAACACCTCGTGTTGAACCTGTTCTAACGACCATGTACAAGTGCTGAGTAACTGATCAGTACTGGGAAATATCCCATTAACAAATGACTAACAATTCATTAGTTCAGTATGTGGGTTAAGAATGTGATAAATCTGCATAACACTTTTAAATATTGATAGTTGATGAGTAGTAATGAATTAGTAATGATTTACTAATGATGACTGAAGACATGAAATAATGTATTTACAAACGATTAAAGCACTTGAAAAAAATGAAGAGGTAAGTGTGAACAGATGATGAACCAATGTGTCAGAAGCTGATGGGATCATCTTCTGAGATCTGATCCTGTCAGATCTCAGCAGCTCAGCAGGGCTGGGCCTGGTCAGTACTTGGATGGGAGACACTGGGAAAATCAGGTGCAACAGAGGGGCGCCAGTCACAAAAACTGTTGTTGTGCCCTTAAGCAAGGCACTTCACCCTCATTGCCTAGTATGAAAGTGGTGTGTGTGCGTGAGTGATGGTGGCTACAGTAGTAGTTTAATAACACTGAGTATGAAGTGAATGAATAATGCTCTGTAAAGTGCTGAAACTTTTGCATCATTAAATAATGTTTAACTAATGTCTGTAAGATGGATTCTTCCCCATGAACAAAGCATTAACATAAACATCTATAAATGATTAACTGATGAGAAATAATTACAAGGCTAACTGCTTAATGTAACATGCTTAATAAATGCTTAATAAGGAGGAGTTATCAAAGTGCTACCAATACTTTTTCTTTTCTTTTCTTTTTTTGCTCTAGTATCTGTACTTTTACTTAAGTAACAAAATTGAGTACTTCTTCCACTGCTGCGTAAACAGTACACTCCTGTGGAAAAATATGAGAGGAACATGAGTAACCAGCTTTATGAATAACACCTCTTCATTTAATAAAAACAAATCTGCCTAGAGTTGATTTGTGTCAACAGGGACAAACAGGACTCTCAGTACACAAGAACAAACGTCCACTTTAAGACCCTTCAAGAGGAAAAATGACACTTGGAATGGGTATTAACTGTAACACAGAACATATTTAGATCAGCATGTCACCTGTTATTGGTTTGAAAATGACTTATCTGCCGAAAACAACAACTACTGCACTGTTACTACTACTGTATTTCCCGCACTACAGGGGCTCTGGATTATAAGGCGCTCTGTCATTGAATGGTCTGTTTTTGAACTTTTTTCACATATAAACGGCACCGGACTATAAGGCGCATTAAACGAAACACAACAGTTAGTCAAACTTTATTTAACACATTCACAATAACTCTCAACTTTGTGCAGTTGTAACGCGTAAAATAAATCCTGTCTGAGACGCTAAATTGTTGCATATTCACAATAAGTCATAATAGTTGAAACAGTTGGGCGATTCCAGCGTCCATCACGCCCACATCCCTCTGTCATTATCCGAGTCAGTGTGGTTTCTATTCCCTGGCAGTTCAGTGATGATTCTGGTCTTGGTGAAAGCTCGGACCACAGTTGATACTGATCCTTAGCCCGGGCGTCCATGATCCGTTGGCAGAGTAAGTGGCTCGGCGCTGTCTCCCTGTCTTGGTGAATGTGTGTTCTTCTTCTCTCATCCACTGCTCCCACGCAGCTCACACTTTAACTTATAATATAATATAATCGCCTTGAGTTTAAAGTGGGCATTGCATGCGTGTCTCTTGACAGGTGCATTTTGATATTAAAAGGAATCACAGTCTGTATTATTCCTGATGCTCCTGACTACAGGAGCCGGAATGCTGCAAGTGGAGCGGCTTTGTACTTTACTAAAGTCGTACTAAGGCTCCCTTCAGACTGCAGGGCTTCATGCTCAATTCACTTTTTGTTTGTGAAATCCAATGTTTTTGCGAGGTCGTTCACATTTCCAATTAAATGCGACTTGTATGTGATCTCCAGTGTGAACATTAAACGTCCCAAAAGTGTCCCACATGTGCACTGGAGACACGACGACGTCAACCTCAGCGAGCGTGCTCTGTGTTTACAGAAGTTGTCCAAACATGGACACAGCATCGAGCACCTGGAGATTTTAAAG
Organism: Boleophthalmus pectinirostris; assembly: GCF_026225935.1. Taxonomy (NCBI): domain Eukaryota; kingdom Metazoa; phylum Chordata; class Actinopteri; order Gobiiformes; family Gobiidae; genus Boleophthalmus; species Boleophthalmus pectinirostris. The sequence goes on along the minus strand of NW_026571353.1, from coordinate 1,482,817 downwards.
TTCCTCTCGTACCGGAGCCAGAACATGAACAACTTACTTGTTTTAAAGAGGAGATTGAGAAGGAGAAGGACGAGGGTTTTGGCCGTGGTGTTTTGTGGGACAGCGGCAGCAACATCCGTCAAAAGGAACATGTGGATGTGGAGACGGAGCCAAGAGTGGTGAGTGGTGATGTGCTTCACTTCAGTGACACGGAGTTCATTAACAATTTTCATGTGACGAGGTTTGTGTACATTTGTGTCTTGTTGATAACGTGTAGGTGGATGAATGCACTTTGACCGTTCCAACTGAAGTCACATGTCAAAAGATCAGATATGTATCAGTTTTAGGAGCACATATCCAAGTGTCCTGGGTCACATTTGAAAAAATCGGATCTGTGTGGTTCAGACTGTCATTAAAAGATCAGATACAGGAAAATAGGGGCCAAAAAATCGAATTTGGGTCACTTCAGGTGCAGTGTGAATGTAGCCTAAGAATAAATTCATATAAAAGGCATCTGGATTATAAGGCGCGCAGTCGTTTTTGGATGAAATTAAAGTCTTTTAACAGCACCCTATTGTGCGAAAAATACGGTTAAAAATAACTGTTACTACGATTGTATCTGGTTTGTCAAAAGTAGAGTTTTAGACAGACTCATACTGCGAACTGTAAGGAGGCTTTGAGATCACTAGATTACTCAAAAATGCATGGATGACATCTAAAACCTCTTCAGGCATGTTTCTTTTTTTTAATGTATTTTTTGCATATTATATTACAGTAGAAAGCTCCAAAAAAAATCCATTCTGTGTTAGAGCTCTTCTTTGTCAGCACACCGCCGCAGCTGTCACAAGAACACACGTGTGCACACAGAGGTCACAGAGGTCACAGAGGTCACCGAGTCAAGAGTCTGGACAGTGTGACCAGCCCCAACACTACAGTCCAGTGTGCCGCCGTTTTGATCCTGCTGGAGCCCTGAGCAGCGTCCAAGGATCATACACACTCTCATTATTGTTCTGTGAGGAGGTGGAAGCTGGACACTGGGTTTGCTCCTCGTACACTCACCTGTCTGCAGTGTTGGGAAGGTTAAAATGTATTCCCCTACAGATTACAGATTACATACTCCAAAATGTAGTTTGTAACATAATCCATTTAATTACTTAAAGTGAGTAATGTAATCTGAGTATTTTGGATTACTTGATATTGTCTTGCTTTTTAAAACTACATGACTGTAGCAACCACATCCTGAAAATTCTTGTTTGTTCTCTTCAAATTGTCTGTTGAGCCCAAGTCTCCATGAACAGACTTTTATTTACTGTAGAGAAGCAAAGACCAGAATCTTAACACAAGATGTTTTATCTGCTAAAAGAAAATCAAAAGTCCAGTCTTTCCTTAAACAAATTAATAATATTATTGATAGAGAAATGATTTTTTTTATATGAGCTCACTGCTGGCTTAAAGTATGTCCATCCTACTGTTAGTGTCATATTGTTTAGACCTGGTTTAGTTCTGGTTCAGTCCTGGTTTTAGTCTTGGTTTAGTCCTGGTTTTAGTCCTGGTTTTGACCTGGTTTAGTCCTGGTTTAGTCCTGGTTTAGTCCTGGTTTTAGTCTTGGTTTAGTCCTGGTTTTAGTCCTGGTTTCGACCTGGTTTAGTCCTGGTTTAGTCCTGGTTTAGTCCTGGTTTTACTCCTGGTTTCGACCTGGTTTAGTCCTGGTTTAGACCTGATTTAGTCCTGGTTTCGACCTGGTTTAGTCCTGGTTTAGTCCTGGTTTAGACCTGATTTAGTCCTGGTTTAGTCCTGGTTTAGTCCTGGTTTAGTCCTGGTTTAGTCCTGGTTTTAGTCCTGGTTTAGCCCAAAATGTGAAAACAGGAAAATTTCGCCGTGTAATCCATTCATTTCAACAAAGTAACTGTAATCCAATTACCACTCACTGAAACAGTAACTGTAACTGAATACACTAATTTGTACTCTGATTACGCTCCTGTACACACTGATCTGATCTGGACCAAACAACACACACCACAGTGATTTAGAAATAGTGCAGGAGAACAGTACAACACACACACCGTCAGTACTAGTGTAGATCGTACAGTGGGACTGAACGATATCGATAAAGACGTAATGGGATTTTAATTCTCATTGTTTGTTTCCCACGATCATAAACAATGAACTTTTTCATCTTCATTAACATTATTATCAGTTTGTACGACCATAAACAAAAACAAAAAATCCTTACATTCTTTCATTCTCATTGTTTATTTCACATGATCATACATGATCAACTTTTTTGCCTTCATTAACAACATTTTTAGTTTGTAAGACTATAAACAAAAACAAAAAATCCTTACATTCTTTCATTCTCATTGTTGTTTTTTTCGCACGATCATAAACGATAAACTTTTTCACTTCGTTAACATTATTATTAATTTGTACGACCATAAACGAAAACAAAAAAATACTTACATTCTTTCATTCTCTTTGTTTATTTCGCATGATCATAAACAATAAAATGTGTCCCTTTATTAACATTATTATTAGTTTGTACGACCATAAACGAAAAACAAAAAATCCTTACGTTCTTTCATTCTCATTGTTGTTTATTTCGCACAATCATTAACTTTTTCGCCTTCGTTAACATTATTATTAGTTTGTACGACCATAAATAGGAAGAAAAAAAAAAAAGTAGTGATTGTATTTCTGGTAGAGATTTTGGTTTGTAAAATAATCGGAGCAATGACTTTAAACAGTCCAACACTGTAGAAACTTTTTAAAAAGAGTATAGTCGTGTTTTGGAAAATATGGAGCTCTGCAGCTGATGGATTGTGCATTGCATTTTGTTTGTTTTAATTTATATTTTGGTGTCTTATATGTCCAGTGAGTGGAGTTGTGAATGCAAACTTGTTGTTCATGCGTTCATGTAGTCGTGGTTTATGTTTTGTTTGCCGCAAATGATCCAATAAAAAAAAAAAAAAAAAAAAAGATGCAATGTTCGATGTCAAAGTGGTTTGAAATGTTTTGAATATTATTGTGATATTAAGGAGGAAAAAACACTGAGGCACTCAAAAAGTACAAAACATGTGGTATTAAAGGCTTTTAATTGTTTAGTACTTTTTGAGTGCCTCAGTTTTTTTCCTGCTTTGTATTTGAGACTGGTCCCTACACCGAAGAGCACCAAAAGGACAAATCTGCACTATTTTTGCATGGCCAAGTAGCTCTCCTGCCCCCAAAGCTTTGCATTATTGTGATATTGTAATATACTTTTTGGGACAATAAGTTAATCTAATTTAAAACCGACAAATTCACACGCTTTCATTTACCATTCAAACATGTTCATCATTATTGATAACTGCATCAGCCAATAATGCAACATCGATATTTTGCGATATATTGTGCAGTCAGTGTTGTGAAGGTTACCTTTAAAATGTATTCCCCTACAGATTACAGATTACATATCCCAAAATGTAGTTTGTAACATAATCCATTAAATTACTTAAAATGAGTAACGTAATCTGAATACTTTGGATTACTTGATATTGTCATGTTTTTTAAAACTGCATGAATGTAACAACCACATCCTGAAAATTCATGTTTGTTCTCTTCAAATTGTTTGTCCTGGTTTAGTCCTGGTTTAGTCCTGGTTTTAGTTCTGGTTTAGTCCTGGTTTTAGTTCTGGTTTAGTCCTGGTTTTAGTTCTGGTTTAGTCCTGGTTTAGTCCTGGTTTTAGACTTGGTTTAGTCCTGGTTTTAGACCTGGTTTAGACCTGGTTTTAGACTTGGTTTAGTCCTGGTTTTAGACCTGGTTTAGACCTGGTTTTAGACTTGGTTTAGTCCTGGTTTTAGACCTGGTTTAGACCTGGTTTTAGTTCTGGTTTAGTCCTGGTTTTAGTTCTGGTTTAGTCCTGGTTTTAGACTTGGTTTAGTCCTGGTTTTAGACCTGGTTTAGACCTGGTTTAGTCCTGGTTTAGTCCTGGTTTTAGACCTGGATTAGTCCTGGTTTTAGACCTGCTTTATTCCTGGTTTTAGTCCTGGTTTAGTCCTGGTTTTAGTTCTGGTTTAGTCCTGGTTTTAGTTCTGGTTTCGTTCTGGTTTAGTCCTGGTTTTAGTCCTGGTTTAGTCCTGGTTTTAGTTCTGGTTTAGTCCTGGTTTTCATTCTGGTTTAGTCCTGGTTTAGTCCTGGTTTTAATCCTGGTTTAGTCCTGGTTTTAGTTCTGGTTTAGTCCTGGTTTTAGTTCTGGTTTAGTCCTGGTTTTAGTTCTGCTTTATTCCTGGTTTTAGACCTGGTTTAGTCCTGGTTTTTGACCTGGTTTAGTCCTGGTTTTAGTTCTGGTTTAGTCCTGGTTTAGTCTTGGTTTTAGACCTGGTTTAGTCCTTGTTTTAGTTCTGCTTTATTCCTGGTTTTAGTTCTGATTTAGTCCTGGTTTTAGTTCTGGTTTAGTCCTGGTTTAGTTCTGGTTTTAAACTTGGTTTAGTCCTGGTTTTAGTTCTGGTTTAGTCCTGGTTTAGTCCTGGTTTTAGACCTGGATTAGTCCTGGTTTTAGACCTGCTTTATTCCTGGTTTTAGTCCTGGTTTAGTCCTGGATTTCATTCTGGTTTAGTCCTGATTTTAGTCCTGGTTTAGTCCTGGTTTTAGTTCTGGTTTAGTCCTGGTTTTAGTTCTGGTTTAGTCCTGGTTTTAGTTCTGGTTTAGTTCTGGTTTAGTCCTGGTTTTAGACCTGGTTTAATCCAAAATGTGAAAACAGGAAAATACGGCTGTGTAATCCATTTATTTCAACAAAGTAACTGTAATCCAATTACCACTCACTGAAACAGTAACTGTAACCGAATACAGTTACTCATCATTTGTACTCTGATTACATACCTCTGGTACATGTAATCTGTTACTCCCCAACACTGTGTGCAGCCCTTTTACGTAGTATTTATTCCTTAAAGATGCACTATGTCACTTTTCAGTTGTGGCTCCATCACCTTCTTGTTGCTCTGCTTCAAATGTTCCATAATATGACATTAAACAGATCAGATGGTTTTAGAGCTCAAGCGTACCTAGAAAAACAGACATTCTGACTGTGAGAGGGATCGCCTCTCCACAGATCTGACCTGTAGCTTGGCCTGGTTTGGTCTCCGTGAGAGTTTTAATGCCACATTGTGAAACATTTTCAGACAAAATAACAATATCTCCGTGGAGGAAAGCAGATGGTGAACTCTCCTCCAGAAAAGTGACACACTGCACCTTTACACTGACTCCATTTAACATTCCAGTGTTTGAATCTATCTCCATGGAGACAAGGGGTTGGCCAATCTAGACCAAGTTACAGCAGAGATTTGTGGAGAGGCAAGCCCAGTCACCACAAGAATGCCTGCTCATCAAGGTTTTTTTTTTTTTTTTTTTTTGAGCAATAACTAAAGCAACAACATTTTCATGCAACAAGCAGGTGGCGCTAGAGGACCAGAGTAACACAGCACCATGCGTCACACCAGTCCTGGACGAAGCAGGAGATGGTGCATTTGTTTTCATCGATATCAGAGTAAGGGAAGTGCTTTGAGATCACAACGATGTGCCCCGGTCCTGCTCCTATTGTCAGAGCTGAGAGGAAACTAAACCTGTGTAAACACATGTGAGCTGTGTGTCAGATGCCCTCCCACCCCCCCGCCGCCTGTGGCCTGGTTCTGCTCCTATTGTCAAAGCCGAGGAGGAAACTAACTTTGTAAACACGCGCTTTACAAAGTGGAGACCACAGACACCAAACTCAAAGCTGAAATCCAGTTGGTTTAAACCTAAAATGTCTCTCTCTGATCTAAATGGTCTTGACCTAAACTTCAGCACCTGCAGAGAGTCATGAACCAGTGCTAGTGCAGCCTCTGCCGCTCTGGGGGAGAATGCTGGAGGTTCTGAGCTTTCACATGAGGCCTGCTCTGTCTATATGCTGAGAATGAGACAAACTTGGATGTGTCTCTGTCTGCAGGTTAAGGCACAGAGCACAGGCTGTTTGCAGTTCCTTTAAAAACACAAAGAAGCACCCACACAAAGAGAATTTATCAGAATATAAAAATGAACAAAACTCAAAAAAGTGAATTAAAACAAATTCTCCACTCTCGCTACCGCCTCACAAGCAGATCCCGGTAACAATCGAACCGTCCTCTCTAACATCTCATCAGCCAAAGAGTCAATGCAAAAATCTGTACTTACATTCCACAGGGACAGTCGTGCAGTGTCCCTCCTCACAGACACTGGGACGATGGACACAGGGACGCACAACACGCTGTCTCTGCTCAGTAGTAAGCAGGAGGAGAGGAGAGGAGGGAGGGGCTGAGAGAGCGGGGCGGCCAATCACAGTCTGGATACACATACCGCCCTGAACACTCTCCTGTACACCGCTGTGCCTCAGGACGCCGTTAGGGGTTTACGCTGTGGCTTTGGAAAATATGAGAGGAACACAAGTGCCCCCTGGTGGGATGGATACAAAACACCCGATCCACTGAAAGAGGACAGTTGAAAACGATTCAATTCAAACTCTGCACGAACATGACTGACCCAAACAACCATCTGCTGAGGGAATAGTGCCATCTGCTGGACTAAGATGCAACGTTTTCACGACAGGATACAGTACAACTCTTAACAGAACTGTATGTACAGACAGTGTTGGGGAGTAACAGATTACATGTACTGGAGTTACGTAATCAGAGTACAAATTATGAGTAACTGTATTCAGTTACAATTACTGTTTCAGTGAGTGGTGGATTACAGTTACTTTGCTGAAATAAATGGATTACACAGTGGTATTTTCCTGTTTTCACATTTTGGGCTAAACCAGGACTAAAACCAGGACTAAACCAGGACTAAAACCAGGACTAAACCAGGACTAAAACCAGGGCTAAAATCAGGGCTAAACCAGGTCTAAACAAGAACTAAAACCAGGACTAAACCAGGTCTAAACCAGGACTAAATCAGGTCTAAAAGCAGGACTAAACCAGGACTAAACTAGAACTAAAACCAGGACTAAAACCAGGACTAAACATTATTACACTAACAGTAGGTGGACATACTTTAAGGCAGTAGTGATCTCATATAAACATCATTTCTCTATCAATAATATTTTTAATCTGGTTAAATAAAAACTGGTCTTTTTATTTTCTTTTAGCAGATAAAACATCTCTTGTTAAGATTTCCTAGTATTTGTTTCTCTACAGTAAAACAAAAGTCTGTTCATTAAGACTTGGGCTCAATAGACAATTTGAAGAGAACAAATGAGAATTTTCAGGATGTGGTTGATACATTCATGTAGTTTTAAAAAGCATGACAATATCAAGTAATCCAAAGTAATCAGATTACATTACTCACTTTAGGTAATTTAATGGATTACAAACTACATTTTGGTGTATGTAATATGTAATCTGTAGGGGAATACATTTTAAAAGTCACCTTCTCAACACTGTATAGAGTATGTGTAGAGTAAAATAAATGCATAAAAATTATCACAACTGTACATGCAGTGTTGGGAAGGTGACTTTTAAAATGTACTCCCCTACAGATTACAGATTACATACCCCACAATGCAGTTTGTAATGTAATCCATTAAATTACTTCAGGTGAGTAATGTAATCTGAATACTTTGGATTACTTGATTTGCTCTAGAGAAGCAAAGATGAGGAAATTGTAACATAAGCTGTTTTATCTGCTAAAAAATTAAATATAATCAAATTAAAAATATTATTGATAGAAGAGGAGGAGACATGTCCACGCAGCATGATTTAGTCCTGTTTTAGTCTGGGTTTAGACCTGGTTTTAGTCCTGCTTTAGTCCTGCTTTAGTCCTGGTTTAGTCTTGGTTTAGTCCCAGTTTAGTCCCAGTTTAGTCCCGGTTTAGACCTGGTTTAGATCTGGTTTAGACCAGGTTTGGACCTGGCTTTAGACCTGGTTTAGTGTCTTGCAATGAGTGGAATTACTGAAAAAAAAAAGGGGGATATAGCCCAAAATGTGAAAACAGGAAAATACAGCCGTATAATCCATTTATTTCAACAAAGTAACTGTAATCCAATTACCACTCACTGAAACAGTAATTGCAACCAAATACAGTTACTCATAATTTGTACTCTGATTACGTAACTCTGGTACATGTAATCTGTTACTCCCCAACACTGTGTACATGTGTCAGAGCTGTCACCTGCAGATAGAGGACACATTCAAGTTGATCTCACCTCCAGAATTCCCTCCCTGAGCTGCAGAGGCTGCACTGATACTGACTTGTGACTGTCTGCAGGTGCTGGGGTTTAGTGAGCATTCAGATCAGAGAGGGACATCTTAGGTTTAAACACACTGGATTTCAGCACTGAAACTGGCAACACAAATGAGAGACTGACGACACACCCAGAGCGACGTGAGAGACCAGCTCTCATCCATTTCCTGTTTGACTGGAGCAAGAGCAGGAAGAGGAGAGGAAGAGGAGAGGAGGAGGAGAAGAGGAGAATAGACATTAGGAAAATTAACGTTACGTCACAAATCAGAAAGATGTTTGGAAAGATGCAATGAAACTTTGTGTAGTTCCTGACACTGGACTCTGACTGATCAAACCCACTGAAGTAAACATGATCAGTGGTAAAATGAAGACTGTAGACATATGTGCTCTTTAGAATCATCTGGAATTTGGCCACATCTCTTCTAATCACATGTACCCAGTGCACTCGGAGTTGTGTGCCAGTGTAGAAATGATGAACACTGAGGTATAGTATAGTATAGTAATTGTTGATGAGCCGAACATAACGGAACACTACAATGACATGGAGATGAGGAAAACTGGGCCTGGGAAGTTGTAATTGCATCTTTCCAAACGTCTTCCTGGTTTGTGATGTAAGCCTGACTAGAGTCTATAGAGGAAGTGGAGGAGAGTAGCATAATCCCCCCTAAAGAACTTTTCGCTAGTTCAGTGACAGCTTTTCTCTTGACAGATTTAGACTAAACACATGACACAGTAACAGACATCCAGTGATCAGACTCATGAGCTGCTGGGAAACTGTCCATAAACAAACATAAATACAAAGAGACAACAATGGGAGATGAGCACACCAGACTCTAGGCTCTTTGCATGTCTTTAAGAGACAAAGCAGTGCTGCCCTCTGCTGGTGAGAGACACACTGGACTTTACAAAAGGCGAGTTTCAGCTGACGTCATTGTTATTAAAAGACCGCGTTGCATGCTGGGAAATATTTTGGTTGGAGGCAAGAACACGGTAGCGTCAAACACAGTGCGTAACCTCGCGTATTTATCCCCGATAATGGTAAATTCCTGCTGCATTATCGGATGCACAAATAGAAGCACGGAAGAAGGAAAATGTCTTTTTCGTATTCTGAGTGAAAAGAACCACTAACAGTGAATTAAACGACTTTCAAACATCCACAGAGCAAACGTAGAAGATCCTAACAAACCGTGGACTCAACAAGTTCAACAACACATCGAGACTCTTGGAGGTTTTCATCTTTTCTGCTGTGAATGGCCCAGGAGTTTCCACCAAGTCATTGTGGATATCGCCAAAGTGAATATTTGTCCAGGTAGTTGGCGATTCTGACCAGAAATTTGATTTGGTCCAGGCTCTGTCGGGGTTGAAAAGGGTGATTTGTCGTCCGTCGATGCTTATGACCAATTTCTGGTCAAATGGTCTTGGGTCCTCTGCCGTTAGAGTGGATAAATAACCAGGATCAATACCCTTTACGTGCTTTCTCACTCTGTCCATCATGTTGAATTAGTGTTTCTTGCCGCCGACCAAAATAATTCCCAGCATGCAACACGAGCTTTTGTCACCAATGAAACTCACCTATAGAGGCACAGGCTCCATCGTCAGTCTGCTCTGTCTCCTCCTCTGCTCAGCTGTCAGTCCCACCTGTCAACTACTGTCTGTCTATTGCCTGATCCACTGAGGAATCAAGAAGCCATCAAACACAACTGGACACAACCCCTGAAGCTGATCATTCAGCCTGGACACTGTAAGTCCTCCTCTCACCCTCCTTTCTCCAGGATACATACAACTCCTTTAAATAGGATCAGATTTACAAATGTAAAGAAAAGGCCTGTTCAAGGTTTTAGTTTTCTGTTTAAAGCAACATTTTGAGGGCTTTTCATCATTCACAGAACCTGAAAAGTTAAACAAATCTTTTGCTTTGAATAGATCATTTCTATAGTAACGATGCCAATTACCGGACTGCTCGTTCATCATGCGGATGGCTTTAGCTTTGGCGAGCTCCAGTGCGGTCACCCATCTCTGCCTCTCCACCTCGGTGCTGGCCTTCAGGTGGTAGGTGCGCCCCCCGCTGCTCAGGACGATATTGCAGGCGTCCTCTGTGTCGATGTGCGCCGTGGCCAGGTTTATGGTGCCACGACACGTGTGGGCCATCTCCGCCTGAGTCCTGTGGGCAACAACACAAATGACTCTACTCTGCTTCAGTCCACACAACCCTTTAGTGATACTTTGCAGTCACATCACACTGGAGGTGTTCTACATGTATTTCTACAGTGGAATGTTCAGCAGTTACCAAGGAGACACAATGCACACATTAGCAAAAAAGCTTTACGATCGTCTGGAAATTCAAGAAAAAAAACTAACTAAATGTATTTAAAGATCATTTTCAGGAGCCTGTGATCAGCCTGAGCTTTCGTGGTTCTGTTTAGTTTGATTTTCAACTAAAACGTGAAAGTGACTAACTGAAAAACTGGCCAGTGCTGGCTAGCTTGAAAGACTTTCTCAACAGCACAAATCCGCTCACCTGTTGGAGTTGCACTAAATCAGTTCTTTCAGGTCACGTTGTGTTAAAATAAAGCTCAGAAAGTCTATAGAGCTTCAGACAGAGCAGTGCCTTCAGTTAGCCCCCAGGGAATGTGGACACATCAGCTGCAGAGTATAAAGTAAAGTACATAGTAATGTAAGGTGAGGACTTTTTACACTTATTTGTCATTAGAAGAGCAAAAAGATCCTTCTAGTTGAGGAACATGTGATTAAAGTGTTTTTCATGTGCACTTGGAGTTGTGCAATGAGAACCATGTGGAAACAACTGCGAGGGACTATTCAACATTGTTGTTTCTTTGTCATGGTTCAGCATCTGTAACAGTTCCAACTCAAATATGTTCTTTGTCCAAAAGTCAACTTTGCACCTCTGCAAACTGTTGTAAATGAAACAGTCGTGTTTTTCACATTTTTAAACCAGCAGAAAGTCGAGAGACGGGCGTTTTTCTGAACTAGGCAGTGCAGGCGAGATGGAGCACAGAACAGGACTTTGTGAGACCACTGCAGAGGAGCCAGGAGCTCCAGAGAGAGGGTCTGACCCCGGGCCCAGGCGTCAGGCAGGGCACTGGACACAGCCATGTCCAAAACTACAGCCAGCCACATAGCCACCAAACATTTGAGTTTCACTTATGCAGCAGACTGAGAACATGCAGGAGACATCCCACCACCAGGCCAAGTTACGAGTTAGGTCTGTGAAGAGGCAAGCCCGCTCTATGTATCTCCTATCCTGGGAGACGGGTGCATGTTTTTCAAATTGAAAAGTTGACAAACATGCATACTTACATCGAGCAGGCTTGCCTCCTCACAGATCTGACTCATAATTTGGCCTCCCAGGTTGGGAATCACTGGTGTAAAAGGGTGAAGAGGAAAGAGGAGAGGACGGTCCCCTGTGGGGCCCCTGTGGGGCCCCTGTGAAGCTGATGAGCCTGTCGCACCTGTCACCCTGTGAGCACACATACTGTGGACCAGTGAGATGAATCACCTTCAGAACATTTGAGGAAGTCTCCACCATCACTGCAGCTTCACACTCACAGACAGACCATTCAACATGCAATATTTATTTATGTATTTATTTATTTATTTATTTATTTATTTTTAACTCATTTATTTTAACTGGAAAGAACATTCCAGACAAAAGAAAACACTTCTGTGGTGGAAAGTGTCCATGAGCTTAGGTGTGTTTGGTCTGAAGTTGACTTGGAGCTGAAGTTTACGGTGATAGAGCACAGCAGTGTTTACCTCAGCACAAGAGGCCTGTTTCCATGGTTACTGATTAGACAGTCATGTGACACTCATGTGCACCGAGTGTGGTCAACAGCCCTCAGTGCCTCCAGCAGCTGACATACACACATACACACATACACATACACACACAAATACATACACACGTACACACACACACACACACATACACAAATACACACACACACACACACGCACATGTACACACTCACACACACTCTTACATTGACTTGCCGTCATTAGAGAATGATCCATGAGTTGATTTGAAACTGTTTCCAAAACACTTTGCTAAAACATTCTGAGCATCTTGATTCTTCGCCGTGATTAGTTTACAAATGCTTTTCAATTGAGGAGTCGTGAATCGAATCTGAAAGACCTGAGTGCCACATGAGGAGAAGCTGTACTCTGATATCTGCTGCATGTCACAGCACATTCTGATTTACACGAGGAGCAGACGAGGAGAGGAATTCAACTGCACCAGGTTAGAAACAGTCAGGCAAATATTATGAACATGAATATGGAAATATATGTGATTGGACATATTCTCATATACTTTAGATCAGCAGTGAACAAGCTTCAGTCTCTCCACTGTGGAATAGCACAGGATGTTTTGTTTTATGTGTTTTGTCAAAATGTGGTTATATGTATATAAGCAATTCTAGTGGCAAAGTACTAATGTTAAATTACTAGATGATCCTGAAGCTCTCTTGTCCCCGTTCACACATGTTGGGTTCTTTGACCTGCTGCACACTGAGGCAGTGCACAGTCTCTGTAACTGTAAACATAGTGAGAGGATCTTCAGACGGTGCATTCAGTTTCTGACAAACACAGCTACAAAAAGCAGCCAGCCACATCCATGTGAAATGTGCAGACACAAGCTTTTAAATGAACATAGAGCAGCAAGGCAAGCCATGCACAGGTCAGGAGGCAGTGCAGCCAGGGCAGCCAACAGACAGCAGCACAACAGAGGAGCAGAGGAAGAGCAGAGGAGGAGCAGAGGAGGAGCAGAGGAGGAGCAGAGGAAGAGCAGAGGAGGAGGTACAGAGAAGGGAGAGAGAGCAGAGAAGGGAGAGAGAGAGAGAGTAGACGAGGGACAGAGGAGGAGTAGACGAGGGACAGAGGAGGAGTAGACGAGGGACAGAGGAGGAGAGTTACCTGTCACAGCCCTGTGCACACATCCTCATAAAACACAAGTCGACCGTTCTGCAGCGTGGAGACAAGAGCCACATCAGACACACGTCTGTGCTCAGACCGCACACATCTGTGCACAGACTGCAGACATCCACACACACGTCTGCACTCAGATTGCAGACGTCTGCGCACACATGTCTGTGCACACATGTCTGTGCACACATGTCTGTGCACACATGTCTGTGCACACATGTCTGCGCACACATGTCTGTGCACAAACTCAAACACCACGCATCTTTGGTGGTTAGTGAAAAGCTGAACTTTTGGAGAAACGTGCTTCAAGCCTCTGCCCACAAAGGCTTTAACAGGAGGCCTCGACGTGTTTTTGGCGCGGAGTTCTGAACGCAGTATGACACACGAGGAGGACCACAGATATAAGAACATGAGGGAGCACAGGAGACCGAGTCCACACAAACATACACAGAGACACTCTTCAGTTATATTTCCTTTGTTTTTGGTGACTAACCAAATTACAGCTTCCAGTAAACTCTAAAGAACAATCATGGTAATACTAAAAACAACTAGCATGCTATAGCCAATTTAAAAAATACTTTATAATTAGATGCAGACAGTGCACAGACCTAAGAGTAACTTTTACTACACACTATATCTGTATTCTGCTAGTCAGATGTTACTTCGTTACATAAAAATGTGCATGTGTTTGAAGAGGAAAAATATTTGTCTAAGATGGGTGGATATCTTTTTCACCTTCGGACCCCTGGCCCAGTCTGCTGCCCCATCATCTCCATGGAGATGTCATTGCTTTGCCTGGAAGTTCCATAAAACTCATCCGGAGATAAGAAGATAACACCAACTCTTCATGTCATAGAAAAGAATATAAGAAACACAAACACCTGTGATCAATGACTCCACAGTCCAACAGAAGAGGAGCTGTGAGCAGGAGAACCAGACCGACACAGTCCAACAGAAGAGGAGAGGGCCGGGGGTGGAGCTGTGAGCGGGGGAAGAGGGGCAGGATTACTGTAGGATTACTGTCTAACTTATTTTACAGTATTTTACTTCAGTTGGAGTTAGGGTTCTTCATTCAAAGTACAGAAACAATTTATGCATGGAAGGTATTTTTCAGTTCAACTGTTTTATATTAAGATAACAAAACAGAAATGTAATTTATTTCTATTAGTCTAATCACTGTTGTGTCATTTAGAGTTTAGAGTTAGTTTTGTTTACATTATGTTAGCAAAGTAACAGTTATGGAATTAAATATCTGCAGCCTGTGTCTAATCAGGAAGTAAAATTATAACTTCACCAAAATTGAAAAAGTAGAAAATTATTTTTTTTCTTTTGCACTCATCAGCATTACAGATTGTTATCAGTCTTTACATCTGATGCTTATTCAATCCTTTAACTGGTGTCTTATGTTTTTGTTTTGTTTTCCATGTATTGAGTTACATCATGTCCAAGTACTGAGCCGTATGGATCGATAAAGTCTAGAATGCCTTTGTCCCCCCGGGGCTGTTGAAAGTGCACATGAGACAACTCCTTTCACTGAAACACACTAACATGACCATATTTAAAGCAGACATATTGTGCTCTATATGTGCGCTCTAGACTTATAACCTATGACACCGTGGATCATTATATTGTAATTTGCACATTTTAAATCACAATATTCATGTAAAATAACTTAATAATGAAACAAGTGCGTTGATTTCTACTGTGGTGTCCAACAGGAGCCATAAATCTGATCACACCAAATAGGTCAGAGTTAGAAACATCTGTAAAGCACTTTAAACACACCGACACACACACACTAGGGCCCGATCCATATGGGTTTTGTTGTGGCCAATATAAAACCGATATAATGGGAGTTGGAGCTGCCGATAGCCGAGATAATTGCCGATATATTTAGTGATGTAAAAATTCACTGTAAATCTTGAATTGTTTAAAAAACTTAGGTTTGGCTCTAGTGGATTTTAAATTGGGTTTATTTAGGCAACATTTATTGTTATTCTGCCTCTTTACGTCATATTTACAAACAGTAGGTTGGACTAATGGCATTTTTGCATCACATTCTAGACACTAGTGATGGGTATTCCAGTTCTTTTTAGAGAACCGGTTCTTTTGGCTCAGCTCACTAAAAGCAGCTGGCTCTTTTGGCCTCCAAGCAGCTCTTCAGATTGTTTTGTTGCAAGCAGGACTAAAACAGAACTGAACCAGGTCTAAACCAGGACTGAAAAAGGACTAAACCAGGACTAAAACAGATCTAAACCATGTGTAAAACAGGACTAAACTAGAACTGAACCAGGACTGAGTGTCGGGACTCGGTCTCTATCTCTCTTCCTCTCTCAAGCCCAAGATTAGTCCTGGTTTATTTATTTTATGCTGAACTACAGCCAAATATGCCCCTTTTTTTTTTGTATCCTATGCATGCGCAGATTTCTGAAAGTTTTGTTTTGAGCCGCTGCCGCTGTCAAACTCCCTCGAGTCTGCACGCGACGTGAAGAGAAAAAAAAAGTGAGAGAAAGAGAAAACACGGCTCCCAATAAGGAGCCGGCTCCCGTCGTTCGCTTCAAAGAGCCAGCTCTAAGAGCCGCTTCGTTCGCGACCGACCCATCACTACTAGCTAGTAAAGACACTACCGCTATTAGCCTTTAGCCGTAAATGCTGTGCGCGGTGGTAATTAATAATTTGCACAAATGGCATAATTCTCACCTCTATTCACAGCTCATTTACATATCAATGCAGGTCCAGTAACAAATATACGGACAATATATTCACTTTACAATAGACCAATAGAAAACAGTCTGTTTATGTGTGTTTATGAGCTAATAACAAATAACCAAAACTAGCTTCAAAGTCGACATATTTCCAACACTCACTGCTAACACACAGGCTCCTCCTCACATCACAAATCTGCACTAATAAATGTCCTTTTAATCCAGGCTCAAACCGATTGTCCGTATAAAGAAAATAATCTCAGTGTTGTGCACATGGATCTATGTCTGCGAGTGTAAACAAGAACACTGAGTGACGTGACTCTGGGGGTGTGTTCAGGGACAGTACGGACACACACACAGACAAATGACTCCGTAGATAAATACTGATGCAGAGCCACATATTAGGACATTTATCTGTCTGTAAATTGGATTAAATGAACATAATGCAGAGAGTTTAAGCTTCATAACGAGATATAACATGCCCACGTGAAATATCGGCCCATATGTTTCCTGATATGGGCCGATAGCCGATATGTCTCCAAGTGCCCCTATCGGCCGATAATATGGGCCAACCGATATATCGGTCGGCCTCTAACACACACACAGTAAGAATGTGTCATGTGGGAACATCAGGCACTAGCTGCACTCCTCGGTTTATGTCATACATGTTCACTACATCTTCACAAACATCCAACTTCTTCCATTATATTATCACCAGTTACAACAACTTTTCTGAGGAGATTTGCCGTCTGCTTGTCTCCATGAAGATGTCCTTGATGTGCCTAGAATGTTCCGTAGTGTGGCATAATAAACTGATCTATCAAGCGTTTAGTCAGTTTCTCTTGCTCTTTGGTAAACGTGGCTTCTTACTGTATCTCCACGGAGAACAGACAGGTGGTGGATTTTTAATTTCCATCAGAAAAGTTGCACAGCAGAAAGTCAATGAGCCTTATCAGAGACAGATACTGGGTTGATCTTGAGGCAAATTCAAGTTTTGCTGCAGCAACATTTCCACTGTGTGTCTCAGTGTCCTTTGTGTCTCAGTCAAAGGTCTCAGGTCAGTTTAACAGGAGGACTGGCCAGGGAGGGTCAGCAGATCCTGTGGAAGAGCCACAAGTGTCCCTCCCTCCTCTGTGTCCTGCAGCATCACAGCAGCCTCCAGGGGGCGCCAGGTGAACACAACAGGAAAGACCTCGTTCTGACTCCTCTGGTGTTTTAGTTGGTGATGAAATGATCCATGCCTTTGAAGTATTTCCTCTGGAAGGTCTTCTGACACATTTGCTGCTACATTTAGTGTAAAAGGCCTGGAGCATCACAAAGGTCTATAGCTCCTTTAGCTCTTGCACAGTCTCCATGATGATGATTATTTATTTGTCACATGTCCCAGTGTTCTGCAGACGCTCCGCCCCAGGGACCAGCTCTGGCTCATTACTCAGTCACACCTGTGGAAACCTGACTCGCCTGGGTGCAGTCCAGAGCTCACCCAGCACCTAGCAGCACCTGGCAGCATCCACACGGAGAGGGGGGACAGGGTGACACTGCTCCTCTGGGTGTCCTCTTTCACACAGGAGACATGACCTCATCAGCCAGTGTCACAGAGTCCAGATATGTCTGAGAGAGTGAAGACTGCACAAACTTCTAATGAGGCTATTAGTCTGTCTAACTCTGTTTAACTCATACGTTGCATTGACATCACACTGGGGGTGTTCTGCATGTATGTGTATGGTGGAATGTTACAGTTGCTGTGGTGGTAACCTCTGCTGGTGTGGATCATTAGCAAAACACAGTCAAAAATACTTTTAAAAAACTCTAAACAGCACATTTTGGTGTGGTCAGTGTGAGCGTTTACATCCTGTTCAGGAGTTTTTATTTTTTTAAAAGCTGAAAGTGATTCACTGAAAAACTGTTGGCTAAATGTTGTAGTTCAGCCAAGTCCATTGTTTGTGGTCAGATTGTGTTGAAGTAAAACTCAGATTAAAGTCACAGACAGAGCATGCCTACAGTTAACATCACACCTCAGGGAATGTGGATGACTTCAGCTGCAAAGTCTCAACATGTCACGAAAAGAAACAGAATCCAGACTGATCGAAAACACAAAACAAGACTCACATGACAATAAACCCCAAACCAGAGCACCCCAACATCCTGTCAACTCACCACAGACATGTCCCTGTAAAGACATGTCCCTGTAAAGACATGTCCCTGTAAAAGACATGTCCCTGTAAAAGACATGTCCCTGTAAAAGACATGTCCCTGTAAAAGACATGTCCCTGTAAAGACATGTCCCTGTAAAGACATGTCCCTGTAAAAGACATGTCCCTGTAAAAGACATGTCCCTGTAAAAGACATGTCCCTGTAAAGACATGTCCCTGTAAAAGACATGTCCCTGTAAAAGACATGTCCCTGTAAAAGACATGTCCCTGTAAAAGACATGTCCCTGTAAAAGACATGTCCCTGTAAAAGACATGTCCCTGTAAAAGACATGTCCCTGTAAAAGACATGTCCCTGTAAAAGACATGTCCCTGTAAAGACATGTCCCTGTAAAAGACATGTCCCTGTAAAAGACATGTCCCTGTAAAGACATGTCCCTGTAAAAGACATGTCCCTGTAAAAGACATGTCCCTGTAAAAGACATGTCCCTGTAAAAGACAGCAAAACTGTCTACTGTCCACTATAGGCACAAGCCTGGCACTGTGATGTGACACAGGAACACCATGTCACTGGCACCAGGACAAATGCTTCTATTCACATCCAAACACGTCTCCTGTGTTATGGTCATGTGTGTGTGTTTTGAACACATGTGTGTGTGTCTGTTTTGAACACATGTGTGTGTGTCTGTTTTGAACACGTGTGTGTGTGTGTTGAACACACGTGTGTGTGTTTTAAACACACATGTGTTGAATACATGTGTGTGTGTTGAACACATGTGTGTGTTATGACCACATGTGTGTGTGTTGAACACACGTGTGTGTGTTGTGTCTCTTCTGTGCTCAGTGTGGCCCCAGGCTCCAGAACTGAACCAGGACGAACCAAAACTCCCCCACAGGGAACATGAGGCAGAACTACAAGGACTGAACCAGGACCAGGTCTGAAGTCGAAATAATAATAAACCCGAGGTGAGAGAGGACTGCACCGGAGCAGAGCAGACGAGGACTGAGCCGGACTGAACCGGGGCTGGAGCCGCGGGGTGTGGACGCAGACGCAGCCGCCGCTCACAGTCCTCGTGTGTCGGGTTAGCAGTGTTAGCCGTGTCCGTTAGCTGCGTGTGTGAGCGTGTACCTGTAATAGGAGAGCAGGCCGTTGCTCAGCACGAACCATCTGCGCTGGTATCCTTTCAGATAGTTGGTCCATTTGAAGAGCCAGCCTTTGTACGTGTCCGAGCCGGGGCCGGGCGCCGGGGCCGCGGCTGAGGATGTAGAGCTCTTCCCCTGGTCGCTCATCCTCCCGCGGCCGTCGGAGAGCACCACTGTCCCCGGGAGCAGGGAGGCGGTCTGCGCTACACACGAGCCCCGCGGAGGAGGGTCAGCTCCGGGAGGACGGGACGCGGCATGCAGCCCGCTCACATGACGCCAGAGCGCACACGGAGAGCGGAGGGAGCGCGCTCGGCTTCAGCTGCAGACTGCGGAGGAGCACAAGGCCTGCGTGAGGACCGAGCCGCACTCACTCATGAGACCGGCCCCAGAGCAACAGACACGTCCCGGGGCATGACCGTGGCGTCCGCGGAGGTGCCGCCCAGGCTCGGCGCTGTAGGGGCCGCTGTAGGGGCCGCTGTGAGGGCCTCTGTAGGGGCCTCTGTGAGGGCCTCTGTGAGGGCCGCTGCGGGGGGGAGGCGCGCTGTCAGCGGAGTGTGGAGCAGCACGTGACTGGCTCTTTTCTAAACACTGTACATGCTCCGTTTGACAGTCAGCTGAGGCGGGCCGCTCTCCACACACGCCCCGACACACGGTCAACCTCAGCTGCGTGTGTGTCCCACTGCTGCCGCCTGCGGGCCACTCCGGACATTACAACAATAAAACCAGTGTGAGAGCCGCGCACACGAGCACATGTTCTAGAAAAGCCCTGCTCACTTTGGTCATAACTGCGCATTCCAACAAGTTTAGTTCAAGTTGGGTTCATTCTCCATTTAAGGGACGCTGCACGTGGCCCCTAAGTGCTGCTGTACGTGATACAGGTCCAATTAGCTCAGTTATTAATAATTATGTTCTTATTCTCTCTCTCTCTCTCTCTACTAAGATAAAACTAAGATTACATTTATTCCCCACATAAATTACTCAGTACCTTATTAATATACTACACTACTACATACTGTACTACTATTATATGTTTAAGATATTCACATAGAATACATACAATACTGAATACAGAACTAGTCACTGCAGGTGTCTTTCATTACCTCGTATCATTGTGTCGCTGTCCATGGTACCTGCCCGGAGCTCCGCTGTCCGTGGTACTGACCCTGACCCTGAGTCTCGGTGTCCGCGGTACTGGCCTCTTGGTGTCGCTGTCCGTGGTACTGACACCCTGTACTCTCCAGTACTGGGATCTCTGATGTGTGTGTGTGTGTGTGTTTTGTTTGTTAGTTTTTTACCTTTATTTAAATGGGATGTCCCACTGAGATTTAGAATCACTTTTTCAAGAGAAACCTGGTCAAGGCAGCAGCAACACAATCAACATTGAACTGTTCAGTGCAGTTATTAATAATTCTGTTGTCTTCATATTGTTTTCCTCCTTTGATTTTAGATTTTTACTTCTGTATTTAATGTAAGTTAGATTTTGGACAATTCACATGATGGAGCCTATTAACCTGTAACGTCATAAACCATGCCACTGTCTGTGGTGTTGGCCCCAGAGTGTGTCACTGTACATGATAAATGACATGGTGCTAAGTGCTGCTGGCATGTCTGAGTTGCATTTTTTTTATTTATTTTTTTTTTTTTTGAGGTTCATCATTTGACATACATGGAAGTAATTACAGAACTAAAATATGAGTGCCACCGCCCGTGATACTGCTCCGTTTTCAGTGTTGCTGTCCGTGGTACTGACTCCCCTGAATGACCTGGTACATCTACTACTGACATCTCTGTGTCCGCTAAATCAAATCAAGCATATGATATGATCAATTAAGCATATATATATGTAAGTACACACACACACACAGACAGACAAGTGTTTGCATGTTAGAGTAACACGTCCAAAGCTCAAAGTGCTCTGGTCCACCTGTCATGAAGTGGTAGTTTTCAAGTTAACAGCTTCTTTCAGTAGAGCTTGGCAGTTGCAGAGCTGAAATCATCCAAATCAGTCTAATGAAGGTGTGTGGAGTTTAAAAACTCAGTGGAGCACTTCCTGTATCATCACATGACATCACACCACATATCTTCTGTTTAAAAGAAGAACTAAAATGCATGGTTTATGCAGATAACAACATAACAACTCATGTTGTATTGTTTCACCTGCTTTTTCAACATGCTCACTGATAAAAACGATCTAAACTCACAAAGGAAACACACACAGCTGATAAAGTCACAGGACTCCTCACACCCAACCTTGCAGATATTAACAACAGAGACACTGGAAGCATCACACTCTCCACAGAACAAGATTCCACTCCCCCACTGCAGGAGCACCTCACCCTCTGCCCTCGGGACGGAGGTACAGGGCACTCAGGTGCAGGAGGGCCCGCTTCATGCCCTCGGTCACCACATTCCTGAATGCCAGACCCCGCTGAATGTGCTGTAATGTCTCCTGTAATGTCTCCTGTAATGTGTCTGTGTGTGTTGTGTTGTCGCTGTATGTGCCAAACAAGCTCTGTGTGTGTGAAAATTAATTTCCCCTTGGGGACAATCAAAGTCTTAAATCTAATGTCTAAATTCAGAGGTCAGGACCAGTACCATGGACAGCGGTGGTAATGAAAGAACAACAACTGCAGTGACTAGATGTATGTATTCAGTCCTGTATGTATTCTATTTGAATATTGTAAATGTATAATAGTAGTAGAGTAGTAATAGTAGTAGTAGTAGTAGTAGAAGTAGTAGTTTTTAACAGGAGCAAGCAGACTCACAATCCAGCAGTTTTATTTTCACTGCTCTGGCTTCCTTTTAAGTTCCGTGTTGATTTTAAAATATTGGTTTTAACTTACAGAGCTTTAACTGGACAGGCGCCACAGTACATCAGGGACTTACTGCCCCTACTCCTCAGGTGGCACCCTCCGGTCTTCTGGTCAGGGCCTCTTGATGGTCTCAAAGACCTGATTAAAAACTCAGGTGTGCTTTCAGGCTGTGGCTCCCAAATTATGGAATGCCCTGCCCCTGGTCCTACATGAGGCAGACTCTATCGACTGTTTTAAAAAGCAGCTCAACACACTGCTATTTAGACAAGCTTTAATTAACTCTGTCTGTAATTCCTCTGTTCTTCTTTATGTTGTTTTTATGTTGTTTTTTGCTCTGTAAAGCACTTTGTGATTTTTTGAATCTGTGCAAGGTACTCTATAAATAAAGATTTACTTACTTTCTTACTTACTTAGAGGATGTAGTAGTATGTTAATAAGGTATTGGTTGTTGTTACCTGCATGCTGGTAAAAGGAATAAATGTCATCTTAGTTTCATGAGCACTATAAAACTTTAAACAATGCATCTAAACCAGAGGAAACAACATCATTACATAGATCAGAAAACAGCCTCATAAGCAAATGAGCTTCTGATAAGTGTCTGATAATACAAATCATATAAAACAACAGTGGGAAATGGAAATGAATGTGACTTTGGATGATGATACCTGGGAGAGAGATTGTTCTGGTTTCATGGGGGTAGGAAGTCAGATTTGGAAGGAGTTGGACTGGAAGGTCAAATTAAGATTCTTTAGAACCCTGCTGAAAACTTTTTTTGAAATGTAATCTTAGTGACAAATGTTGGAGGAGGTGTGGGCTTGTGGTCGACCACACTCACATATTTTGGGACTGCCCCGATATAAAATGTTTCTGGATTGATGTTAAAAATATATTGGCTGTGGACCTGTTGATGGACCCAAAGATATTTTTGCTTGATGTATTTCCTGATGGTCTCTCTCATGATCAGTGCTTTCTGCTGCGTCTTCTTCTGATGACTGCAAGAAAAATGATCACGATCTACTGGCTGAAACCTGAAACACCAAACACTGATCAGTGGAGATCAAAAATCAGACCAGTTTATACAATGGGACTGTTAAAGGCTCAATTACAAGCTCAAGGTGCCAACTTTTGAAAAGAAATGGAGCCCAATTATTAACTTTTTCAAATAAGAATATCTTAAACAGTATTTAAATCCATTCAGATCCTCTTACAGTTTACATCACCCTGATCAGATATTTTTTGTTGTCCCAAGAGTCAAAAAACAAATAGGAAAACACTCACTTAAATATAAAGCTCCTTCTGACTGGAACAATCTTCCCTCATCGATTTTTGCTTTAACTTCTGTCCCTTTATTTAAAAATGCTCTGGTTCAACATTTACAGAACCCATGTCATTGTTTTTGATCATTTTGTTGAATTTTGTTGTTCATCTTGATGTATTCTGTGATTATCTTTGAACTCTGTTTTATTTTTATTTTATTTATTATTATTATGATGATCATTATCATTATTATTATTATTATTATTTTTTTTTTTCCAAATTAGTTTTATTATGTGTCAGACAGTCAAGCATGAGTGAGTGTGACTGTGTGTGTGTTTGTGTTAATTTTGTTGTTTTGATGCTTATTTGAATTTATGTCTCCTACTGTCTGTCCTACTGTATCTGTCTTTTGTCGTTGTATTTATGAGGACCCCCTCGAAAACGAGATGGTGACACATCTCAAGGGGCTTATCCTCCAAACAAATAAATTCAAACTGAAGACACAAATGCCCTAATATGCCTTATTTTTGATGGGGGGGGGTGAATATATAAATTGGTCTCAGGTCATTGTTGATGTGAATTGATTTGTGGCAATAAAAGTTCAAAAAAAAGAAAAAGAAAAGGAGTTTCAAATCCAATTTACTGTGACAACCTCCATATTATAGTCAGACATTGACATGCTCCAGTTTGCAAAATCCAGCCCCAAAAGTATCAAGCACAAGTCCATGTCGATTCCACTGACACCTCTGTTGACACTACTACTACTGACCACTAGAGGGGGACATGACCGTAAACGTGCGTGTGCTATGGCAGAGAACAGACAAATAAGTAGTGTTTTCAAATGCTTTTAATAATTCATCACGTGTTCAAAAATAAAAGAATCACAATACGACCACAGTGAAACTCAAGCCGTACATTAGTGGTACAAAAGAGTAGCCCTTTTTCATTAGAAACACAGACGGACCGTGGACTCATGCTACGCTACGAGTGGATCTGCTACATGTGCCACGGGAGACACTGCAGGCGCGTCCCCAGAACTCCGCTTTTACTTTTACTTAGAAAACATGTTCAGATGCAGGACGGACGTCTTTAATGTTGTACCCAGTGTGTTGTATCTGTAATAAATCTCTTACACTTCAACAAACTAAATCTGTAATATTGATGACATTTTGAATTAAAGAATTCAACATTTTCAGTTAGGCATAACTGAAAACACTGAAGAAAACAAACAAACAAAACAATTATACAAAGAATAAGGTACAGTTTTCATGCAGGTTGAGGATTAGATCAACAATGCCCATAGTACTTAGATTAGTACTACTACTAGTACTTACTACTTTAAATGCCTTTATATGTAATCTGTATTAATCATGCTGTTTGAACTACTTCGTGTAACTTAAATCATTCAATGGAATCTTGATGTATGTGCATAGGCCAGTTTCATTGTTGACAAAAGCATGTGTTGCATGCTGGGAATTATTTTGGTCGGCGGCAAGAAACACTAATTCAACATGACGGACAGAGCGAGAAAGCACGTAAAGGGTATTGATCCCGGTTATTTATCCACTCTAACGGCAGAGGACCCAAGACCATTTGACCAGAAATTGGTCATAAGCATCGACAGACGCCAAATCACCCTTTTCAACCCCGACAAAAGGTGGACCAAACCAAATTTCTGGTCAGAATCCCCAACTACCTGGACAAATATTCACTTGGGCGATATCCACAATGACTTGGTGGAAACTCCTGGGCCATTCACAGCAGAAAAGATGAAAACCTCCAAGAGTCTCGATGTGTTGTTGAACTTGTTGGAGTCCACGGTTTGTTAGGATCTTCTACATTTGCTCTGCGGATGTTTGAAAGATGTTTAATACGAAAAAGACATTTTCCTTCTTCCCTGCTTCTATTTGTGCATCCGATAATGCAGCAGGAATTTACCATTATCAGGGAGAAATACGTGAGGTTACGCACTGTGTTTGACGCTACCGTGTTTCTTGCCTCCGACCAAAATATTTCCCAACATGCAACGCGGTCTTTTAATAACAATGATGTCAGCTGAAACTCGCCTATATGAAATGCCGTGGCTCCATGCAGAGGGTGCAAGGACACACACACACACACACACACACACACACATTACTTTATAAACAATCGTGTCAAAGCTACACTTCTCTGGTAAGTGTTTGACCCCTGTAGAGATCAGGCTCTTTTTCAGTTGGCCAAATGTCCAATATCCAATGCAGATTTGAAGATGTTAAATGCTAAACCTGTTAGCACTTAGCAGTCACCATCCACAAACTTTCCATTTACTTTTGACACTGTTTTGGCGAAAGCGTTTCTGAGCATTAGACACATGTGGACAGTCTTTGACCTTTCATCCTGAGCTCTGTTGAGAGACAGTTTTACTTTGAACAAGAAGAAAATAAATAATAAGCTTCTTCTTTTCTTTTGTGTGTTTTTGATGTGTTTACGTTGACATGTTTCTTCTGTCCACTATGAGTCATTTTCAGAACTGTCTCTGGTTTTGCTGGTGATGTGTTGAGTAACAACTGTTGTTATTTCCTGTAGGCATGGTCAGCCTGATGGACCAAGGTTGAGGTTGCTCAGACTGACCACGCCTCCTGGCACCTGGGGCTCTCTGGAGGAGGGGGTCTCAGGTGTGTAAAAGGAGGAACTCTCCTTCAGTTGATGGAGTCTATGTCTTGCTTCCTGAATTGAGACCACTGAAAAAAAATAAAATAAAAAAGAGGCACTGACAGAATCAAACCCGGGTCCATCCGGCTGACCACGCCCACAGGAAGTAACAACAACTGATAAAAGACAAGTCACCACCCAGTGTTGGGGAGTAACGGATTACATGTACCAGAGTTATGTAATCAGAGTACAAATTATGAGTAACTGTATTCAGTTACAGTTACTGTTTCAGTGAGTGGTAATTGGATTACAGTTACTTTGTTGAAATAAATGGATTACACAGAGGTATTTTCCTGTTTTCACATTTTGGGCTAAACCAGGACTAAAACAAGACTAAACCAGGACTAAAACAGGTCTAAAACCAGGACTAAAACAAGACTAAACCAGGACTAAAACCAGGACTAAAACAGGACTAAAACCAGGACTAAAACAGGACTAAAACCAGGACTAAAACAGGACTAAAAGGACTAAAACAGGACTAAAACAGGACTAAAACCAGGACTAAAACAGGACTAAAACAGGACTAAAACAGGACTAAAACAGGACTAAAACAGGACTAAAACAGGACTAAAACCAGGACTAAAACAGGACTAAAACAGGACTAAAACCAGGACTAAAACAGGACTAAACCAGGACTAAACCAGGACTAAAAACAGGACTAAAACCAGGACTAAACCAGGACTAAAACAGGACTAAAACCAGGACTACAACAAGACTAAAACAGGACTAAAACCAGGACTAAAACAGGACTAAAACCAGGACTAAAACA
The DNA here is from genome assembly GCF_026225935.1 of Boleophthalmus pectinirostris. Taxonomy (NCBI): domain Eukaryota; kingdom Metazoa; phylum Chordata; class Actinopteri; order Gobiiformes; family Gobiidae; genus Boleophthalmus; species Boleophthalmus pectinirostris. The sequence continues at coordinate 1,456,140 of NW_026571353.1, read as the reverse complement.
GGACTAAAACAGGACTAAAACCAGGACTAAAACAGGACTAAAACCAGGACTAAACCAGGACTAAAACAGGTCTAAAACCAGGACTAAAACCAGAACTAAAACAGGACTAAAACCAGGACTAAAACAGGACTAAAACTAGGCCTAAAACAGGTCTAAAACCAGGACTAAAACAGGACTAAAACCAGGACTAAACCAGGACGAAAACAGGTCTAAACCAGGACTAAACCAGGTCTAAAACTAGGTCTAAAACAGGTCTAAAACCAGGACTAAAACAGGACTAAAACCAGGACAAAACAGGACTAAAACCAGGACTAAAACAGGACTAAAACTAGGCCTAAAACAGGTCTAAACCAGGACTAAACCAGGTCTAAAACTAGGTCTAAAACCAGGACTAAAACAGGACTAAAACCAGGACTAAAACAGGTCTAAACCAGGACTAAACCAGGATTAAAACCAGGATTAAAACCAGGACTAAAACAGAACTAAAACAGGTCTAAACCAGGACCAAAACTAGGTCTGAACCAGGTCTAAACCAGGTCTAAAACTAGGTCTAAAACCAGGACTAAACCAGGACTAAAACAGGTCTAAACCAGGACTAAAACCAGGACTAAAATCAGGACTAAACCAGGTCTAAACTAGATCTAAACCAGGACTAAAACAGGATTTAACAGGCCTAAAACAGGACTAAATCATGCTGCGCAGACGTGTCTTCTCCTCTTCAATAATATTTTTAATTTGGTTGAGTAAAGTCTGGGCTTTTTATTTTCTTTTAGCAAATAAAACTTTGTATGTTACAATATCCTGGTCTTTGCTTCTCTAAAGCAAATCAAGTAATCCAAAGTATTAGTATTATAACATTACGTTACTCACTTTAAGTAATTTAATAGATTACGTTACAAACTACATTTTGGGGTATGTAATCTGTAGGGGAATACATTTTAAAAGTCACCTTCCCAACACTGTCCCCACCAACACCAGCGACAGTTCTGAAGATGACTCACAGTTAACAGCTCAAACATGTCAACAAGGTCAACACATTTCACTTCTAAGATGTCTGATTAAAAGAAAATAAGATTATACGTGAAGACAAGATGAACGTTACAAAAGTAAGGAACAAAAGGGCTGATTTGCTGAAACATGGGCTTTTGGATATCCTGCTCTCAGAGTGCAATAGGCTCTAGAATGTTCCGTGTGAAACCTGGAGTTTACCTGCAGTGTCTCTCCTTTAGTGAAACAAACAAAGAAACAAAAGCCAAGAGTGTGACAGCTCCAAGTGCAGGGTTGTCCACAGACACGGGGGACAACCAGAGGACATCAGAGGAAATGGTCAAGGCATTCCACCACCCCCACCCCCCCACACACCCCCACACCCCCCCTCACCACCCTCCCCCTGATGGAGCATGCAATTCCACACACGTATCATATCATATGTACAACACAGGCTCCTGCTCGCTCTGACCGGGCCCCTGTCATGGCCCCTGTCGTGGCTCCTGTCATGGCCCCTGTCGTGGCCCCTGTCGTGGCCCCTGTCGTGGCCCCTGTCATGGCCCCTGTCGTGGCTCCTGTCATGGCCCCTGTCGTGGCCCCTGTCGTGGCCCCTGTCATGGCGCCTGTCGTGGCCCCTGACGTGGCCCCTGTCGTGGCCCCTGTCATGGCCCCTGTCATGGCCCCTGTCGTGGCTCCTGTCGTGGCTCCTGTCATGGCCCCAGTCATGGCCCCTGTCATGGCCCCTGTCGTGGCTCCTGTCATGGCCCCTGTCATGGCCCCTGTCATGGCCCCTGTCGTGGCTCCTGTCATGGCTCCTGTCATAGCTCCTGTCATGGCTACAGTCTGGGACAAAGGGGGGGTTGTATAGGGGGAAGTTCTAGTATGAGGTGATTTGTTGTGGGGCCTTGACTCATGCCTCTCAGTCTGACCTGTGGTGTGTGTGTGCACGTGTGTGTGAGTGCGTGTATGTGTGCGCGTGTGTGTGCATGCGTGTGTGTGAGTGCGTGTGTGGGTGTGTGTGTGTGTGTGCGTGTGTGTGTGTGAGTGCGTGTGTGTGTGTGTATGTGGGGGGTGTGCGTGTGAGTGCGTGTGTGTGTGTGTGAGTGCGTGTGTCTGTGTGTGTGTGTGAGTGAGTGTGTGTGCGTGTGTGAGTGCGTGTGAGTGCGTGTGTGTGTGAGTGCGTGTGTGTGTGTGTGCGTGTGTGTGAGTGAGTGTGTGTGTGTGTGCGTGTGTGTGTGTGTGTGTGTGTGAGTGTGTGTGTGTGTGAGTGCGTGTGTCTGTGTGTGTGTGAGTGAGTGTGTGTGTGTGTGAGTGCGTGTGTGAGTGCGTGCATTTGTATGGTGCATGTGTGTGAGTGCGTGTGTGTGTGTGTGTGTGTGTGCGTGCATTTGTATGGTGTGTGTGTGTGAGTGCATGTGTATGTGTTTGTATGATGTGTGTGCTTGTGTGTGCGTGTGTGTGAGTGCGTGTGTGTGAGTGCGTGTGTGTGAGTGCGTGTGTGTGAGTGCGTGTGTGTGCGTGTATTTGTATGGTGCGTGTGTGTGCTTGTGTGTGTGAGTGCGTGCATGTGTGTGTGTGGGGTGTGTGTGTATGTGTGTGAGTGTGTGTGTGTGAGTGCGTGTGTGTGTGTGCGTGTATTTGTATGGTGCGTGTGTGTGCTTGTGTGTGCGTGTGTGTGAGTGCGTGCATGTGTGTGTGTGGGGTGTGTGTGAGTGCGTGTGTGTGTGAGTGCGTGTGTGTGTGCGTGTATTTGTATGGTACGTGTGTGTGCTTGTGTGTGCGTGTGTGTGAGTGCGTGCATGTGTGTGTGTGGGGTGTGTGTGTGTGTGTGTGTGTGTGTGTGTGCGTGTGTGTGAGGGGTCAGGGCAGACACGTGCTTCAGCAGGGCGGCCATCTTGACTGTTTCACTAAAAAAAAGATGACACGTGACCCAGCTGAAGCACTTTTTTAATCTAAATATTTGTTGTATGAAATAAATGTATAATTTTAATAAATAATCCTGGAGTAGAGTGACCAGACGTCCTGAAAAATTTGGAATCCATCCCTAAATGTTCTGAAAATTACACAGATTACAAACAGAATACTAAGTAGTTATATTCTGATAAACATGAAAAACTGTTCATAGAGCGGTTGAGTCGACTGCACACAGTAATGTAACATAAGCACACATGCCTGGTCACCTCCTACATCATAACAGGGAAGAGAGTCTGAGTGAAGGCACGGGCAGACATTACAAAGCAGCTGACACATCTGGAGCCAGGTGAAGAGCAGAGGGGAGACAGCGAGGTGGAAGACCAGCAACGTACGGTCAGAGGAGGCAGGTGAGGCAGTGCCACAACCAAGCTTTTCTCAAATTCTGGAGTTTAGCTCACTGCGATAAGTCGCTCGTCTTTAATGTGGACGCATCGGGTTAAGACCCTGATCTGTCATTTACATTTTTATTTTGTTCTTTTTTCAGTTTTGTGTGTAAACAAAATAATTAATTAAAACTCAAACAATTTTTATCCAACACCATTTCAGCCAATCTCATCTGGTCACCCTGTCCTGGAGCCAGATGATTTGCTTTGGATCAACAGAAAATAACTCTGCAATTATTTTTATTTTATTGTACTACAACACTACAACACACTATGCACTAACGCCACTGTGTAACCTTTGGAGTTGAGGATCTGTCACCTGCTCGTCACCATGGAGATGCTGGTACTTTGCCTGGTATGTGACAGAGTATGGCATGAAGGTTATGTATCTCCATGGAGACAAGGATATGAGTTATAGATTAGGTCTGTGGAGAGGCGACATAATAAGAATGATCAATAAAACCACCTGAAATCAAATAGAGGTGTCACTGCGGCTCAGGTGTGTGTGTTGTGTGTGTGTGTATGCATGTTTGTATGATGTGTGCTTGTGTGTGTGCACATATGTGTGTATGTTTGTTTAGTGTGTTTGTGTGTGTGTATTGTGTGTGGTGGTGTGTGTGTGTGTGTGTTTGTATGTATGATGTGTGTGATGAATGTATGTGTGTGGTGGTGTGTGTGTGTGTTTGTATGATGTGTGAGGTGGTGTGTGTGTGTTTGTATGATGTGTGGTGTGTGTGTGTGTGTGTGTTTGTATGATGTGTGTGTTTGTATGATGTGTGTGTATGTGTGTGTGTACATGTGTGTGTGATGAATGTGTGTGTGTTTGTGTGTATTATGTGTGTGTGTGTGTTTGTGTGTATGATGTGTGCGTGGTGTGTGTGTATGTGTGTTTGTGTGTGTGTGTGTAATGTGTGTGTGTGTGTGTGTGTGTTAGAGTCCGGTACCTGCAGGACCTGACTGTTTGCTTTGATGTGGATTGTGACTCGGGGCTTATCTTCCTGTGTCCTCTGTCTGTCTGAATGTCAGCAGCCACCTCACTGCTGTAGCCTGGCTCTCCGGCGGGGCCTCGCTCCCCTCCACCTCTAATGTATGCACAGGCTGAGCCAGTGCGCGCATATGTATGACACTGTGTGGACTCAAATCTCACTTTACTTTGACCCTGAGACAAAATACAAGAACCCATGAGGGCGGACAAACGGTCTTAAGTTCAGATATGGGTTCAAATTAAAGAACAGTTCTAATCTCTGGCCCCCGTGGATCATTATGTTATCATTTGCACATTTTAAATCATAATATTCATCTAAAACGACTTCATCAAGTCCACTGATTTGCGCATTAGAAACCTGTGTTGGCCAGTGGGAGCTGACAACAGAGTAAAGGTCACACAACAAAGTGCCGCCTGCTGTCTCCCCTTTGATCCATTTGTACCAAAATGACCCCACCACTCTGCGTATGTGTATCACAGATGAAGAAATAAATCAGAGCAGTGGCAGCAAGTCAGAGCAATGACATCTTAAATACAAGACTCAAACATCCATGAATCACTCTGACTACAACTTCAGTGGGTCAATGAAAAGAAACATTAAAATCTGCAGAATATCATCGCTCTTTAAGTTAGACAACTAGTGACTATGGACAAGATCTCCAGGAAATGAGTGGAAGTCAATGTCATGTCCCCAATGTGCATGGAAATATAAGGGGTGTGTGTGTGTGTGTGCGTGCGGGGGGAGGAGGAGGAGGGGGAGGGGCCACATTAAAGTCTATGCTACATCACGATAAGGGACTGCAGTGTTTTCTGCTGCAGAGCGTCCTGCTCGGCTGGAGTCCGACTTAGTGCGAGTGAGCAGGAAAACTGACTTTGTCCAAATTCAAACCAGTGTCTGAAACATGAGGAAGCTTTTAACGCTAACACTGAACCCAGAGCACACCTGAGTGTTCCCATGAGGAGCCAGGAGAAGTGAGCACATGTGTGACTGGTCCAGCCTGGTCCAGACTGGTCCAGACTGGTCCAGACTGGTCCAGACTGGTCCAGACTGGTCCAGCCTGGTCCAGACTGGTCCAGCCTGGTCCAGACTGGTCCAGCCTGTTGCGAGTGTGTAAACCACATTGTTGGAGGTTGAATGTACAATAGTAAAACAGCTGGAGTTTAAGTTGCAGACACAAAGTATTGGGCGACCAAACGCAGATCTATGACAGTGGCTCAGTGACATAGCATTTGCCTGTTAAAATATTTAATCGGTTGGTAGTTCGATCCCCAACTCTGACCCATGTTTACCCTTGTGCCTTTAACGCTCCAATATTAAACAAAATGAACTTCTGTGAACGTTAGGCCATTAGAATGTTGTTGCCTCATCAAAAACAGAGCTGCATTTGTGTTTTGTTTCATTCTCACATGTTTGAGTCATTCTGGATGATTAGTCTGTCTGCATTCCCAAAGCTCAAAATGCTCTGTTCCACCTTGTGATGTCATTAACCGGAAGTTCTCAAGATGTTTGTTTAGCCCCAATTATGAGATAAAATATACTAGATGAATTTGTTGTTTTAATTTTTAAATATGTTTTGTCTTTTGTACAGTTGAGATTGTGAGTAGATACTGTACAGTATATGATAATATAGTGTGTAATATCTGCTGGTGTACAAAGGAATGAAGAGTTTGATGAGGCTAAAACAACAGCTGTAACTTTAAATTTAGGCAATTCCAAAGCTGAAATGATCCAAAAAGGTGTATGGAATTTAAAAACACAGTGGAGCACTTCCTGTATTACCACATGACATCACAAGGGTTTGTGTGAATGAAACAAAACACAACTCCAGGAGTGTTGGTGATGAGCAAACAACATCATAACATAAATCAAAAATAGTACAATATGGACTCTTGAAGCAACACACTTCACCCACTTGTTTCCATAATGTTGCTGTCTGCTGGTGGAATTTCCCCTAAAAGGTTCTTAAATGAGATGTTTTCCCCACAGTTAAAGCAACGATTGAAATAAGTCTGAACACAGCGGTGTCTGAACACAGCATCTTGACACAACGTCCAGACACAACGGAGTCTGAACACAGCATCCAAACACAGAGGTGTCCCAACACAGCGGTGTCTGAACACAGCGGTGTCTGAACACAGCAGTGTCTGAACACAGCGGTGTTTAACGACAGCAGTGTCTGAACACAGCGGTGTCTGAACACAGCGGTTGTCTGAACACAGCGGTGTCTGAACACAGCGGTGTCTGAACACAGCGGTTGTCTGAACACAGCGGTGTCTGAACACAGCAGTGCTTAACGACAGTAGTGTCTGAACACAGCGGTGTCCAAACACAGAGGTGTCCCAACACAGCGGTGTCTGAACACAGCGGTGTCTGAACACAGCAGTGTTTAACGACAGCAGTGTCTGAACACAGCGGTGTCTGAACACAGCAGTGTTTAACGACAGTGGTGTCCAAACACAGCAGTGTCTGAACAGAGGTGTCTGAACACAGAGGTGTCTGAACATAGGGGCGTCTGAACACAGAGGTGTCTGAACACAGCGGTGTCTGAACACAGCGGTGTCTGAACACAGAGGTGTCTGAACACAGCGGTGTCTGAACACCGTGGTGTCTGAACACAGCAGTGTCTGAACACAGCAGTGTCTGAACACAGCGGTGTCTGAACACAGAGGTGTCTGAACACAGCGGTGTCCGAACACAGCGGTGTCCGAACACAGCGGTGTCCGAACACAGCGGTGTCCGAACAGAGGTGTCTGAACACAGAGGTGTCTGAACACAGCGGTGTCCGAACACAGCGGTGTCCGAACACAGCGGTGTCCGAACACAGCGGTGTCCGAACACAGCGGTGTCCGAACACAGAGGTGTCTGAACACAGCGGTGTCCGAACACAGCGGTGTCTGAACAGAGGTGTCTGAACACAGCGGTGTCTGAACACAGCGGTGTCTGAACACAGCGGTGTCTGAACACAGCGGTGTCTGAACACAGCGGTGTCTGAACACAGCGGTGTCCGAACACAGCGGTGTCTGAACACAGCGGTGTCTGAACACAGCGGTGTCTGAACACCGTGGTGTCTGAACACAGCGGTGTCTGAACACAGCGGTGTCTGAACAGAGGTGTCTGAACACAGCAGTGTCTGAACACCGTGGTGTCTGAACACAGCGGTGTCTGAACACAGCGGTGTCTGAACACCGTGGTGTCTGAACACAGCGGTGTCTGAACACAGCAGTGTCTGAACACAGCGGTGTCCGAACACAGCGGTGTGAGAAGTGTCACAGTTCAGTAAACTCCCTGCTCGTTGTATTTCTAAGTTTGTGCTGATCATTCAAACATTTGGTAACATTTCCACAGGTTTTTAAAAACACATTTTGCTGTCACAGAGAGGTGGGCGATACGGACAGGAAGTAAAGGAACAGCATGAAGACTTTATATTACACATTTCATAAATAAATAAATGAACTAAACTAAACATGACTGTGATCTGTGTCCCCAGAACTTATTCAAATCAAATATATATACATATATATATATATATATATATATATATATATATATATATATATATATATATATATATATATATATATATATTTTTTTTTACTGAATGCTGATTTAGTCTTAATTACAAAAACATTGGATGTGATCAACATTTACATTATGATTTCATTTTTGATTATCCATTCAAAAAGCAGAATGTGCCTCACATGAGTTTCTCTGTTGGTTTGTCAATGCTGAAATCATGAGTCAGTGCTAGTGCAGCCTCTGCAGCTCAGGGAGGGAAGTCTGGAGGTTCTGAGCTTCACGTGAGACCTGAACATAAACTGAGAGTGAGACAAACTTTGAAGTGTCCATATATCTGCAGGTTAAGGCTCTGGAGACACAGGATCAGTTTATGCACCGATACTGATACTGGGCCTTTACTAGTATTGGTTAATATTGGGTCAAAGTATCAATATCAGTATTGGAACTGAAATAGCTAGTACATCCCTGGTTCAGTGATTCTAGTACCTTTTTATACCAGCATGAGTGCAGGCTACATACTGTACTGTACGGTTGTTTGGAAGATGACACTAAAGTTTTGAGCTCTTTTCAGTGTTATGACCTTCCTGAGCCCACCAGGACCCCTCTGTATCACCCACCTCTCCTCTCACACTGGTGCTGGACCATGCTGATGTGACTCTCTGGTTGGAGGAAGACTGGATACTATTGCTGCGTGCGTTGGTCCATGGGAGAACAGCGCGTTCAGGAGAGGAGCTGTGGAGGTGAGGGGGGGGTCTCTACAGCGCGTTCAGGAAAGGAGCTGTATGGAAGTGAGGGGGGGTCTCCACAGCGCGTTCAGGAGATGAGCTGTATGGAAGTGAGGGGGGGTCTCCACAGCGCGTTCAGGAGATGAGCTGTATGGAAGTGAGGGGGGGTCTCCACAGCGCGTTCAGGAGAGGGACTGTATGGAGGTGAGGGGGGGTCTCCATCCACAGCACGTTCAGGAGTTGAGCTGTATGGAGGTGAGGAGGGTGTGTCTACAGTGCATTCAGGAGAGGAGCTGTGAAAGTGAGGGGGGGTCTCTACAGCGCGTCGTACCACAAACACCTCAGCTCAGTAAAAATCAGCTCAGTGAAGCAGCAGGCCACAGGACGGTTATCCAGCCATTGAGATCCACACTGCAAAAATATGACTGTCCAAATGCTCCAAGTGACTGGGGTTCAGAGTGAGAATCTGTTTTTGAGTAAGGTTAACAATTCATTAAAAAAAAAAAAGTACTACAGTATGATACTTTGCAGTGACACAATGCACACATCAGATTGTGTTACAGTTTTCAGTAACAGAGCTTTGGACAGAGCAGTGCCTCTAGTTAGCATTACAGTCTCGAGGAATGTTGATGATCAGCTGCAATTTGCAAGCCACATCTTTCCAAACATTTTTGTGATTTGGGATGTAAGTGTGAATAGAGTCTATGGGTCATTATTTTTATCTATAGTTAAACTGTGTGAGATGTTAGGAAATAAACTGGAAAAAACAATGCACTGTTTTTGTGTTTTTAAATCATCTAAATTAGTCAAAATCACAGCCTTAGCATCCTGAGTCAGTAATAATTTCTGAAATGTTTGGTCAGTTGCTCTTCTCCTTGCTCTAAATAAAAGCTGAGAAATATTTTTTTCCACAATGATGCCTCTTGTACATTGTCTTATTATCTTCTGGGAAACGCCTGTGTCTTTTCCAATCAAGAAAAAACTTGCTGGTTGAATAAAAGTAACTTTAAGTCAAAATTTGTCAGGGGTATGAATCATTTTTGACTGTACGTCACCTGCAATGAATCCTATCAGCCAAAATAATAATAAAAAAAATATATGTAAAATATAAAAAATAAAAATACCTAGACAAAAACAGTATTCTGAACCCAGGTCATTTGGCGTGGGACAGCCTTTACGTTTTGCAGTGCACAGTCTTGTATCTCTTGGCGCCTGAGGTCGGAGGTTGTACAGGTGCCTCTGCGGGTCACATGATAGTGCAGCGGTTTCTCTGCAGCGCCCCCTGCAGTCTGATGGAGGTGTGGTTCTGCCGGACGCCGCGGGCCACGGCGATGCCCAACAGCTCCTTGAAGAGCAGGACCACGTGCCAGTTGAACTTGGCCGAGCACTCCACGTAACCACACTTCCACGTCTTCTTCACCAGGACGGAGACGGCGCGGCGTGGCATGAATCGCTGACGCTGCAGGTCACGCTTGTTCCCCACCACCAGGATGGGCACCTCACTGCTGCTGCCCTCCCTGTACACACACACATGCACACACACACACACACACACACACATAGGCATACATACACACACACAGACACACACAGAGACACAAGAAGGTCAGTCAGGCAGGAGCTAATATAGAAATATATGCACCTGCACCAACTCTAGATATAGGCTGTGTCTTTATGGTCCTATATTACACAAAACTGACTGTTGTGAGCTTTAAGTCGTGTTAGAATGGTGTTACCTCATCGCACCTCCTGAAAATCCTTTATTATTAGTCAGTCCACATTTCCAAAGCTCAAAATGCTCTGTTTCAACTTGTTAACAGCTACAGTAGACCTTTTATTTAACAGCAATTTCAGGACCGAAATGATTCAAATGATTCTAGTGAATGGAGTTTAACCACATGTGACCACATAGTGACCACATGACATCACAAGGTGGATCTGTGTTTGTGTGTTTTTCAGTTAGAGAGAAGAAGTCAGTCTAAATATGCATGTTTTGTGTGTTAAACATGTGAGAATGAAACAAAACACAAGTCCAGGTCTGTTTGTGATGAGGAAACTACAAACGTCAGCAAATTGTTTAATATAAAGAACACATGAAATACATTCTTGTGGTTTCAATTCTCTTTTAAACATCATCGCCCTGGGATTAGTATTTCACACTTCTAACACATTTCGAACATCAAATAATAATAATTTGGGAAACATACTTTATAAACTACAGTGAAGCAACAAGAACAAACAACCAAACTCTCAAAGTCCCTCTCTCCAGTGGATGCTAACAGAGCCATGTGTGTTTGTGCACGTGCTATGACCATAAAACACGTCTGGTGATGGTTTATGGACTTAAACACTGCACAGTCTATAGTTTTATCTGTGATGCAACAAAACAGGCAAAATGTAAACAGAGCATTTTTAAAGGCACAGAGAAGACGACTTTGGATGAATGGATAAATCAAACAAGTTCTCACACTTCAAACTCGCCTCTTCTCACATCCCTGTGTTTTAACTCTTTATGTAACACATTGTTGTTCATGTTACATGCATAAGGCACTGGAAATATCCAATTTTCAATCTTAGAGCGAGTGTTAGGCATCAAACAGGAAACAGATGTTAACGTGACCAAGCGGTGTTGTGCTAAGCATGTGGGCCTAACACAAGTGCCCATCACTGCAAATATAATATGACAGAAGATCAAGAACATTTAGTGACAAATGATACTTTTCTGTTTAGATTTGCTTTTTGCTGGTTTCTTTTGCTCTGAGTCTGTGTCCTGTCTCACTCTTATCCAGTCAGCTCAGTCTGGTGCTTGACTCCTCCTGAGCTCAAAACGATCCAGGAGCCCAAATGAGCCACACCTCACACCACAGGGACTCCCCCCAAAGTCAAGTGCAAACATCTTCAGGTTACATGTGCTCATGGGTCATTTAACAAATGTCTCATGTGTGACAGATGTGATCACAGAAAGGTAAGAGTGAGTCCAATCTGCAGCTGGAGCAGCAGATATGTCAGATGCTCCGGAGCATAAATAGAGCAGAGTGGTGTACAAACATGTAATGATGCAAGCGACAGTTTCTATTTCATGGGCAATAGCACATCATAAATGTGAGCCGAGGATATGAACACCGTGTCCTGCAGAGACAGTACAGTCTGCAGTGTGTTCCTGTGTTCAGAGGAGGTTTTAGGGCAGGGGGCCGAATGCAGCCCTCAGACACATTTGTATTGGCCCTCAGGCCTTTATGCTCAGTGACCCTGAAATGTCCCACTGAGTAGAAACATGATGTGAAACAAACCTGAAGTTAATGTTTAAAGCATTATGATTAAAAGAGCACTGGTTCAAATGATCAGCTCAGTGTTCCACTGTTTAAGTGTTCCACTGTTCAAGCGTTCCACTGTTCAAGCGTTCCACTGTTCAAGCGTTCCACTGTTCAAGCGTTCCACTGTTCAAGCGTTCCACTGTTCAAGCGTTCCACTGTTCAAGCGTTCCACTGTTCTCCACTGACCTGAGTCTCTCAGGATGTGGCCCTCAGCGAAGAAGTTTGACCCCTGTTTCAGGGCATGTTTTAAAGGTGCAGTACAGATGCAATTACATTTATAATGGAGAGTATATGACCTGCCTGTCTCCATGGAGATGTCATTGCATTAGCTGGAATGTTCCGCAGTGTGGCATAAATCTTACCTATCTTGCCATATCCATTACAAATGTTTAAAATATTCAAAAAACCCTGAAAAACATGCACTCTTACTATGAGTGGACTCACCTCTCCACAGAGCTGACCTGTAGCTTGACCTAGTGGTCATCTGCTTTTTCCATGGAGATAGGAAATGACAGGCTTCTATCAGTCATTCCCCACTTCCCTGTTTCCCCTTGTACTGATGGATGACAGTATTTCATTTGATTCACATTCTTGGATTTTATATATATATATATATATATATATATATATATATATATATATATATATATATATATATATATATATATACAGTGTTGGGAGTAATGTATTATAAAAGTAATGTATTACAGTAATGCGTTGATTTTTGCTGTAACGCAGTAATGTAAGGCATTATAGGGGGAAAAATTGTAATATTTTACTCGGTACAAATGTGAGTAACGCGCGTTACAATGCTTTTTTAACCTGGATTGAAGTGGTGGGTTTTTCTTCATAGAAATTCGCTAAAATCACCGTGAAATCAGCAGCGGTGAAACGCCGGAGACACGGCCGGATAAACCTTCAGTTAACCGCGGGTGAAAGGACCGACCCAGAACTCTACGCTGTTTAGACCTGGTTTAGACCTGGGTCACTTCTGGTTTAGACCTGGTTTAGACCTGGGTCACTTCTGGTTTAGACCTGGCTTACAGTCGTCCCTCGCTCTAACGCGATTCACTTTTCGCGGTCTCCCTGTTTCGCTGATTTTTAGATTTTTTTTTGTGTGCAATTTTGCATGCCTTTTGTTTTTAGTGTATGAACACGTATTGCGTTCCTCCCGCTGTGTCCTGATCGGCTAAGGGACTCCTGTCTACTGTACAGTACAGAAAATTGTTCAACTGGCGAATTTTAATAAATGTTCAATCTCTAGCAGTGTGATTCTGAAGTGCTGTATGTCTGCAAGTTTTCTCTCCGACAAAATCCACAACGTCGACGAAATGTTCTGCACCGACAAAGTCTCCTGCGCTCGCACCCAAAAGACAGAGGACGATGCAAACCATCGCACAAAAAGTTGGACTTCTGGACACGTTGAAGGAAGGTAGAAGTAACGCGCTGTAGCAGAGTCTTGCACCGGGTCTTGTACCCGCAAATAGTTGCTGAAATCAGGACCGTGAGCCCGAGCAGCAGGGTGTCTGTAAAGCGCGATCGGGCGACAGCCGCTCTTACCTCCGTGAGGTGTGGAGCAGAGCCGCTCCTTTCTCCTGCGGTCACCTTCGAGCCCGTCCTGACAGTGAGTCCTGTTTTAGTCCTAGTTCAGTTCTGGTTTAGTCCTCCTCTTCAGTCCTGGAATCAGTCTGAGGTTAGTCCTGTTATAGTCCTGGTTTAGTCCTGGTTCAGCTCTGGTTTAGTCCTGGTTTAGACCTTGTTTAGTCCTGGTTCAGTCCATATACGGCTCAAAAGTTCAGCTTTTTCGCAGTTATTTTGGTGAGAGTAACTTAAAGTAATGCAATAGTAATGTAATGCCTTACATTTTAAATGCAGTAATATTGTAATGTAACGAATTACTTTGAAATGACAGTAATAAGTAATAAATAACGCATTACAGTTTTAAAGTAACTTGCCCAACAGTGTATATATATATATATACATTTGAGCTGCTGGACCACTTCATTCTCATGTAATGGTGTATTTGGTGTGTGCATTTGCTCTGTGCTTGTGACAGTGACAGCTCCAGACTCTTTTAAATGAAACTGTAGAAGTGTAAGACACATGTGGCAAAATAACGACAGCCCCCTGAGACCAGCAGGTGGCAGTCTCACACTGTGCCCCTTTCATTTCCTCAACAAAAACAAAACAGACTTTAAACAGTGCCATTAAAGCACACAGATTGTGTCAGTGTCTGCTCTAAAGTTCTAATCTCTGACCCTTGTGGATCATTATGTTAAAATATAAACATTTTAAATCACAATATTGATCTAAAATTACTTAATAAAAGAAACAAGTCCACTGACTTAAACGTTAGAAAACTGTGGTGCCCTGTGGGAGTAGATAAACGTCGCCATAAACGTCATCACAACAAAGCGCCGCAGCTGTGGCGCCGCTCCTGTGGATAACTGCATAACCTGTCCATATACTGAGAATGACACAAACTTGTGTGTCCTCTATCTGGTCTATAAGACCCCGAAGGAGATCACTTGATAACTCAAACATGCATGGATGACATCTAAAACCTCTTCAGGCATGTTTTTGATGAAGGAATAATGTTATAACATGGTAGAAAGCTAAAACAATAAGAATAAGTGCTACATACAGCTCCTTTAAGTGAACAGCCCTCTCTTTGGACCTCTCTTCAGGCCTCTCTTTGGGCTCCTGTTTGGGCCTCTGTTTGGGCTTCTGTTTGGGCCTCTGTTTGGGCCCCTGTTTGGGCCCCTGTTTGGGTTTGTTGTGGTGATTTTGCAGTGACTGTCAGAAAGCACACAGACTTATGAGGACATGAGTGTTTGGAGCTGATAGTGGAGCACAGATGGAGGTTCACACAGATCTGTGCTTTAAAAAGAGCACACTCTCTCTCTCAGGCCTCTCTTCACACTCACATCCTCCTCAGAACACAGTACCAGCACACACAGGGGCCACTCCAGTCACCCACTGACCACCCTCAACCAACCACGAGCCCATCACACATGTGCACACATCTCAAACCCATCACACATGTGCACACGCCCCAAAGTCATCACATGTGTGCACACCCCCTAAAGTCATCAAACATGTGCACACGCCCAAAAGTTATTGCATGTGTGCGGCACTCCAAAGTTATCACACGTGTGCACACCAAACCACGACTCCATCACACGTGCACACGGCCCCATGCGCACATGTCCCCAAAGTCCATACACACACGCACACACACACACACACAGCACACACACACAGCACACACACAGCACAAGGCCCCATCTGTCAGACAGGCGAGTGCTATCAGGGCATATCGATCAGTATAAGACCAGATGACTCAAATAAAACTCAGAATTGTGCTTTAAAGTTGGGAAAAAAAATCCGTCATTGTGTTTTTGATTATTGATTTTTTTCTGACAAGCATTGTGATTAGATCTGTGATTTCTGTTTTAATAATGTGATTTCTGTTCAAAGAAGAATTGACAAAGAGCCTGAAAAATGAACTACAAACTAATGAAAGAATGACATTTCAGAACCTGTTAGTACAGATCTAAACTACAGGGTTAGTTTTATGCACAATAACACAGACAGAGACTTGGTTTTTATGGAAGAAATTAAGAAAAATTGCAGCTTTCATGATTAGCTAATTGCTTTCATTCAAATATTGATTTTGATTGACTTGTTCAGTCAGATTCCTCTGTGTCAGTCAGTGTTGTGGTTGAAGTTCAGATTTCACACTAACGGCCGTATCTAGCCCCGCCCTCAACATGTGTGCTAACATATTATTTATATTATATATATGATATTATTTATTTGACATTTATTTGAATGACACTGACAATTCACTGAACGCACCACCCCCTCAACCAGCTCCACCTCCTCAACCTGCACCACCCCCTCAACCTGTACCACCCCCTCAACCTGCACCACCCCCTCAACCAGCTCCACCACCTCAACCTGCACCACCCCCTCAACCTGCACCACCCCTCAACCAGCTCCACCCCCTCAACCAGCTCCACCCCCTCAACCTGCACCACCCTCAACCAGCTCACCCCCTCAACCTGCACCACCCCTCAACCTGCACCACCCCTCAACCTGCACCACCCCCTCAACCCAGCTCCACCCCCTCAACCAGCTCCACCCCTCAACCTGCACCACCCCCTCAACCTGCTCCACCCCCTTAGTCTGCTCCACCCCCTCAACCTGCTCCACCCCTTCAGTCTGCTCCACCCCCTTAGTCTGCTCCACCCCCTCAACCTGCTCCACCCCTTCAGTCTGCTCCACACCACCTGACACTATCTGGCAGCAGATGATCTCACTAACACTAAAGCTAACACCGAGGTAAAGCTACAGGCCTAGTGTTATGTCACTTCATAACTATATGTTTTAATCACGTAGCAGATTTGACAGTTTTATCCAGTGTTCATTTAGTTTTATTTTGCCGTTTTCCAGAGACGTCCTGGTAAATGTATTCAATATGGAATTCTAACCATGTATTTGTGCCCCTGACAGTCCTGTCAGGGGCACAGCTCAGGACTGAGTCAGTCAAAGGTTAAAACAGATTTTTCACAGAGATACACACGGGCCTGGTCAAGTAGAAGTAAACAGCAAGACCAAAAATTCATGTTAATGCATCTGATATAAAAATGTATTGAACAGATACATATGTACTCTAGTTTATGAAACTGTTGACCTTTTTTCTGTACCATTTTTGGTTCTAAAGTTCCATACGTTTTAAACAGACCATGTATGAAACATGGAACAAAAATTATTTCCCAAATTTCAAAGATCTGCAAATCATGTCAATAAATGGATGTATTTCATCATATCTTGTGTTTTTCCATCTTTGAACTGTTGATGAAGGTACAGGATAAAAAAAAAAAAAAAGTATTTAAAATGATAAAAATTTGCTTGGAAGGACTGACATATTTTATAAAAATAGTTTCCTTTCATTTTGAAGTAATATTAAAGTATTCAGAAGAAAAAAGTGACAAATGATGCAAAATCATGCTCCTTCTACTTGTTTGCACAATTTTCCCTCCGTTACTTTTCCCTCCGTTACCATGACCTTTCTTAATAAAAAATCCCATGACTCAAAAAGTAAGAGGTTTTTCAACCTAATCTTGTACCATATGGTAGAAAACTATATGAAGCAAATATTCAAACCAGTTTGTTAAGGATATGGAAGTGAGAACCAAGAGTTATCACTGTTTGGATTTATTGCCCAAAAAGTGCTGCATATTTCATTCCCTCCGTTACCAACATGAGTTTTTAAATTTTTTGTCAACAACTTGAAAGAATATCACAGGTTGAACTTGACCCTGTTGGAGTGTTAACTCTTTCCTACATTCTGATACTTTACTTATTTCAATAGTCCCTCTAGTTTCTGAATAAGAGACATTTGAATGTCAAAAATCTGCCCCTGTTTCCCTCCGTTATCATTTGACCAGACCCACAACATATCAAAGTAAACAAGAGAGCTTTGGCTCAACCACACAAACTGTTGTGTTTCTGGTAAATACACGCACCAAACTGTAGAATCACAATACTTTTGAAAGAACACTAAATGTAGTCTTTTTAAAGTCCACATATTGTTCACATTGACTTTGTGAGCCTTTAACAATCTTATACTGTCCCCTCATCAAAAACATACCTTGAGTTGTATTTTCATTCACACTTGTTTTTTTAGTCCTTAAGGTCTTCTCTGAGCCTCACAAATGAGCAGAAACTTGACCTAGACTGAGCAGGTTTAAAACATGAACATAAACTGGTCTTAAAGAATAGTCAGACATGTAATCACTGATAAACCATCAGTGAGGGCCTGCATCTGCCTGTGTCTAATGCCACATTATAACATGAACAACACTGTGTGTGTGTGTGTTTGTTTGTTTTGCCTTCTTGGTAACTGCAAATTAGTCCTGGTTATAAATGTTGTAGTATGTTACACGTCTAATGTGCACACTCGCTCCTGTCAAATAAATAAATGAATGGACTGTTTTCATTTTTCTTGTTCAGTTGCATCACAGGTAAAACTCCAGACTTCTGCACAGCGTTTACGACCATAAACCATCTCAGGACTCATTCTGTGCTCCAACTGTGTTCACAGTGAACGCATGGCTCTGTTAGCATAGCATTAACAGAATAAGGACTTCATTCATGTATTTTCTCATTTTCCAGCACGTTGCTGACAGCCAAATGTCTCATTAGAAAAAGAAGTGTAGTTTAAAGCTCCTGAATCTGAAAATCCATTAAACACTGGGCTGACTGAAGATCCTCTGAGATGGGAGCACACACATGATCTGTGTTTAAATGTCAGGACTGCACAGGGGCTTTGATTTACGTGCTGTCCTGTGGTTTTTCCAGTATGGAGGACAGTGTTGGACTAGTCACCGTGGGACTGCCTGGGACAAGGGACATGTGGTGGATTATCTGGATCTATTCGTGGCTCTCCATACAGCACATGTGGTAGACTAGTGGCCCACTCTTTGTCCCCCACCCCATCCCCGCAGTCCCTGTCTGTATGGACATCCCTCTATCCCTGTTCCTCTCTTCCCCTCTTGGTCCTTCTCTGTCTGGATGTCCCCCTCTGTCCCTCTGTCTTCCCCCTGTGTTCCCCTTTGCCTCTGTATCCCTCTCTGTCTGGACATCTGTCTCTGCCCCCTTTGTCTGGCCTTGTGTCCTCTCGTACCTGTTGTCCATGATCTGCTGGCGGATCATCTTGACATACTCGAAGCTCTCCACGCAGCAGATGTCGTACACCAGGATGTAGGCGTTGGCGTTGCGGACTCCCCGACAGCGAAGGTCCAGCCACTCCTGAGGGACACACAGAGGGAGGCTGGTCAGGACGGGCATTTTAACAACATATGTTATGCCTCCAGTAGTTATTATGTAACATCTTAATATTGATCTGAAACAAGTTCAACTGGAACTAAACAATAAATCCACTGTTTTCACTCCTAAACTGTGTATCTGATGTTTGCCTTGTCTACTGATTTTTTGTGAACTTTAGTGGAAACTAGGTACAATTGTAGTTTTGTGGTCAAAACACCCAAATGTAAGTCTGTGCTGCCTTCAGTGAAATCAACTATTTTAAGTAGTTGTTGACATCACACAGGACTGCTGTGATTACAGCCAGGTGTTTCTGATTAAAAACAGAAGGATACTCCCCCATACAAGAAGCTTGCATGGTTCAGGTCTGTGTCAGGACGTCAACTCACAGCTGAGCAGGGCCCCATGAACAAAGTAAACCAACCTTCAGTCCTCCAGGTACGGCTCAGTTTAGCAGCTCTATTTGAAATGGAGCTGTGATGTTGCACAGATGTTCAAACTTCTCCAGGACGGCACATGTGGACGTGCCATTGCAAGGAGATTTAGCGTGTGTCCCAGCACAATCTGTAGGAGATTTCAGGAGACATGCAGTTACTTCAGGAGAGCTGGACAGGACCATAGGAGGACCTTAACCCATCAGCAGGACACATATCTGCTCCTTTGTGCAGGAGGAACAGGTCGAGCACTGCCTATGCCCTACAGAAGGACCTCCAGCAGGACACTGGTGTGAGTGTTTCTACCCGAACAATCAGAAACAGATTTCATGAGGGCGGCTTGAGGGCACCACGTCCTGTAGTGGGTCCTGTGCTCAGCGCCCAGCACCATGGAGCTCCACTGGCATTTGCTAGACGACATCAGAATTGGCAGGTCCGCCACTGGTGTCCTGTGCTTTTCACAGATAAGAGCAGATTCACCCTGAGCACCTCTGATAGACATGAAAGAGTCTGGAGAAGACAAGGAGAACACTCTGCTGCCTGTAACATGGTTCAGCATGAGCAGTTTGGTGGTGGTCAGTGATGTTCTGGGGAGTCAGATCCAAGGAGGAACACACAAACCTCTACTGGCTAGAAAACGCCAGTCTGATGTCATTAGGTATCAGGATGAAATCCTTGAACCCAATGTCAGACTCTACACTGGTGCAGTAGGTCCTAGGTTCCTCCTGATGCACGACAATGCTCAGCCTCATGTGACAAGAGTCTGCAGGCAGAACATGGAGGATGAAGGGATTGATACAACTGAATGGCCCTCAAGATCACCTGACTTAAACCTAATAGAACACCTCTGGGACATTATATGTGGGTCCATCAGACGCCTCCAGGTTGCTCCTCAGTCTCTACAGGAGCTCAGTGATGCTTTTACACAGATCTGAGAGGACATTCCTCAAAACACCATCCGTCATTTCATTAGGAGCGAGCCACAATGTTGTCAAACATGCATTTCAGCGCTCTGTGGGCTGAAATTTGTATTTCCATTAAAAGAAGTGGCAGCGTTTTGTTCCTAAAGCATTGCCCTGCCCATATTTGTATCGATATCCTGCATTTTTCACATTGAGATCTGATGTGTTTTCAAAATGTTCCTTTCATTTTTGAGCAGCACATTAAGATGCATTATACACAGAGGTAAATAAACGTGGATCTAGTGATTAGTTCCTCTTTAAAGGATTTCTGCTAAATCTCAATATTGTATAATATCTAAAACGACTTAATAAAAGAAACAAGTGCTTTGATTCCTGCTGGAAAACTTCAGCCCTGACTCCCCTTGCCCTTTACGGTAGATTGCCATAAATGTCATCATTCACACAGTCGAGCTATGGAGAGCTGCAGCTCACAGCAGACAGCAGCACATACACATCCACTGAGTCCAGAGCAGGGCGGGCACAGATAAGTGCCCCATAGATCATATTTGCCCCATGAAAACAGTAGATGTGTAAAAGTAGTTTTAAACACTTTAAACGATAAAATATTTTGGCTGGTGTTCACCTGTGTGTCCCTGACAGCACATGGTCAAATCAAAGACCATGGGAACAGCTCTTTTTTCCACAATCCACTTCATATTCACTGTGTTATGACCAAATCATATTCACCGTGTTATGACCAAATCATATTCACCGTGTTATGACCAAATCATATTCACCGTGTTATGACCAAATCATATTCACCGTGTTATGACCAAATCATATTCACCGTGTTATGAGCACACTTAAGTCTGTGGACAAACGTTTGCTCTTCAGCTCCTGGACCACAGCTGACTCCAGCACAGACCTGTTCTGTGAGGTTCATGTGGTGCATGTGCTTTTGGCTGTGAGGATGTGGTTTGAGGAGGTTTGGAACAGAACAAAGTCCTAAACAGAGGAACAGCACTTTACAGGCAGAGAGGCCACGCACACATTTACATAACATTTACATGATAACAGTAACCATGACACCTCAAGTTTAATAACAAAAACATGTTTTCCATCAGATCAAGGGCAGCTCTGTGCAAAATGGATTTGGTTCATGTTTCTTCACTTAATAAAAATGCCCTGACAGACAGTGACAGTGATTTCTGGTGTTGACATTTACAAGAGAAATCTGATCATTAAACCACGTGGTGACCTTGGCTTTGTGTCATAACATTGCTCCCTCATCAAAAACACACCTGAAGACATTTTAGATATCATCCGTACATGTTTAAGTAATCTAGCGATCTCTCCTGGGCCTTGACAAACCTGATGCGATGTGCAGTAGTTTCATTAGCGGGATGCACTCTGATAGTGTTGTGATAGTGCTCTGAAGAGGAGGGGAGATTCAAAGTGTCAAAAATGAAAGGGAAACTTATAAAACATGTTAATACGTTGTTTTGGGTGAATATAGCATTTACAAAACAATTAAAGGAAAATGGTGATCTAAATATGTCAAGTGTCACCCCCTAAAAGGAAATGTATATGTATTTCATCTTCGTCTGTGTCCCTGCACAGGAGTGAACAAACCCTGCACAGGAGTGAACAGTCAGAGTGAACTCAGATTACTCACTTCAGAGGAAACCGTTGACATGACTTTCCAATAGTCTGATAACACTGGAAGCCAGTTTTACAGTGAGTCTCAGAGCCTGGACACAGACTTGGTCTAAAATCAGGTTAGACCAAAAAGACAGGGCTGGACAGGACTGACCCACTGACCCACTAACCCCTGACCACCCTGTCTTCCATAACAACTGTAGTGATGAACTGGAGGCAGGAAAACACTGGAGAAGGAGGTTTACAGAGATAACAGTGTACAGTACATACACTACATGTGTATACATGTATATGTATGTGTATGTATGAGTGTGTGTACATGTGGAGGTGTATGTGACACAGAGCCACTCACAGGCCCAGAGCATGTGACTGGTGTCAGTGGGTATGTGTGTACATGTCAACTGGAACATGTAATGTGTGTACTATGTAAGTGTACTGTGTATGTGTATTGTGTAAGTATAGTGTGTAACATGTACTGTGTAACATGTACTGTGTAAGTATACTGTGTCAGTGTAGTGTGTAACATGTACTGTGTCAGTGTATTGTGTAACATGTACTGTGTCAGTGTATTGTGTAACATGTACTGTGTCAGTGTATTGTGTAACATGTACTGTGTACGTGTACTGTGTAAGTGTACTGTGTACATGTACTGTGTAACATGTACTGTGTCAGTGTATTGTGTAACATGTACTGTGTACGTGTACTGTGTAAGTGTACTGTGTACATGTACTGTGTACGTGTAGTGGAAATGGAAGAGGCACACAGGCTTCAGTGGTGGTGTATCTGAGGAGCTAAAAATAGACCAAGTGTTGTTCTCTCATGTCTTTGTCTCCACAGCACTGCTCTGAGAGCTGCACTACAGGGAATACCTCAGGAGGACCTCACTGACATGTGTACCTCAGGAGGACCTCACTGGGGTCTGTACCTCAGGAGGACCTCATGGAGGGTCCAAAGTAGCCTGCAGTAGACCACCCTCCTCAGAGGAGTGTGTTACACATGGACTCTGTGTGTGTGTGTGTGTGTGTGTGTGTGTATGCGTGTGTGCGTGTGCTTGTGTGTGTGTGTGTGTGTGTGTATGTATGTGTGTGTGTGTGTAGGTGTGTGTGTGTTTGTGTATGTGTGTTTGTGTGTGTGTGTGCGCGTGTGTGTATGTGTGTGTATGTGTGTGTGCGTGTGTGTGTGCTTGTGTGTGTGTATGTGTGTGTGTATGTGTGTGTGTGTGTGTGTATGTGTGTGTGTGCGTGCGTGTGCGTGCGTGTGTGTGTATGTGTGTGTGTGCATGCGCGTGCGTGTGTGTGTGTGTGCTTGTGTGTGTGTATGTGGGTGTGTGTGTGTGGGTGTGTGTGTGTGTGTGTGTATGTGTGTGCGTGCGTGTGTGGGTGTGGGTGTGTGTGTGTGTGTGCTTGCGTGTGTGTGCGTGTGTGTGTGTGGGTGTGTGTGTGTGTGTGTGTGTGTGTGCTTGTGTGTGTGTGTGTTGGCTGAGCTGAGCAGTCCAGAGTCCAGTCTGAGCCCAGATCCACTTTTAAACTTGTATTATTCCAACAGGAAGTGGGAGGGTCTGACTAAGCAGGCACCACAGTACTCTGAGTACTATTACAAGTACTACGATCGTGTGGATGTGTCAGTATCTACATGGTCATAAACTCGGCCGTCGGTAAACTCAACCTGCAGCTCAGCACAGACATCCAGGTTCAGGAGGACCTAGAATTCTACTCCATTACAAGCACAAGTACATGTTTAAGAATCGGCTAAAAAAGTACAGTTACACAAAAATGGTCTACTCAGTTACAGTAATGCCAGTACTGTAATTGGTACTTTCCAGCCATCGTTTAGGTTGGTGGGGAAAAACAGCACTAAGAGCACGCTCGCTCAGGGACAGGCAGAACATGCAAACTCCCACAGTAAGGCCTCATCTGGCTCATGGACTGAACCTGTGACCTTGTGGTTGTGTGGTGGTATAATGAGCTGTGTGCTGTGTGCTGAAGCGCTGATGACACGAGGGTCACAGGGACCTGTCACTCTTTAATTACATATCCCCCTCATGTCACCCCCCCACCCCCCCACTCACAACCTGCGCCGCCGTGTGAAAACTGTGAAAACTGTGTAGACGAAATGCTTGGTACATTTATGCAAGATTTTCATTTTGTATTATTAAGATAAAAGCCCATCAATGTGCAAAGCTCCGCCCACAAGCCTACATCACCCAGGCTCCCACACAACAATTCTCCATAAATACACAAACTGTGCAGTCGTTTCATTAGTGTGATGCACGCTAATTGTGTTATGATAGCGCTTTGAAGGGGGAGTGAGTAGAGTAGAGAGCAAAGGCAGGGGAGACTCAGAGTGTTAAAAACAAAACTGAAAATTTAATTTAACATATTGATATGTTGTTTCCAGCAAATATAGCAAAACGACAAATGTAACATGGTGATCTACATGGTAATATGTTGTAAATGAATAGCCCAAAGAAGCGTTACACCCCGTCTTTAAAATCAAGTGTTCTCCAAACCACAGACTTTTCGTGAGAGGAGGGGCTGCAGACGTCTGCATAACAACACCCAAGAGGATCACTGACCACGGACATTGATTATACAGTGATTCATTTCACTTTATCTCCAGCCCCTTCCCCTCAGCAGGTAGAGCAGCACATGAACACGACGCGTCGTGTGTTGATGTGGTTGATGTGGTTGATGTGGTTGACGTGGTGGTGTATGTGTGTGTGTGTGTGTGTGTGTGTGTGTGTGTGCGTGTGTGTGCGTGGTGCGTGGTGTGTGTGTGTGAGACAGTGTGATTCATGTGCGGGCCTGTGTGTGAAGTGAGCCGTCTGCCTGAGTCTGCACTCTCCTCAAAAGAGCATCCTCTCCTCCGCTCGGCCACAGCTAAACACTGCACGTCGCCATGGAGACGACGGGTCAGCTCTGCGGGTGCTGACGAAGCACAACTCCAGAGACAGGCTCACGCTACAGGAGGTGACAGGGGCAAGAGTGGAGAGAGCTTAAAACAGAATATGAAAAACTCCCGCCATGTTTGATGTGAGTGTGCATCAGGCTGAACAAAGTGAACAAAAGACGAGCCGCTGTCACTGGAGAACACATCACACTACAGGTCACTACAGGTCAGAATAGTTTTGGTTGGACGTGAGCGGACACTACCTGTGAGTCAGGAGCACTTCAGATATTACAGACTGATTCACACCAGCGCGTCCTGTTTCTCCTCCTCAGACTGCCCCTGGTCCAGCTGCAGCTCCAGTGTGGGAGGACTTTATCTGTGTGTGACCCTCACACTCACAGTGGAGCTCTGCTGCTGGGTCTCTGCCTCTGAAGCTGCACACACACCACGACTGTTCACACCACGACTGCTCATGTATGAAGGAAAAGGCTGTGGACAGCTCTGGTGGAAAAATACACTCGTCCAGCATCTCCTCCAGCATCTCCTCCAGCACCTCCTCCAACACCTCCTCCAACACCTCCTCCAGCATCTCCTCCAACACCTCCTCCAGCATCTCCTCCAACACCTCCTCCAACACCTCCTCCATCACCTCCTCCAACACCTCCTCCATCACCTCGTCCATCACCTCCTCCAACACCTCCTCCATCACCTCCTCCATCACCTCCTCCAGCATCTCCTCCAACACCTCCTCCATCACCTCCTACATCACCTCCTCCAGCATCTCCTCCAGCACCTCCTCCAACACCTCCTCCAGCATCTCCTCCAGCACCTCCTCCAACACCTCCTCCAGCATCTCCTCCAGCATCTCCTCCAACACCTCCTCCATCACCTCCTCCATCACCTCCTCCAGCATCTCCTCCAACACCTCCTCCATCACCTCCTACATCACCTTCTCCATCACCTCCTCCAGCACCTCCTCCATCACCTCCTACATCACCTTCTCCATCACCTCCTCCAGCACCTCCTCCATCACCTCCTACATCACCTTCTCCATCACCTCCTCCATCACCTCCTCCAACATCTGTGTGGGTGTGTGTTGTGGGTCTGTGTGGGTGTGTGAGGTGTGGGTGTGTGAGGTGTGGGTGTGTGTTGTGGGTCTGTGTGTGGTGTGTGTTGTGGGTGTGTGTTGTGGGTCTGTGTGGGTGTGTGTTGTGGGTGTGTGTTGTGGGTGTGTGTGTGTGTGTGGTGTGTGTGTGGTGTGTGTTGTGTGTGGTGTGTGTGTGTGGGTCTGTGTGGGTGTGGGTGTGGGTGGTGTGTGTGGGTGTGTGTGTGTGGGTGTGTGTGGTGTGGGTCTGTGTGAGTGTGTGTTGTGGGTGTGTGTTGGTGTGTGTGTGTGTGTGTGTGTGTGTGTGGGTGTGTGTTGTGAGTGTGTGTGGGTGTGTGTGGGTGTGTGTGGGTGTGTGAGGTGTGAGTGTGTGTGGGTGTGTGAGGTGTGGGTGTGTGTTGTGGGTGTGTGTGGGTGTGTGTTGTGGGTGTGTGTTGTGGGTGTGTGTGTGTGTGGTGTGTGTGGGTGTGTGTTGTGGGTGTGTGTGTGTGTGTGTGGTGTGTGTGGGTGTGTGTTGTGGGTGTGTGTGGGTGTGTGTTGGTGGGTGTGTGTGTGTGGGTGTGTGTGGGTGTGTGTTGTGGGTGTGTGTTGTGGGTGTGTGTGGGTGTGTGAGGTGTGGGTGTGTGTGGGTGTGTGTTGTGTGTGTGGGTGTGTTGTGGGTGTGTGTGTGGGTGTGTGAGGTGTGGGTGTGTGTGGGTGTGTGTGTTGTGGGTGTGTTGTGGGTGTGTGTGTGTGTGTGTGTGTGGGTGTGTGTGGGTGTGTGTGTGGTGTGTGTGTGGTGTGTGGTGTGTGTGTGGTGTGTGTTGTGGGTGTGTGTGGTGGTGTTGTGGGTGTGTGTGGGTGTGTGTGGGTGTGGGTGTGTGTGGGTGTGTGTTGTGGGTGTGTGTGGGTGTGTGAGGTGTGGGTGTGTGTGGGTGTGTGGTGTGTGTGTGGGTGTGTGTGGTGTGTGTGTGTGTGTGTGGTGTGTGTGTGGGTGTGTGTGTGTGTGGGTGTGTGTGGGTGTGTGTTGTGTGTGTGGTGTGTGTGGGTGTGTGTGTGTGTGGGTGTGTGTTGTGGGTGTGTGTTGTGGGTGTGTGTTGTGGGTGTGTGTGGGTGTGTGGAAACAATCCCCAGTCTCTTTCCCCGACACTGCAGAGGTCTGGAGCAGTGTGTACATAACCACACGAGTACTTCTCTGGGAAACTGCCTGAACACATGGCTGTGCTCTCCTGGTCCAGTACACACTCTGAAGACTGTTCTCTGTTCATGAAACTCACTGAACCAGCCCTGGATAAAGTGTGAATCCAACACTGGTTTAGTACTAAAATCTTAAAATCAGAGAAAGAATTCAGAAATGATGTGGAGCAGGTTCTGAAGCAGCAGAGCGTGAGCTTCAACTGTGACGTGCATCCAGACTAATGAGGGTCTAAACGAGAGAGACTGAAATGAAACTAATGAATATTGTTGTTGAATATTTGTCCAATGGGATCCTCCTGTGGAGTGTGCAGAGGACAGGGCTTCACTGTATCACACTAATATATCACTGTGGGCATTTTTCACATGTGAGAACTAAAATCTGTACACACACTCATATCATAGTAGAAGTAGTAGTAGGGCAGAAGCAAGGCCAAAAATTCATGTTAATGCATCTGATATAAAAATGTATTGAACAGATACATATGTACTCTAGTTTATGAAACTGTTGACCTTTTTTCTGTACCATTTTTGGTTCTAAAGTTCCATATGTTTTAAACAGACCATGTATGAAACATGGAACAAACATTATTTCCCAAATTTCAAAGACCTGCAAATCATGTCAATAAATGGATGTATTTCATCATATCTTGTGTTATTCCATCTTTGAACTGTTGATGAAGGTACAGGATTTTTTTTAAAAAATGTATTTAAAATGATAAAAATTTGCTTGAAAGGACTGACATATTTTATAGAAATAGTTTCCTTTCATTTTGAAGTAATATTAAAGTATTCAGAAGAAAAAAGTTGACAAATGATGTAAAATCCTGCACCTTCTACTTGTTTGCACAATTTTCCCTCCGTTACTTTTCCCTCCGTTACCATGACCTTTCTTAATAAAAAATCTCATGACTCAAAAAGTAAGAGGTTTTTCAACCTAATCTTGTACCATATGGTAGAAAACTATATGAAGCAAATATTCAAACCAGTTTGTTAAGGATATGGAAGTGAGAACCACTAGTTATCACTGTTTGGATTTATTGCCCAAAAAGTGCTGCATATTTCATTCCCTCCGTTACCAACATGAGTTTTTTAAATTTTTTGTCAACAACTTGAAAGAATATCACAGGTTTAACTTGACCCTGTTGGAGTGTAACTCTTTCCTACATTCTGATACTTTACTTATTTCAATAGTCCCTCTAGTTTCTGAATAAGAGACATTTGAATGTCAAAAATCTGCCCCTGTTTCCCTCCGTTATCATTTGACCAGACTCAGTAGTAGTAGTAGTATATATAGTATATATATTATAGAGTTATTATTGTATCAACAGCATTTGTGTGTTTTTTTCATTACGGCACTAAACCCTGCATCAGACTTTTCTTTACCGTCCAAATCCACGTCTGAAATTGTATTCTGGCTACTGTAAAGAACGAGAGCACCCGGAAATGACAAACCCGAGTTATTACCTGAGTGCGGCGAGGAGGGTCAGAGGGGGAGGGGTGAGGGAGGGGGTGTCACGCGAGGACACAGTGGTCGCCGCGGTAATTAAAAAGCACCACGTCCCAGAGGAGAGCCGCTCATTACTCACACTGCACTGACGCTGTGACACTACTCCTCCTCATCATCTACAGTCCATTCATGTAAAAACACACACATTCATACTGTACTCCTCTGACAGGACAGTAATAAGTAGGGGCGTGCAAAAATATCGGAATATCGATATATCGTATTGTTTAATGTGATGATACAGTATCGATATCATGGGCTACTGTATCGATATATCACCAAGAGTATTATTACGTGTGTTTTACTAAATTATTTTGTCACAGCTACAGTTTTGTTGCTTGTGGAGTGAAAGAAAGCTCATTTATTCAACACAATTGACATTTTCACAGTTTTGAGGATTAAAATGTTTGTGTTTCATATGAACTTTGCACAAGAAGTGGTTTAACAAACACTTTTAGTATCACAGCCATGATTTTGCCTTTATTTTTTATTGAACTGTATCGAATCGATTTGAAATATATCATATCGAATCGAAAGTGCACTGTATCAAGATATGTATCGTATCGTGGCCTGTGTATCGGCAACTTCTTAAGGATACCAGCCCTAGTAATGAGTCAGTCACTCTGACGAGAAGAGTCACTGTAACGATATGAACGAGTGAACTTAAAGGTCCATAGTACTCGATGTTCTGGTTTATGTTCTAATGCAGTTTCCTCATCACAAACACACCTGGAGTTGTGTTTTGTTTCATTCACACATGTTTAACACACAAACCATGCACATAGTTCCTCTCTCACACAGGAAACACTCTGTTCCACCTTGTGATGTCATGTGGTCATACAGAAAGTGCTCCACTGTGTTAAACCACAAAGAAACATGTCTGCTCACTTTCTGGATGCTGACGTCACTGTAAACATCATCACAATAAAGCGCCGCATGCTATGGGCCCCTCCTATAGGCGAGTTTCATTGTTGACAAAAGCGCGCGTTGCATGCTGGGATTTATTTTGGGCGGCGGCAATAAACACTAATCAACATGACGGACGGAGTGAGAAAGCACGTAAAGGGTATTGATCCCGGTTATTTATCCACTCTAACAGCAGAGGACCCAAGACCATTTGACCAGAAACTGATTGATAGCATTTATATAGAGCCTTTCAAGATCCCCAAAGCACTTTACAGTTCATTATTCAGTCACTCCACACTCAGTGGTGGTGAGCTCCTACTGTAGCCACAGCTGCCCTGGGGCAGACTGACGGAAGCGAGGCTGCCAATCTGCACCATCGGTCCCTCCGACCACCACCACTCACGCTCACACCACTTTCATACTAGGCAATGTGGGTGAAGTGTCTTGCCTAAGGACACAACAACAGTTTTTTTTTGCCACTGGCGCCCCACTATGGCACCTGGAATTCCTAGCGGTCTCCCATCCAAGTACTAGCCAGACCCAGCCTGCTTAACTTCTGAGATCTGACGGGATCAGGCTTTGACAAGCCGGCATGGCCACATACCGGCTTGGTCATAAGCATCGACGGACGCCAAATCACCCTTTTCAACCCCAACAAAAGGTGGACCAAACCATATTTCTGGTCAGAATCTCCAACTACCTGGCCAAATATTCACTTGGGCGATATCCACAATGACTTGGTGGAAACTCCTGGGCCATTCACAGCAGAAAAGATGAAAACCTCCAAGAGTCTCGATGTGTTGTTGAACTTGTTGGAGTCCACAGTTTGCTAGGATC
>NW_026571353.1:1346009-1423509 GCF_026225935.1 Boleophthalmus pectinirostris | reverse complement strand
ACACCGCCAACCTGTGGGTCAGTGGATCTGACAATTCAACCAATGACATTTATGCTGAGAGAGGGATTCAAACCGACAACCTTCAAATCAGTGGAAAAACACTTTACCTGCTGAACTACTGCCGCCCAGCTAAGAGCGAGCTCTGGACACTTGAGCTGCTACAGGCTAAAAATGAAAAATGTGTCAGAAGACCTTCCAGAGGAAACACTTTGAGGGAATAGAACATTGACTCAAACACCAGAAAAAAACTTTCCTGTTGTGTTGAACCTGGCGCCCCCTGGAGGCTGTTGGTAGAGTGTTTTCTTTCGGAGAAAAGAACTCAGCCTAAATATTGCATATTCATTTCCTTTTAACAATATGTAAACACAGAAACATATAAATACATCCAGGCCTAAACCAGATTCAAACCCTCTCATAGTAGTACTCCTTTTTCACTCATCCTTTTTCAAACATATGTTAGTGACAGAGTGGACATTTGGACACAGCCTCTCTGATCTGAATGGTCACTAGTGCAGCCTCTGCAGCTCAGTGAGGGAATTCTAGAGGTTCTGAGTTTTCACATGAGCCATGATCTGTCTATAAACTGAGAATGAGACAAATTTGGCTGTGTCTCTGTTCACACAGGAACACAGGTTCAGTTGTGACTGTTGTATTTGAAAAGGGCACTGGCACCTTTATTTCACACTGAGTGCAGACCACATACAGTTCCTTTAACTGACTTCTGTCCATAGAGTCCTCATTACGCACTCTGCTGGTGTGTTGTGATGTAGATGATGTATCGTGTACAGCACATTAGACGCTATTCACATTTATGTCACAAACCAGGAAGACATTTGGAAACATGCAATGACATCTTCCGGCGGGCTCTGTAGTAAGTCTGACAAAATCTAGAAAAAATTTGAAAATGTCCCAGTTTTCTTCATCTCCGTGTCATTGTAGTGTTCTGTTATGTTCGGCTCATCAACAATTCCAACTGTACCTCACTTTTCATCATTTCTCCACTGAAACACAACTCTGAGTGCACTGGGTACAAGAAGAGATGAGGCTCCAAATTCAACATTTCACATTTACTTCAATGGGTTTTATCCACAGAACTATAATTGCAACATTTTTATTATACATCCATGGTTTGATCACAGTTAGTCAGTGAACCCAGTGTCAGGAACTACATCAGAAGTTTTCATCACATGTTTCTAAATGTCTCCCTAGTTTGAGACGTAAGCATGAATAGAGCTTATAAGTCAAATACTCCAAAGTGAACACACATTAAAATAATCAACAGGCATTTCTGATTATGATGATAAAAGGATGCAGCACTACTCCCCACACTAATGCCACACTCTGAGGAACAGCGCCCCCAAAGCCCAGGAGTAGAAACTCATGTCCACAGAGCAAAAGAGAAACTTCTGCTCCTCACGGCAAAGGAGAAATTCAATTTGTCAACTAGACAAAAGTTTATTTTGGTTGAATACGATTCTCAGCTCATCCAAGCAGCTTCTTCACTTCTGGTCAGACGCTGGTGGACACTTCCTTATATCTGCCTGCACAGCCTACTAACAAGCAGGTTTGTCAGTTTCAGAGTAGTTTCAGTGTAGTTAGCTCCTCCCTGCAGGCAGGTATAAGGCAGTGTCCACAAGCGTCTGAAGAAGCAGCTGTGAAACGTTTTCGACCAAAATAAACTTTTGTCCAGTTAACAAACTGAATTTCTCCTTTGCCCTGGATTCTACCTGAACGACTGAGAGATTTTACACACACTGCTCCTGATGTGAGGGTCAGAGCTGAGACATGACGAGAAGAGCCTCAGGAGAATCATGGGCCTGTGTGTGTGTGTGCGTCTGTGTGTGTGTTGGTGTCTCTGTGTATGTGTGCCCTGTCAGGCCCTTTCACACCAACGGCACACACTAAGATGGATTCTAGTGAGTTTGTGAGAATCCATCGTGCTGTGTAAGGTTTAGCAGTAATATGAGAAAAAATACAATAAGTGATTTGGATGAGCATCTTTTACACATAATGAGAACACATGGACACACAGGGAGGGCATCTGACACACAGAGAGGGCATCTGACACACAGGGAGGGCATCTGACACACAGAGAGGGCATCTGACACACAGAGAGGGCATCTGACACACAGGGAGGGCATCTGACACACAGAGAGGGCATCTGACACACAGAGAGGGCATCTGACACACAGAGAGGGCATCTGACACACAGGGAGGGCATCTGACACACAGAGAGGGCATCTGACACACAGGGAGGGCATCTGACACACAGGGACATCTCAGAACATGTTTGTAGACATCTAAACTACAGGGTTAGCAGCTCTGACATAGACTAAGACTCCACAGAGACGCATTCAGTTTCGATTGATGGTTCGGCCTACAGTTCATACTGATGAACGGCACACGGGTCTGGCTGCTGCACACGCTCTGGGTGAGAGCCTCTCTGTGGGCACGTCAGGGGCTAAAGGTTCACTGGCTTTGGTAAAAAACAATTCCAGATACTAATCCTCACAAAAAAGCATGATTAAAAACTGCTGTACTGGATTTGTATCTGATGCCGAGGCTGATGCCAGTATGACAAAAAAATAAAATAAATAAATAAATAAATAAAACATCTTTCTTTAGACAATAGAAAGTGATTTTCCACATTAAATGGTGGAACTTTCTTTTCTATTCCCATGTGTCTGTGACTTTTTTAGTACTGATACCTGCTCAAATAATAATAATAATAATTATTATTATTATTATTATTATTATTTATTATTATTATTATTTTATTTTATTTTTTTTTTTTAGATTACTATCTGATTTTCGATTCTTTTGACAGTAGAAATTTAAAGGACCCATTTGGATAGTTACAAAAAGGTCTTGACTTTATTATTATTTTTAAAAAAAATTTATCTGATGAAATAAAACATATCTTGTGTCACAAAGTTTTATGAATAATATGACAGTACGCTAGAATTTTCCGTTTCAAAATGGGATTGAATTTGAGTATTGTGGACGTGCGAGGGGATTTTTGACACACACACACAAGTCCACCTGAGCAGAAGAGGAGGAGGAGAGAGGGAAGAAGAGGATGGGGGGATGAGAGCAGGGGAGAAGAGTGAGGAGGAGGTATACTCGGTGAGGTGAGAGTAAGAGAAGAGGAGGATTAGAGAATGGAGAGGGGGCTGAGGAATAAAGAGGAGAGAGAAAGAGAGAAAGGAAGAGGAGAAGATGCAGGGAGAGAGGAAGCTGGAGAGGAGGGAAGCTCAGGAAGGGAGGAAGAGAAAAGAGAGAGGAGGAGGAGAGGAGATGAGAGGAGAGGAGGGTGTGCAGCTCTTTGAAGGCCGTCCCTCAGATGGTGCTGTTCTAATGAGACTTGCCAGATGACCCGTGGCTCAGTGAAAGGCCAGTGCAGCTATTTTTACTCCCACAGGTGCAACGCTACAGCCAGGGCCACCAGAAACCATCTGCCCCAAGAGCCATCTACACCAGGGACCATCTACACCAAGGACCATCTGCCCCAAGAGCCATCTACACCAGGGACCATCTACACCAAGGACCATCTGCCCCAAGAGCCATCTACACCAGGGACCATCTACACCAGGGACCATCTGCCCCAAGAACCATCTACACCAGGGACTCTGCTCTTGGGCCTGAGCGCTGACAAAGCAGGGCAAGTGTGAGCGGCATTCCTCCTGTCAGGGAGTCCACCAGCCAGTCTCCTCATCGCCATGGCAACTGCTGAGACCACCGACCGAGAGACAGCACAGAAACAACCACTGTGGCAGGTGCACATCTGACTGAGGCAGGTGCATGGTGTGACAGGTGCAAAGAGGGACACGTTTGGTCTGTGGCAGGTGCAGGGGAAGGTCCAACTGTCACTACTGCTCATCAGTCCTGATTATTACACATAAAAATTTTGAGTTGAAGTGTGTGTGAAAACAAAGAGCTGCTGACATCACATTGTCCAGCAGCAAAGAGAAGTGAGAGAGTTCGATGGAGCTGAGATGATGATGATGATGATGAGCGGTGAGGAGCGGGTTTTGACTTTGAGACAGCCCAAATGTGCACAATTATTCAAAGATGTCAGAATGATGTGGAGCATGAATGATGAGCGTGTGTCTGATGCAGAGTCCACAGGTCGTCCTCTGTCACAGACTCACGTGGAAACAAACAGGAAAACACTGGACTATTTTGGTGTTAAATGTCACTGATTAAAAGTCTGGATTTATGTTCAGAAAATGTTCAAGATTGATCGATATGAGGATGTTCTTATCCATGGCTTTAAGAATGAATTAGGGCCTTTATTATAGTGATTTACAATTAATCACAAAATTTATCTTTTGAAAGAGAAAAAGTCATGAAATTGTGGCCTGTAACAGAAAGCTGAACCACATGAATAAAGTGTACACTGTATCAGCAGAGTACATGTCTCTTGTACTGTCTGTATCGCTCTGTCCTCCAGTGTCCTTCAACAGGCAGCAGCACGTGTGATGTCAGTCAAGTCTCCCTGGCCGTTGTGATTTGTAATAAACTTTTTGTGAGACATCCAGACTGTCTCTGATGTGTCCAACCAGAGCCCAGAACCACACGCTTTGACAAAAACTTTACAAAGACTTTACATGTCCTCTCCCCTGGTTATAGATGGGCATGATTGACAGGCAGATGAACCAATTAGAGAGATGCATGTTGTGTTAAAACAAACAAACAAAAAACATTGTGGCTTATGCGTAATAAAGGGAGAGAAACAAAGCTGAGCACTAAGAAACAGCACCGATTTCTACAGAAACATCAACCAACACTAATGAAACTCCTGCACATCACTTCAGGTTTGTCAAGTCGCTGTGGACAGTTTTGTATCATGTGTTTGTATATTTATAGAGAATTATCATGTGGGAGCATGGGTGACGTAGGCTTGTGGGCGGAGCCTTGTACAGAATCTTACGACTAACCATAAGGAGGTTCAAACAGGTCCAGGGAGAGAAAGTGAATTATTCAGACATGCACAGATGACTTCTAAAACCTCTTCAGGCGTGTTTTTGATGAGGGAACAACATTATAACATGGCAGAAAGCTCCAAAAAGACAATTTTGCATAACGCCCACTCTTTAACCCTTACATACTGTACGGGTCAAATTTGACCCGTTTTGACATTCAACAGTAGAAAAAATACCCTAGGCATCATTGTTTTATCTTGAAATTTGATGACTTTTCCTAAATTTTGCCAAAATACACAAAAATGAAAATATTTAAAAATGTTATACTTTTGTATAGGTGCTACAAATTTTGTGACACTGAGGCTGTTTCGGGTCAATTTTGACCCGTATCTATTAAGATGGATTTTTGCTCTATCAGTGCGGGTCAGATGAAGCAAAATGGAAGTTTTAGGGAAACTTGAAACTGTGAAACTGCACAGACCATGTTTGTGTGTATTTTTTATGGCACAGTGGTGACAGAGATCATGAGGTCACTGTTTTGAGATTCCCCCATGCCCCAGGTTCACAGAGACAGACACCTGTTGGTTTTTGAAGCGGCAAAGGAAAATCTCAAAACAGTGAAAGGAGTGATCATCCTATTTATGGAGCACAGAAGAAACACAAGTCACTCAAGTGGGAGAGAGAGATCTTTTCTTCTAAGTTTGAGTAAGTTCACTCAGGACACCACAGTTGTCTGGTACATGTAAAAGAAGAACAAGAATGTCATCCTTATGAGCACATTACATGTGGCCATATCATCATCATCATCATCATCCTCATCATCATCCTTGACTACAAGGCCAACAAAGGAGGAGTGGAAAACCTTGACAAAGTAACAGGCACAGCTGCAAGAGCAGAACCTTCTGCTGGTCCGCTTTGTCTATGGAGTGAGCTGAACCTGACCTGGAGGACAAGCAGGAGGAACTGGAGGAGGTTCTTTTCTGGAGGAGCTTAGAAAGGCCCTTGTGTCTCCCTGTCTGCAAAGGTGACACCAGCTTCCCCACACAGCAGCTTCAGCAGCGTTGGTGAGGCCAGTGCAGTGATCTGAACCTGACCCTGATCAAGAAGTCACACCAGAAACCAACACAAGGGCACAGAAGAGAAGGAGATGCAACTTTAGCCCTGCAAAGAAGGACTGAAAAACAGCTACAACCTGCTGCAAATGTGGGAAACACAGATGCAAGTCCCACACATGCAAAGTTTCCTACCACTGCTTTAAATCCTAAATGACTAGTTTAAA
Source organism: Boleophthalmus pectinirostris (assembly GCF_026225935.1). NCBI lineage: Eukaryota > Metazoa > Chordata > Actinopteri > Gobiiformes > Gobiidae > Boleophthalmus > Boleophthalmus pectinirostris. The sequence goes on along the minus strand of NW_026571353.1, from coordinate 1,417,305 downwards.
ATAAGCAGAATGGCTGCAGTGGATAAACATGGATATATTATAAATTCAAACAGTTCCAGAATGTTCATGTCATTTTCAAATGCAAAAATATATATAAAAATCATAATGGCTTTTATGTTTTTAGGTGTTTTGTAAAACAGGACTATGATACTTGTGATAGTAGATGTTTTTCTCCAAAAACGAGTGTTGTAAAACTTACAAAAATATGCTCTTCCTGCTCTCAGAAACATTATATTTATATATTACACATATTTATTAATGTGGGACAGTCTATTTAGTCATTTTAAATAGATCTGTAGTTCAAAATTTGGTTTCGACACTTACTATGAGGGAATTCTTGGTCCGAGTCAAATTTGACCCAAACCATACTGTGAAGGCTGTGAGCCCCCGTCCTCACCTGGCTGGAGCTGGCGGGGAAGGCGGTGATGGGGGGCACGTCCAACACCTTGAGCTCGTACATGCTCCCGTTGAGGATGACGGCGGGCCGGTACACGTAGCGGCTGCGCGTGGGCGTGTAGGCGTCGCAGAAGTCGTGGTAGATGAACTGTCGGATGATGGACGTTTTGCCCACGCCCGGAGCCCCGATCACCGCGATGCTCAGAGTCTCCACCATCCCAGAGGAGCAGCGTCAGCACCATGGACAGAGCCACCGCCCACTGGCCCACAAGCACACACCGAGGGACGGGGACGAACCTGACCAACGGCAGCAGGGACAGGGTCAGAGACAGGAGCGGAGACAGGAGCAGAGGACAGGAGCGGAGACAGAAGCAGAGGACAGGAGCAGTTAGAAAAAACAGAAACATCACAAGAATGTGAGACCTCAGGGGACACAGAGACCATCACACATAGACCATCACACACAGACCATCACACACAGACTATCACACACAGACCATCACACAGAGACCATCACACACAGACCATCACACAGAGACCATCACACACAGACCGTCACACACAGACCGTCACACACAGACCGTCACACACAGACCATCACACACAGACCATCACACAGAGACCATCACACACAGACCGTCACACACAGACCATCACACACAGACCGTCACACACAGACTATCACACACAGACCATCACACAGAGACCATCACACACAGACCATCACACACAGACTATCACACACAGACCATCACACAGAGACCATCACACACAGACCATCACACACAGACCATCACACACAGACCATCACACACAGACTATCACACACAGACCATCACACAGAGACCATCACACACAGACCATCACACAGAGACCATCACACACAGACCATCACACACAGACCATCACACAGTCACACACAGACTGTCACACACAGACCGTCACACACAGACCATCACACACAGACCATCACACACACAGACTATCACACACAGACATCACAGAGACCATCACACAGAGACCATCACACACAGACCATCACACACAGACCATCACACACACACAGACATCATCACACACAGACCATCACACACAGACCATCACACACAGACCATCACACACAGACTATCACACACAGACCGTCACACAGAGACCGTCACACACAGACCGTTACACACAGACCGTTACACACAGACCGTTACACACAGACCGTCACACACAGACCATCACACACAGACCATCACACACAGACTATCACACACAGACCATCACACAGAGACCATCACACACAGACCATCACACACAGACCATCACACACAGACTATCACACACAGACCGTCACACACAGACCGTCACACACAGACCGTCACACACAGACCATCACACACAGACCATCACACACAGACTATCACACACAGACCGTCACACACAGACCGTTACACACAGGCTTATGACGCATTTTAAACTGAGATTTTCAACTTTTTACACTAAGTACATAAAACATCATTATCAAGTCTAAACCAGGACTAAACCAGGACTAAACCAGGACTAAACCAGGACTAAACCAGGACTAAACCAGGACTAAACCAGGTCTAAACCAGGACTAAACCAGGTCCAGATCAGGGCCAGAAAACATGTTTTTGATTTCATTTTGATTTATTTTTTTTTCAAAAAGTTGCATACTGTGGCTTTTAGGAACAATAACTGCTGAGTGTTTGGAGCTTTAAAGTTGCACTATGTCACTTTTCTGAGATGAATATAATAATGATGACAAAAAAGCACATGAAAGTGAATAAAAGAAGACAGATTTGATTAGACAGAAGTTAAATGCCATACTGAGGAACTTTCCAGGCGAAGACATAACACGTGCAGCAGGTAGCGAACCCGCCACATGAAAAGTGACACAGTGCACTTGACGGTTGCCTCGAGGATAATAACGTGTGATGTGTATCCTCCGCTGCGCTCTCACGTGAAACGAGCCTAGTACAACCTGGGCTCAAGCTCGCCTCTGATTGGCTGCGCGGACAGCGCAATGGAAATGTGGTCCAGTTCTGATCCAAAATCACACTTACTTCTCCTGCACGCGCCGTGACAGCGGGCCACGGCGAGAATCAGTCCCCCCGCAGGGACGCACCAGAGCCCGGGCTGTGGAAGAGCGGAAGAGCCGGGGGCCACACGGCGGGAAAAGGCATGTCAACAGCAGGCGCACGGAAGAGCCGCCGCTGCCTCTGCAATCCCGCGGTAAACGGACAGTCGGTGTACGGGGGGCGACCGGAGAGAAGCAGCTCCGGGAGGAAGCGTCAAAGCCCGCGCTGCTCGTGCCCACACCGCGGACATCTCTCTCCGAGCGAACCGGGGCAGAAGACGGAGCCGGGAGAACCGCGCGCCTCCGGTCGCTCTGTCGGTGACGGGTTTACGCACGTCTCTCACTCACTCGCTTCCCGCCACTGCAGCAGCCAGAGCGCGCGCTTCCATCACACGGTGCGCACGCTTCGGTGTCGCCGACCCTCCACGTCCCGCGCGTCTGTCTCGTGCCGGAGCGCTCACGGGGAGGAGAGCCACGCAGAGCGGAGCCGGGCGAGCGCAGCACCCAGAGGCAGACCGTCAGTGCGTGCGCCACGGCAGTGAAGGCATCCGGAGGCGAGAGGGAGCCAAGTGGAGCCGCGCACCCCCCGCTCCGCTTTCAACCCCTGCGCAGCCAATGAGAGCGCGGCGAGTGGGGTCTCCGGCTCAGCCAATCAGAGCGCGGCGTGCGACAGGCTTCAGCGCCGTAAACCCTCATTATCAGGCTAAAAATAAGAAACAAAAAGCGTCTTTCTATAAGATTTCACGTGTGGGAGGCAGTGCTCAGTGAAGAAAGTGCCCATTTACTTGAAGGTTGCCAGTTCTATTCCTCCTTGAGCAGGACACTTACAGACCATTTTCAGAATTCAAAGGTTGGAACTTGGAAAGACATTTCGGCGCAGAATGAAAAAAACAAAACAAAAAAACAATGACCACAATAGATTTTTAAATTTTTTTTTATTAAGTTCATGATTTGTTGAGTTTATTTAGAGAAATGTGAGAAGAGCGTGTTCAGAGCAGAGCCTCTGTTTGGTTCTGTAGAGTACACCACAGTACTTTTACTCAGTTCATTTCCATTTGTCCACGGCCGGGTCACAGAGAGTCTGAGCACGATTCCCAGATTTCCCTCTCCCCAAACACTTCCTCCAGCTCGTCCCTCAAAGAGGACCTCCAGCTGGGGACCTCAAAGGGGAGGCTGTATCTGTACCAGATGCCCTCCCCTCAGCTGGAGGAGCAGTGAGATCACGTGACATCAGCCCGTGGTACAATCCTCTAGTTTAAACTGAGCTGGAGACAGGTCAAAGGTCACAGGTGGGATTTGCTGTTTAAAGTGGAACTAAACATGAAATCAAGTGTTTTTTTGCTACTAAACTCTACACAGTGTTTTAATAATTTTTGGGGGCAATTTTCCACACAAGTACTTGGTGACATCACAAAAGACTCATCAGGAGTTTCTGATTAGAGGTGCCCCCTCCCTCTCACTCTCCCCTTCAGTCCTCCACACCCGTTTTCAATCCAAACACGTGATTCAGGTGAAAGGACTTTCAGACAACAAGGAGAAGGAGAAACATTTGTGGATCAGAAGACAGTGAAAGTTCCACAGTGTTTTACAGACCTCTGTCCTCCACCTCGAATCATGCCATCAGTAACAGTATGTGAACACGGCTCGCCCCTCGGGGTGTGCTGCTAACTGGAGGCACTGCTCTGTCTCAATGTCTGTTACTCAAGTTAGAGTTTAATCTGAGTTTTGTTTAAACACAATCTGATTTGTGTCTTCCACACACACAACTACAGTCACACAGAGAGCATTAGACAACAGTTTTTCAGTTCATCTCTCACCTTTTTGTTGAAACTCAAACTCCTGAACAGGACCATACACTTGAGTTTTCAGATAAATTTTCAAATAATCTAAAACTTTTTGGTAGTTATTCCTAATGTGTGTCACCATGGTAACTAATGATCACTCCACCATAGAAATACATGCAGCACCTCCCCAGCATGATGACTGCAAAGTATCAACTGGACGAGTCCTGTCAGAGCAGGTTGTTGGAGGATTTTTAATGAGGCCCTGGGGAGCTGAGGTCCAGAGAGAGAAGCTCTGCTTTACAAAGAACACCACTCCACGGCCATGTTTGTCATGAGTGAAGAAACACGCATTTACCAGTGAAGTCCAACAAACGAGCGAAGTCCAACACACAAGTGAAGAGACTAAAACTTTTACATTTGAACATGTGTTGTCTGTTACTCTGTTTTACCTACTATATTATTCTGTACATTTAATGAACTTCCATTTACAATCAGATGTTATGTCCAGGTACTTTTACTCTCAGGTCTTTTACTCTTTGTTATACTATTTAAAGGAACTGTGCTTATACGTGAGTACATTTTTAATGACTCTGCCACTTCTGGTCCTCTGGATGATGTTCAAATCAAAGATTTATTTTCCTGACAAGAATACTGCAGTCCTTTGGTGCACAGCTCAGTACACACACTGTGCCCGGGCCCTGAGCAGAGACCAGCAGCACCTCCTCTGTCTGTGGCCCATGTCAGAACCTCTCTTCACATCTGAAATCATAACTTTGATTTGATTAACTAATCATAAGTTTAATGATACAACAATCCATCACCATGGTGATGTTTTGATTTGGCTTCAATGTTCCACTATATTGCATTACATTACACCAATTCAACTACAAGAGATTTTATGGCTCAAAAATATCTCAAATCCACAGATCTGAGCTGTCAACTGGTTCCTTCTTCACCTGGTTGTCTCCATGGTGCTGTTATACTGTTAATGCCATACAGAGGAGCACACAAAGTAATAACTTTATACTCTTTTATCCTCTTGATCTGGTTACCTGCTCAGTGTCATTGTGTAATCACACATCTATTCACCTCTGATATTTTAAAACACAATTGTACTGATGCCTTTAAATGTGTGCTTCATGTTGAGTGGGACTGTACAGCTTCTGTTGTGTTTTACAAACAGTCTTATTTCTTTGAGTTGTCAGATTTTAGGATTAAAACCAGTTTGTCATGAACCCAGGACTCTCTGGTGATGTGTGCTCAGTGTGACAGACACACAGTCTAGGCTTCATCTGGGACACATTCTGGAAGGATGGATGTCACTTATGGTTCTCTTCTTGGCCTGTCTTGTATTAGTCTCATCATTCCTCTAGTTAAACATTTAGTCTAAAGCCTTTTCTACCATTTTTATGCACATTTTGAATCTAATTCTATTCAATAGAGAAAACCGCAGTTTTACTTTATAAAGACATCGACGTTTCAAACTGATGTGTGAAGTTCATTCATTCATAATCTAATGATTCCTCCTTCTTTCCTCTGAGTTTATTTGTGCTGCTCAGAGCTCCAAGCCAAACTGAAAATGAGCTGTATGTGCCATCCATTTTCTAATCATATTTCAAATGGTCTTCTATGTAATTTAATATTGGCTGCTGTTCTAGAATCAATACGCCCCATTCACTGTGAAAAGGAAGACTAGATGTGTCAAATGAAAAGAAAGCACAAAGACAATGTTATACGCCAGAATGAAAAATAGGACACATTCATATAGAGATTTCATTATAGAACTTTTAATAGTCCTTTGCAAATGTACACACAGGTCAAAGTAAAGAATCACTCCATTCAAAACGTCAGATTAAACATGAGATAATGAGGAGCAGAGACAGCCACTGCGCAGAACATTGTCCCCAGTAAGAGTGCATGGGACCTGGGCTTCAGGAGTCTGATAAGGCAGCTCTGTGTGGGGCTGTGGAGGGGACACCAGAGGACAGGCTTCTGACAAACACATGTATGATCCTTTTTTCACTGGTGTGCTGGATTTTCATGTATTTTCAGTTGTCATTTAAAATGGGACAAAACACCGCTGCCCCTAAATGTAACTAGTTTGCACTAAAGTTGCCCAAAAAAATGTCTAGGACCAGCAGACAATTCTATTTAACACCATATACACAGATTAGAAGCGAAAACAAATGGATTTAGTGTTTAGTTCCACTTGAATCCAGACAACTGAAAAGTGTAATGCAATTCAAACGGATTATATCTCAAATGTTTCATCTCAGGGTTTTAAAAATGACAGAAAAGATTCACGAACATTCATTGATACTTTGCAGCTGATGTCATCAACATTCTCCGGTGATGTGACGCTAGCTGGAGGCATGTTCTGTCTGAGGCTTGGTAGACTTTAATCTGAGCTTTATTTTAACACAATCTGACCAGAGAGAACTGATTTAGGCTCCGTTCAGACTGCAGGGCTTAACGCTCAATTAAGATTTTTTTGTGAAATCCGATGTTTTTGCGAGGTCGTTCACATTTCCAATTAAATGTGACTTGTATGTGACTCCAGTGTGAACATTAAACAGACCAAAAGTGTCCCACATGTGACACTGGAGACACGACGACGTCAACCACAGTGAGCGTGCTCTGTGTTTACAGAAGTTGTCCAAACATGGACACAGCATCGAGCACCTGGAGATTTTAAAGTTCCTCTTGTACCGGAGCCAGAACATGAACAACTTACTTGTTTTAAAAAGAAGATTGAGAAGGAGAAGGACGAGGTTTTTGGTCGTGGTGTTTTGTGGGACAGTGTCTGTTGAAAGGAACGTGTGGATGTGGAGACGTAGACAAGAGTGGTGAGTGGTGATGTGCTTCACTTCAGTGACACAGAGTTCATTAACAATTTTCAGCTACTTCCGCGCAGAATAGTGACGTTTGTGGCTTGTTGATAACGTGTAGGTGGATGAATGCACTTTGGCCGTTCAGACTGAAGTCACATGTCAAAAGATCAGATATGTATCGGTTTTAGGAGCACATATCCAAGTGTCCTGGGTCACATTTGAAAAAATCTGATCTGTCGTTCAGACTGTCATTAAAAGATGAGATACAGGTCACATAGGGGCCAAAAAATCTGATTTGGGTCACTTCAGGCTGCAGTCTGCTGGAACTACAACAGGTGAGATGATTTGTGCTGTTAAACTAGTCCCTTTCACATAATATTAGTAATGTTTTGCAGTTTGTTACTCTTATCCTTTTGTTGAAAATCAAACTCCTATACAGGACCATGAACGCCTGTACTGATCACAAGCTCCTGAAAAGGTGCTGTTTAAATCCGTTTCATGGTTTTTTTTTCTTGACTTTTCACACTATCTTAAAACTTTTTTTTTGACAGTGTGTGCATTGCGTCTCCATGGTAAGTCGTAAACTTTCCACCAGTCGAGATCCACGTAGAGCACCCTCGATGTGACATCATCACTGCAAAGTACCAATATTCATTTCTTTTATCTCAGGTTTAGACTAGTGATGGGCGGATCGATACCAAAATGACAGATACTAATATTGAGTATAAAAGTATTGATTCGCATGCAAAAAAAAAACATAACTTTTTAAATATCATTAAGGTTATATTCTAAATAATGGAAGAGTTTCAATGTATTTACAAATCTTACTGGTATCAGTTCATTGAATCAATATCGCGATACTTCCCATAGTATTACTTGGTATTGGATCGACCCAAAAATCAACGGTATCGCCCATCACTAGTTTTGATTCTTGCCTCTTCAGTTAAAAGGCATTTGTTAGGTGGGAATCACCAGGAAAGAAACTGCCAGACAGAATCTCTCATCCAATCAGAGACTGCTGGATAAAACACTACATGGAAACGACAAAAATGAAAATTAGATCCAAACTCAAATATCACATACAGTTGTCCAAGTTTAATTAGAATTGTATAGAAGGACATTTCACTTTTCCAAATGCCCATCACTAGAGGATTTTGCATTCTCCATCACCCTGGCAATCTTATGTAATCACAAACGCCACTTTACAGTCCATAAATTATTACGTTTTGACATTTAGTGAGCGTTTTGTTTGACAGAAAGAATCAAAAACGCATGCCTCTGAGGTCTGTGTACCTCCCACAATAACTATTTCATTAGGTAATGTTCAAATAGAAACTCTACAGATGTTTACGCTGATCAATTGCTGTTAAAAGGGTCGATAAATGCACTTATTTACGCCATAGTGAACAGGATATGTCTAGTCATTACAAAACAGACTGAGCCTAAAGGTATGAATGCCCTCCATTTGAATTTTACTGTCCCTGATATGAAGCGAACACAACCTTTTGAACAAATAAAGCTTTTCATGATGTATTCAAACTAGGGGTGCGACATTATATACATTTCTCAATAGATTTCCCACCTCGAATTCAGCCTCGTGTATATTCTTACAAGCTGCTGTGCTGGGGCAGTGACTGTTCTGCTTAAAGGCACACTATGTAACTTTCTTTGGTGGAGGGCCTGCTACCTGCTTGTCAGGATAGAGACGAGACCACTTTACCTGTAATTTGAGTATGGCATTAAACGTATTTATCTTGACTACATTTTGATACAAATTTTCAGCATTAAATGGTAGTCTTTTCTTTTCTGTTCCCATGTGCTCTTCTATGTGTGTAATCCTCAGTGTGTGTATACTAGTCTATGTGCTCTTCTACTTGCTCTGATACAGCTCAAGATTGTTCTAAACACATTCAGAATCCGTGTGTCATTCGTTAATTCGTTTTTCAATATAAAACCAAAAATCAGAAAATGAAAAAACAACAGTTTTCTTCATTATTTGTCTCCAAAACCAAAATGAAAAAAAGGATAACGATTCTTTTTTTTTCAGTTCTCAATTTTGTGTTTAAATGAAGAATGGAAAAAACGGATAACGGCCGTTTCCCGTTTACGTGACTTCCGTGACTGCGATGCCGGACTTTTGCACCGCATACGGACTGAACCAGGACTGATCCAGAACCGGAACCAGAGCGGACTCCGAGCTTTGACTCCGAGCCTTAGCATCGAGTTCGGGCCCTGCTGTGGTCTCTGAGCCTCCGGTCTGGTCCCAGACTGGTCCCAGCCTGATCTCAGTCTCTGTCTCAGTCCCACTCTGGTCTCAGTCTAGTGGTCTACCTGGTCCCGGACCTGGTTCAGTCTGTATGCGGTGCAAAAGTCTGGCATTGCAGTCACGAAAGTCACATAAACGGGAAACGTCCGTTATCCATTTTTCCATTCTTCACTTAAACACAAAATCAAAAACTGATTCATTATCCGTTTTTTCATTTTGGTTTTGGAGACGAACAATGAAGAAAACTGTTGTTTTTTCGTTTTGTGATTTTTGGTTTTATATTGAAAAACGAATGAACGAATGATACATGAATTATTCCGGAAATACCTGCGCAAATAAGTATCTAGTTTCTGCTGGTTTTAGTATCGATTAGTATCTGATTTTCGATACTTTTAACAACCCTAATCTGGACACAAGCGCTGACGTCTCCAGGCCAAGGTTACCGTATTTTCCAGGCTATTAGACGCGCTCTTAAGCCTCCAACCCCATCAAAAAACGACTGTGTGCCCCCGCATATTCTTAATGCCATACTATGGAATATTCCAGGCAAACAACACCTCCATGGAGATGCAGATGGCAGGCCCTCTACCAGAAAAGCTGCATGGTGTCGCTTTAAAATTACACACGGAAACACAAACACACAAATCAAAAATGGAATGACTAAATAACATAGTGGGCAATAATTTCTCTATAATAAAACTGAAATAAACACCACAACATTGACCATGCACACTGCACACATTCTGCTCCGAGCCGATACAGACTTTAAATCATTTTTAAAACAATTACATTAGTCTCTTTACCAGCCCTGCCTCATCACGGGCGGAGGGATATGTAAGTAGCCGATGGTGCCGATTCTAGCTGCTAATTTTAGACTCCAATTTGTGGAGAAAGTAGGTACTGATTAAAGAAACCTCATGCAGGGACAACAAGAATGCACCCAATCTGAAATGAAATCTAATCAAGTGCCCTATCCCTGCGGTCCCTTCAGAACGCCGATGGAGCTGGGGAATGAGTCATGGGACAGACGGAGCTGGGGGTAGATGGTGTCCTGTAGGGTGGGGGGCTCTGGTGTGAGGGGGTGGTCTTCAGTTCTTCAGAATGGCCTCGTAGCTCTGGAACACGGCCTGGGACACTTCTGTGGCTCTGCACTTGAGCGATACCTGCAGCAGAACAGACGCAGAAGGAGAGGTTAGAGTACAGGAGCGATTTATCAACGTTATCATTACCAACAATTAAATATTAGTTATGTCAAATAAATATTATCTAGGCCTACAGCAAATGACAGAGTTTCTGCCCCTTTTAAAAGGAGCACGATATGGATTCAAGTGGGAAGATCTAAACAACAGGATTAGCAGATTTTTGGAAAATGTGTGATTGTATTTGTTATATGTAGGCTGAAAAAAAAAAAAAAAAGGCTTAATTTATAGAAATTGCTGTGTATTGTCTGCATATATATGTGTGTAGAGCAGCGCTCTGCTTTTAGCCTCTGCAGCACTCACTCTCACAGAGCAGAGCTGGCAGTGTGGGAAAGGAGCTAAAAATAGAAACACATCATATCAAACACATGAGGACAGCAATTCCACAGCTTCTCTATCAGGAACAACGGATACACAGAGCCCGCCCTACCGCCCTCCCGCCCTCCCGCCCTCCCATAAATGAGCTTTAAATGAGCCCGTCTTCACACGAGTTCTTTACACAAGTTCTTTACACGAGCCCTTTACGCGAGCTTGTCTTCACACGAGTTCTTTACACGAGTTCCTTCAATGAGCCTGTCTTCACACGAGTTCTTCACACGAGTTCTTCACACGAGTTCTTCACACGAGTTCTTCACACGAGTTCTTCACACGAGTTCTTCACACGAGTTCTTCACACGAGTTCTTCACACGAGTTCTTCACACGAGTTCTTCACACGAGTTCTTCACACGAGTTCTTCACACGAGTTCTTCACACGAGTTCTTCACACAAGCCTGTCTTCACACGAGTTCTTCACACAAGCCTGTCTTCACACGAGTTCTTCACACAAGCCTGTCTTCACACGAGTTCTTCACACAAGCCTGTCTTCACACGAGTTCTTCACACGAGTTCTTCACACGAGTTCTTCACACGAGTTCTTCACACAAGCCTGTCTTCACACGAGTTCTTCACACAAGCCCGTCTTCACACTAGTTCTTTAAATGAGCCCACGAGTTTGCGTTTACACTAATCCACATTTACACACGAGTCCACGTTCACACCAGGTTTGAAATCATGAAGTGTGAATGTATTTGTAGCTGAGGGAGATGGATGAAGATAGTATGGAAACATAATTGAGTAGATTGGATCGTCACTAACTTTAGAAAGGCTGCCAAAGACCTAATATGCTTTTAAAACAGATGAAAGCTTCATTTTACAATGCCTGCTGGAAATCGTTTTGTCTTGGTTTTTATCTGAATAAGGGCGGTTTTAGTCCAGGCTTAATGTGAGTGACAGTTTAGGCTTAGTTTCAGTGTTCATCAGATTGTTCATCTGTTCATCTCATTCAAAAGTGTGTGTAGACTTGTCAGGCGATTGTTGTTGAGACATCGGGCAATTCAAAGCTTCATAAAAAGATCAAAAAGATAATTATTGCCTTGTTTTTGTTTGTCTATATCCTGCAGTGTATTTATAGAGTAGTTCATCTGGAGTGTGCGGCGGAAACGACAGGATAAAGGACAGTGAAGAATAGCGAGGACGTCTGATGAAGCGGGTGTGTGTGTGTCTGTTATGTAAGTGCAGTTTGGACCAGACAAAAGCTTCTCTGATGAGCAGCAGGACGAGTGACGAGCTCGAGGTTCTGCACAATCACTGACATCACCAAAAATAATCACCACCATGACGGGACATGAGGATATTTTTAACAGCATCGGGCGTTTGATAATAATGGTTTTAGGAGGATCAACAGAGGGATCAATGGTAGACTTTTCAGACGCTATGAAATTTGATTCAAATATCATTTATATTCCAAAAATTATGAAAACGACAACATAAATCTTTTCAACAATTCCTACCATGTTCTGAAATTGTTCCCTTATCAAAGATGCATGTTTGAATAATCTTGCAATCTATCTGAAGTACTATTCAAACCCTCCTTCTGGTTAGCAGTACATCAGCCATGTCCCCGCATGACAATTCAACATATATATACAAAAACATGATACAAAAACAATACACTAAAACTTCACAAACCTGCAGTAGTTCATTAGAGGAATACACACATTCTGATAGTGCTCTGTAATGGGAGTAACTTAGCACTGAGAGCCAGCGACTTGGATCATCAAAAACGCAACTGGAACTTGTTAACAGCACAAGTGTATTTCCTCCTTTTAAGGATTTTGATTCATGGTGTAAATAAATGTGACAATTTTAAGATTGTGAAAGCAAATTCTGAGACAGATCCTTGTTGAATAATACATTTGGATGGAAGCAGCATTTATCAACCTGCCTCCTCTCCTTTGTGTTTTCTCAGTCTCAGACAAACGGACAGCAGAAGCCTTAAATCCCTCACTCAGCTTTATATTAATAATTATGATCACATGGTTACCATGGGGACATGAGAGGGCCAGAGAGAACAAGCTGCTCCATTTCAAAACAGTGGCCTGAATCCTTTCACATCAGATTAGCAGAACTAAGTAAATAATGTGCATCTATACAGTATAGTGACATTTGTGTTAGAATATGTGGATAAAAAGAGCAGTTTTCAATTATATTTGGTGAAATGGTGTCAAGGAGGTTCATGTATAAGGCTCACAGCAAAAAAAGCCCAGGTTTAACAGGACATTGTGCTTGTGTCTGGAAAAAAAATAAAAAATAAAATAAAATTGTGGGCTTTTACCTCAGCCTAAACATCACAACAAAAAGCCGTGCAGATATGTGCACTTCTGACGAGCAGCTGCACACCACAGTGTCACAGATTAAGAACATAACATTATAGAACAAAGTGAATAAAGAGCAGTGGGTGTAAAAACGGGGATAGATTGGAGCAATGACATTTTTAATAAATTTCTTTATTATTTTGAATAATAAAGAAATTCAAACATGCACAAATCTCTCCAAATACAACTTCAGAGGGTCAATGAGAAAGAAACTACTACTACATGGTTAAAAGCTCTGAAAAGACATTTTGCAGAATGTGTCAGCTTTAAACAAAAAAAATATATGTATATTTTAAATGTTTGCCTTTTTGACTCGGATCAGAAGACCCTCTTCCTATTCTGAATGTTTACTGTGAATATAAAGACATCAATTTTCGGTCTTGTCCCCTGCAGAAGAACAGAGACCATATCCAAGAGCCTACAGAACTGCTGTAGAATTGATGTCATACACCCGTAGTTCTCAAGTACCAGTCAAGGTTTGGCTTTCCAGGCACCACCAGATCTAAATCAAGTCTATGACACACTATTCCAGGTCTAATTTTGTGCTAAACCAGATCTAAAAGTGAACTACATCATTTTCACTGCAGTTCTAAACAAGAGATTACAAGAAAAGTGAATAAACTGAACAATCAAGTAGCACCTGAAGGAGCTCACAGAAACAAGTATTGTGCTTTAATAAAAGGCACTTCATGATCGTGGTGTATGATTAGTATGTGGATCTCCATGTACAATGCAAAACGGAGGTTAGCAATTAGTTGGTGACCTACTGTTAGACAGGGATACAACTGGATCAACTAAGCGAGGGCAGAAGGCCTTTAGTATTTTAGTCCATTCATTGGTCAAAAGTCATCTTATTTAGATGATAAGGATTTCTGTGAGACAAAAGCAAGGAGAGGTGAGTGAGCTGAAGATTTGGTATTTTTGGGTATTTATCTGTAACAAATAGCAAATTAAAGTCACACATTTTTCCTAGTGCTTTTTTCTGCATAAATAGTAGTTTTTGCATGAACTCCCCCAGCAGGTGTAGTCTTGTGAGTGTAGTTTGGGTCAGATACACAGAGGTACATAATTGTTTTTTGTTTTTTTTAGTCGACTAACTGAGGCAGCACATGTCTTATGTCAACTAAGGATTTCTTTGGTCGACTGCAGCCTTAAACTAAACCTCGTGCTGAACCATAGTGCCGGGCTGTTGTGAATGTGACATAACAGTGATGGATGGATTACACTTTAGTACAGGCACTTGTTGTTGTTTACAGCCTTTTGATTAGTCCTGACTAATGGCCGTGAGTAACATTAGCAGTGAGTGGTGTGGGGGGTGAGCGGAGGACAGAGCGTGATATTAGAGGCGGCTGTAGTGTCTCTTCTCACAGGGCTGGAGATGCATTAGTGACCCAAGAGCACAGCAGCTGGCTCAGGCTCAACACACCTCAGTATATGAATATGAATATAAATATGAATCCATACCAGAGACCAATCAATAATACTAAATCTATAATGATTTCAACAAGTACTGATCTTGAAAAAGCGCATTTAAATAGGACAATGTTGAACCTTTGTTGAATAGTTTTAGAATGATCTTGATCTTTGTTAGAACTAGTACAGGCCACATGGTAAAAAGTACAATTCAAGTATATATTAATATTGAAATCTGCAATGAGTCGAGTATTAGAACTGAGGTAGTATTGTAACACTAATGTGAACAGCTTAACTATGAAAAAAGTCAATGTAGACTAATGCTAGACTAATGCTGTGTTCCACGCAAGGAGGTTAGACATGTCCCAGGAGAACATTACAAGTGTTTACTTCAGTGTTCCACCTCAATTAAGTTATTAAAACATCACATGAACGTGTAAAGTAACATGTGAAGCAACAGAAAATGGTCAGACCTCACCTGTATAAAGTGTTTACATTGTTTATGTGCAGGTTAACCTCAAATCTTTTGTGGTGATTACATTGCTGTAAAGCATCAAAGTTTAGAGTCCTCCCATCACTTCCCAGTGGGAATTACCAGCGTAGGCAGTTTTCCAGAGCAATCTTTCAAGTCGGAGAATTCCCAGTTACCAGTTACCTGGAATGCACCATAAACTAAAGGGTTAACACAAAATATATCCCAGAAATGCAATGTCAAAAACTGAGCACTATCAGACATAAAAGAGCCATAAAACAACCTGATAAGATGTAAGATGCTAATACATCCATCACTCTATGGAGTTAGAATACTGTTGAGTCATCACTAAGTTTAGTGTTAATATCTTCATCTGCATCTTAATATCCGTTGGTTTAACATTAGGCTAATTGAACTGGTCACGACACAATCATAACCTCTTAAGAATATTTGGATTACCAAGACAGCAGGTCCCACCTAAATTTCTTTTGTGCTTGTCCATGTCAGAATACTTCTATTCACTGACCACTTCTCTTTACAAAGCCTTCCTATTGTTCTCATTTAATAAGAACATGGCCAAGTGGAGTGTCAAACAAAGCAGAGACACCTACACCATATGGTTCTACTAGAGAGAGAGGATCTCATTTACACAATCTAATCATGTTTATGTAGTTGACAAGGGATTCCTAAATTAGCTCAAAACAAGAAACTGACACTAAGTCACAGTGTAAGTTTAGGCTTATTGCTTTTTTCTTTTTTAAACAACTATTATGCAATTTTCTGACCTAATATAATAAAATAATATAATGTTGTTTCATCGGCAAAAATAGACTTGAAATTGTGTTTTCACACGTTTAACACACAAACTCTGCATATTTAGGCTGAAAACTTCACTCAAACGGAAACCACTGTTCCATCTTGTGATGTCATGTGTTAATACAGTACGTGCTCCACCACTGTTTAAACTCCATACACCTTCACTTGAATCATTTGGATTTGGATAATTAGCCCTGGAATGACCAAACTCTACTGAATTAAAAGATAAATGGTAGCTGTTATCTTAAAAACTATCACCCACATCATGATATCTGAAGCAGAGCATTTGGAGATATAGACAGACTAATAATGCACGATTACTCAAACAGCAGCATGATATAAACAGGATGCATGAAGCTAAGCAGTTCTGGCTCTGGTTAGCACTTGGATGGGAAACTGCAGTGGGGCCCCAGTGGCAAAAACTGTTGTAGTGTCCTTAGGCAAGGCACTTAATCCACATTGCCTAGTATTAAAGTGGTGTGTGCATGAGTCTTGCTTCCATCAGTCTGCCCCGGTGCAGCTGTGGCCACAATCACAGCTGATCACCTGTGAGTGTGGAGTAAATGTATAATGGTGTAAAGCGTCTTTGAGTGCCCAAAAAGGTGCTATACAAAACTGATCCATCATTATTATTATTTATTATAACCATATTATCAACCCAAAACATGCTACAGGTCTCCAAGAACAGTTGATAGTCAAGGTCAGTTAAATACAATCAATCAATCAATCTGCCCAGGGACGACAGGTGGAAATTAGCACTGATGCTACAACCTGATGTACAATGCATCTCTCCTGTCGACATTGATGTGAAATTGTGCGCTGTCCCTGTCTCAAAATAAATTAAATAAATACAAATAAAAATAAATAAAAAATATTATCCTTCTAAACATATCTCTTATCATGATAAATTTGAAAATCCGTAAAAGCTCAAATCCTGCACAACCCGCAGCAGAATAAAGCAGAGTTGCCAGACCTGAGCCTTTTCATTTCAACGGAATTTTACATTCCTTAAAATGTCTGATCTGGTGTAGTCTAGACAGGAGCAAACAGAGACAGGTAATGGCACCTTGTGAGGGGATGTGATGTGAGAGCGACCAGGGAGGAGGGAAGAGGCAGAGAAGGAGCCAAGGTCAGGAGGATAGGGGCTGACAGGAGGACAGGCTAATGAGCCAACAGGCCAGTGCAGTCTGACACGGCACATTTGTATGAAGGCTGTGCACAGAGCACAGGTTAGGGTTAGGGGCTACACAGAACCACCACACGCAACAGTATAAGTGGGACTTAACACCAAAACATTTTTATTCTTTAAGTGCCGTATTGATAACATCAATAAGAAGAGCTGGTATCAATATATAGTATCAGTATATAGTACTGATTGTCACATGGCTACTCTCCAGTGTTCTCCTCTCCCCCATCACAGTTCTGTTCTCTTCTCTGTCACACAAGAGAATAGCAGTCTCAGAGGTTTTAGGGAGTGTCTGCCTCATTTCTAATGTGTTCAGATACAACTGAGCCTGACATCAGGGCAGTGTGTGCATTGCTGCTGATCGATGGCTAATATCTGTGTGTGCATATTGAATTATTTAACAGCACTCGTTTTAAAATGATTACTGGACCAATTTGCACAGATTGGAAACCGACCCTGCTTATTTTCATGTGATAAGATAGAAAGAGCTTCTCATACTGGCTCGAACAAATCACTGTCAGCTTAACAGCATTAACTCATGGTGTGATTAAATAATCATGGCAGTTCATTAATGAGCCCTATAAAGCTTTGGGGTCCAGACCAAAGCTTCTGAAGGTCCACATTTGTCTTGGTTGGTTACACTTTTGATTTAATTGTGTTTCATGCACACATTATAATTATATTGCCATCTGCATCTTTGAGAGTTCCCACTTCTGTGATTGGTAAGAAGGCATGAGTGGAGGACCAATAGGAGGAATAGGTTGGAAAATGAGGCTGTGATACAGTTTCACTGTGTCCAGAATGATGAAAATCTGAACACTTGAGACCTCAGAGCAGCACTCCTCCTGTAAGTGATCCACCTGAAGTTCTGTTGTGTCCTATATACTGTCTCCATGGTACATTCATCTTTGTCTGACCTGATATAGGAATGTCATAACACACAAAAAGAGTTCAACTTGTTCAAAAATGTGTATGTTTTAAAATTGTGAAAAAAAATGTGTATATGGATGTGGATACTTCCAGATCCAATTGAGCCTCCTACTACAGGACGTTATGGAGTAAGAAGCAGAAGCAAAGCATTATCAGCTCCCAGCGAGACAGAGAGCAGCGATTACTCAAATATTTGACTGAAACAACACAACTGTAGGCAGGTTTCTTATAAAAGAATCATTTTGGGACAATGCTCTAAAGCTCTAAAGGTTTGTTAAAAACACTCCCCTTTACAGCCTGAAGTATATGAGAGCAGGAGATACTCACTGTAAAAGTGGGGTTTCCTGTCTGCACCTTGAGCTCGGCCAGGACCCAGATGCCGTTGGTGAGTTTGAGGGACTGGTACAGCATGTCCTGGCCATCTACTGTCCTCTTGGCGATGGTGAACACATTACTGCCCTGGAGCTTGTTAGAGGCTGCATCTGTTCACACAGTTCACACACACACTTACAACAAGGACTGAGAATCAAAAGCGACATTTTGGTCAGAATTATTTTAGAACGCAATAGTTGTAAAAAATAGGATTTTTTGCAAACTGGGTTAGTAATATGATTTGTCAGTCCAAAGTGAGAAGCTTATTCTGCTTTTTGATCTGATCATCGACTTGAGAACAAATCTTTTTGGAACTAGAACAAGACATTTGGCAAACGCTGAGGTGGTAAAAATATATATATATATGTGCAACATTCTCAACCACTACACCTCTGACAAGCACAGTCATGTGCTTTTTTGTGTGAGTGTATGTGAGTGTGTGAGTGTGCATGTGTGAGTGAGCGTGTGCATGTGTTCATACCTGAGTTTAGGTGGCAGTCTTTAATCTGGAACTGGGTCTCATTGTCATTAGGGATGTCTTTCCATGTGACCAGGAACACTTTACTCTCTGTGGATGGAATCATACAAATATATATATGTGCATTCATAAAACGTAACAGGAGTGCAGAACAGTGAAAATATCAAACTTACATCAACACGTTTAAACAATTCAACAGGCTTGCATTTACATACATACTACATCTAGAGTTCTATAGCATTTATCTGCATTTTTTAATCAAGAAATCTGAGTGAGTTAATGTGATTATTTTTGTGATATTGTGGCAGTAATAAAAGCTCATTACAAGTGTCTTATCTGAAGTAAATGCCATAAGCAGTAACCTGTTCATGACTAGTGCTTTCTGTTTATTCTGCCATATGAGCTCCTCCTGAGCATGTAGCCGGAGTAAAAGCTGTGTCTGTATGTGTGTGTGTGTGTGTGTGTGTGTGTGCACTTGGAGCTGCTGTGAGGATGAGGAGGACACAGAGGCTCTTGATTGCAGCGCGCGGGGCACATCCTGACGTCCCCGGCCTGGAGCGTGCGTCAGCTCTGGAGTCTATTCACAGTGAAGGAGGCGCACGCACTTACCCATCTTCCCGTCCTCGCTGAAAAGAACGCTCATGGGGTACTGGCAGCTGAAGTAGAACACGTCAATGTTGTTCTTTACAGCCACCTGTCGAGCAATAAGATAGGAGAGGGGAGAGGGGGAGAGAGAGGGAGAGAGGGAGAGGGGGAGAAGGAGAGAGAACACAGAAACATGAGTAATTACCTGTGGAGTGCCCTTCAGGAGCAGGGTGCTGTGTGAAGGGTCTGTTTTTTGCACATTTTCACACCAGAACACCACTACAATCTACAGACACTTTATGGACCTGTTTGAACACACAAGCATGTGGAGCACAGGAGGACAGCGGGCGTCTGACACTGCATAACTTATAGTAATGACATGTGCTTTGAGACATTCACCCACAGACAGGATGTGTTCAGAAGAGCCGTAACACCTCAGAGGAGCTCATCTGCACTTAAGCAGGAGATAGGGACACTGACTTCACCCATTTTCATCACAAGTTCTTACTAATGTTAAAGCTTTAAAATTTTAAAATAGAGATGCACTGATACAGCTTTTTCAGTTCCAATACGATTGATATTATATTTTTAAGCATCTGCCAACACCCGATATTAACCAATTCCAGTGCAAAGGTTTGTTCTCACCCTCTAATTTAGACAAACACGTTCAGCAATGCAAGAGAATGTTTTATCCAGTTTAGCATTTTGTATTTCAGTCTTTTGTCAAATGATATATTTTTTATTTTAAATGCTTGGATACAAAAAAATATGAATTATGAATGTGAACTGACTCCCAATTTTAAAACATATACGACAAATCTTGCCCTGCATAATCACACTGTTCATCTGAAAAATCAAAATAAGACATCAAACATCATTCCATCCCAACAGACAATGAGACAAAAACACCAAAAGTGCACCAATTCTTATTCATGTTTTCTTCTTTTAAAATGTCATCGAATCAGCTTCATAAAACGATATAAATACTTCTACTATAGCCTAAAATAAAGTGCAGTGGTCGGAGCAGATGCCAGGGTAAAATGTGTGATATTTTTGGTGGTCTTTCATGTGAGGATGAGAGGGCTGCAGAGCTGGATCACAGGCCTGAGGATGAGGAGTGCACAAAGTGCTGAGTAAAAGGACAGGCTCTGGGCTGAGGCTGCCAGCTGGGCCTCTACATTATTCACCAGGACACCACCTCTGACTGCAGCACACACAGGTGACACAGGGACAGGAGGCTTTACAGGTCAAATGGAGAAAAATGTAGCTTGGTGGTTTGTAGAAATGCATTTGGCGTGAATGACGAGCTTTTTGTGCTTTGGAGGTGCTACTTTGACTGATTGTGTAACTGTCCTGGATGTTAAAAGATTGATTTGTGAAAGGGGCGAGGAATAAGACAAAAAAAATATCTCAGAATAAGTCACCATTTTGAATTTATCATCAGTTTACACCTAGCAGCTTTATAACGTGGTATCAAAGCACTTTAGAAGTTGACCAGTCAGATTAAAGACTGATAATGTATAAATCTCAATTTACAGTGACAGAGAGCAGAAGACAGAGCAGTGTCTCTGCTCCTCTGTGACTCTTATCTCCTCTGTACACATGTGCTCTGAGCTGTGACTCAAACACATCTAATCCCCCCAGACTCACTGCACCCAACAGGCACCAACACACACGCACACACGCACGCACACACACACACACACACACACGCGCACACACACACACACACACACACACGCACGCATACGCACGCACACGCGCACACACACACACACACACACGCACGCACACGCACGCACACGCGCACACACACACACACACGCACGCACGCACACGCACGCACAGGATCACAGCCTGGGGCCAGGGGGAGCGAATATCCACAAACTAGAAAATTCTATAATATTGTAAATTCTGCTATAGATTTAGGAGCTGTCCTCCATCTATATTAGAACTAAAGTAATTTTTGGTTGAGACAGTGTATGTTAATAAACTGATTTAGTCATTCTTTTCCCTGCATTTGCAGTATATGTGTACATGTACACATATACACATATGCCGGCTTGAATGACCAACCTCTGGAGTACTGGGCTGTTGCCGTTAAGCTACTGCCATCAGGCCACTTACAATGTTACAACATGAACCTAATTACACACACAACACAATCACATATAAACACAGCCTGGTGTGCAGCTCAGGGACACAACGGCAGTATGACCTGATCAAAATGTCACTGCAGCAGCCTCTCAACAGGCCTTTAGTACCTCCAGAGCCTCTGGTGCTCACCTGGTTTTGTGATGATTTATTGTACATGTTCAAATGATATTCAATAGGTCTGATTGAGACTGATGGAAATGTTCCTTTGGCAGTGTGAAAAGGAGAGTGCTTTTCTGCACCACTCCGAAATCACTCTTTTATTACAGACAAGTAGATAAATAAAAACCTTACAGAGCCTTCTGCAGACAGCTGAAAATAGGCCTGAAACCTTGGTGTGCAGTGTATACAGTATTCTATAGTAGCTGTACCCACGCTGCAGTGTAAGTGAAAGCATACACATTATGTCCATACAGCCCAGTGTAACAGATGTGTGTATTACCTGCAGGTTGTTGAGAGGCTCCATCTTCATGACGGGGCCCAGAGTGTTGAGCGGGAGGGCCACCTCGATGCTCTGATTTGGGCTCAGAGGAGTCAGCACCTGGAGAGGACCTGCAGGAGCCAGGCCGAAGCTGGAGGACACATCATCATCATCAGTGTTCCAGTAGCATATCAACACTTACAGTTAAACCTTTAACATGCACTATGTAACATGCTGGTCCACTACTAGCTCAACTCCATGGGGATGTGATTGCTTTTTCTAGAATGTTATCAATAGATCAACAGATCAATTACCACTGAGAAAAGCAGGTGGAGCCAACAGGTCAAGTTACAGGATCGACCGTGCTCACAGTAAGTTTTATGCCATACTGTAGAAGATTTGAGGTAAAGCAAAAACATCTCAGGTTTGCTGGCAAGTAGCCAAGGGCCTACCAGAAAAGCTACATAATTATTATCATAACATAAATAATGTGATATGCACAAGAATGAATGTCGGATGTTAGCATGTAACTAAATTATATCCACATCGACTTTAATGGGATCGGTTTGAGGTGCTGTTGGCAGATCTGAACAACAGTGAATGTATAAGGTTTGACTGAGGATCAATCGAACATTGCTTTGATGGAAAGTACAATCTAGTTTTTCTTTGCTTCCATAGAAACATGTGGGTTCAGATGGTCCTAACAAGAACACTGGTGGACTGACCTGTTTCTGTTGAACTGGATGGCGAAGTCAGTCATGACGGACATAGCCTTGTTGGTCAGAGTCATCTCCATCTGGATGACCCCAGACCTGCGGGCGAACGTCCCAGAGATCTCCAAACCTTTGCCCTTCATCGCAGGAAGCCAGACCTGAGACAGAAACACCAAGTTTCATAAGTTAAGGCATTACACTGGGACTAATATTGACACATATATTTTAAGGCATTATTTATTTTTTGTTACTTTAGGAATGGCCATATGTTTCTTTTTATTTTTTACCAACACTTACATGTAATATATGTGTTGCTGTTGTGGCCAAAAAAACACATTTAGTAAGTAAACTTCACACATTAACTAAGATTAACAAATTATATAATATCCCACATGAATGCATTGACATATTTTTATAATGAACCTTGTATTTCCATTGTAACTCACTAGTATGACAATAACATGGGCACATACAGAGTGAGGGAAGCTTAAAAATATTGGTGCTACATAGGGCTGGGCGATATGGATCAAAAAATATATCTCGATATATTTTGCTATATCTTGATATACGATATATATCTCGATATCTGTACAGGAAAAAATAACTCCCTAAAACTGAAAACTGCAAAAACAAATATGCCAAATTCCACAAGGTCCTTTTTTTAAAAATTAAAGTGTAAGGGGTTGGCAGTTCATATAGGAACATTTAAGATTACAAAAAACCCTAATTACATAAATAATAATTTAACTGTAAAATAAAAGAAGTAATACATATTTCCTTCTTTTCATTCATAAATAAAACAACTCAACACAAGGTCATCTTTGTATTAACTCTGTTATCCAGACCAGAACCAGAACCACGAGCTCCTTTAGCAGAGGAAGTTCAGGATGTTCCTTATTTCAACCTATCCATGTTCCTATCCCGCGGTAAGGAGCTCTGAGGTTTTCCACAATCCACTGCAGATCACGACTCTAGAGCCATATCAGCCCGTTTAAGATTGTGTTTTTTTGTTTTTTTTTGCAGCTTTGAGCAGACCTGTTTACTTTTTACAGAAACGAAACTTAAAAAGCGCATGGCTAATTTGCATAAACAAAGCACTCCACGTGCCACTCATGCAGTTCAACTTCTTTTGGACTAAAGGACACGACCTGGTGGAATATGAGATGTGCTGCTGATGGCCTTGTCTGTAAATGGTGGAAAAGTTTCATGACGCTAGAAGCTTTTTACTGGCACTAACTTTCGCATTCACGGCGGTAGTGAGAAGTGAATGAAACACGAGCGAACAAAATCAGGGAGGTGGGGGCGCACAGGTGGCGACAAAGAAAACAAGCAAAGCGGCGAAATTAGAATTGAATATAAGCATTATATCGATATATACGATATGTCAGAATTCATATCGAGTTTAAAAAATATCTCAATATATTTAAAATATCGAGATATCGCCCACCCTTAGTGCTATATCAGGATGTTTTTTCAATATAAGACCAATGTTGATAAATGAGAGAAAAAAATATTATATATTGTAAATCCCAAGTCAAATCATGAGGTAGTGTCTACTTATAAAGATCACATTAGTTTTAGAACTTGATCAACACTTACCGTTTTGGGTGGACAGTAGGCTCCTGTTGGCATGCCGACCCCTCCACTAAGATCGAACAGGTCATCCAACCCTCTGCTGGCAGGGGCGGGGAAGGACTGGGGCATCGATGAGGGAGGGGCCCCAAACCCTGCTCCCATCTGAGAAAAGTGAAAGGAGGAGGATGAGTGAGATGGCAACACGCAAGCAAGTTTTAGTATCACCCAAATGAGTAAGTATTGTAGAGCTGTAGTTGACATGCTGCCAAACCATTAATCGACTAAAAGGGGGCGTGTCAAAAGCTCCCAAAACTATTACATATCTCTGTTTATCTGACTCACAAGACTACACCTACAGGGAAAGTTTATGCAAAAACTACTACTTATGGAGAAAAAAAAAAGTATTAATATAAAGACAGATTCAACTTGAGTGAATCATGCGCTTAATCTGCTTTTATACATAGAAATACCAAAATCTGTTGTCCCATAAAAATACCTGCAATCTACACAGAATAACTGACTAATATAAATTTTGGTCAACTAAGATCCAACCTAATCGCCTGAATGCCTCAACAGCTACAGACCTACAATACCAATAGATAGGGGTGGGACAAGACAGAATTTTCACGAGATGAGACATGAGAGAGTCCGCAAGAACGAGACAAGACGAGATTTTGAAATAATTTATAATAATCTGATCTAGTTATAAAAATCACTAAATTAAGTCATTTTCATCATCTGCTTTTAATAGCCTAGAAACATTGTAAGTTAAACACATAGGTCTATTTAAACACTTGTGTAAACCCCCACATGCATCACTACAGTTTATTACAATATACTCAATATACAATGTGTCTATTACACTTCATTTTGATTATTTAAACGATTAGGTCAAAACTGGACCTGCTGCTCTGTCCTCTCTGTTGCTCGAGCTCCCCCCCCCACACATCTGCTGCTCCATACGGATACGGGACAGATATGGGACGGATACGGGACGGATACGGGAAGGATACGGGACGGATACGGGACGGATACGGGACGGATACGGGACGGATACGGGACGGATACGGGACGGATACGGGACGGATACGGGACACTGCGTCAATATTGGTCCTATCACTACGAAATATAAACTGGGACATAGTTTAAAATGTTCTCTGTCTCTATATGTGAACTCTCTGGGCAAGTCTCTGTGTAGAAGAGTCCTTTAGCTACAGCTGCTCAAAGTTACACAATTTTCTGGAGCTTGTAAACCTTTCATGCCCATGCCAAATGTAAAGACGTAGGATAAAATCTAATTTTTCCCGCGTGCACATAGTCTCATGGCAGTTTGATCTTGCCATCTCGTGGCACAAGTTCTCGTCCCATCCCTATCGATAGACAAATGATTTTAAAATGACTTACAGCAGGATTTCCCCCAAGATCTCCACCAAGCTGCACAGAGAAAGACACAAGAGTCAAGAAGGGCTATCATGGGTTAGACATGATGAACGATGGTGGAGTGAAGGGTGGTCCAGAGGGCTCAATGACAGCTATGATGTGGTGAGGTTTACGTCTATAAATCGTTTTATCCCCCAACAAATTCAGTGCAAAAACAAATCTAGGGTCAAGTTTCTAGCTTTTAAATCTGTGCAAGGAGGCATTATTTAAAAAGGTAAGGAGGATCAGTGAGCTGTGTTTCTTCATAGAGGTTATGCTTTGCCTAGAATGTTCCACAGTATGGAATTATACCCAGGTTAGTTCTGTGGAGAGGCGACCTCTCTCACAGTAAAAATGCATGCTTTCAAGTTGTTGTTGTTGTTTCTTTCTTTTTTTGTTTTTTTTTGCAAAAACCCATAGTTGAATAAATGTAACCCCAAATTTATCCCAAAGCAGTAACAGTGCACAAGCGCAGCATAGGGCAGTTATCACTTTTCTAATTTCATCAACCAGCTGGACAATCTACACCACCAGTGTCACATATGTGTCCAACGGGTGTTTACTCAGATTAGGTTGGAGTTTTCATCTTTTGGTTCAGTGAAGCTTCTCCAGGCTTTTCAGCTGAGGATGCAGAGGAAAAGTCTGGTTCAAAATAAACTCCCTATGCCCAGGTGTATATTGAGAGTAAGTGATAAGTTTAAAGCAGTACTATGGAACATTCCAGGCACAGTTTGTAACGTCTTCATGAAGACAAGCAAGTGGCGTGCCCGAAAAGTTGCATTGTGCCTCTTTAAATGTGGCATAGCTCTTCAAGTTTATTCTACATTGACAAGGAATCTTTCATTTTGTGGTCAGGAAAAGGTACACTTAACCTAACGGAGCTACTCAGGGTCCATGTGACTAGTCCAGGAAGCTAAAGTGCAAAAGGACACTGAGAGGACACAGGACTGGGTAACTGGGAGACTATCCTGTACTGGACTGGCCTCTCCAGACAAACCTGAGTGGGGCTGTAGTCGGGGGGAGAGGGGGACTGCTGTGAGAGCTGAGGAGACTGTGGAGTTTCCGCACGTATGTTCATGTGATGCTGAGAGAAAACACAGCCTCAGGTCATGCACTTAGAATGGAACAATGGTCAATGGTGATGAGATGTGGAGGCTGTGTCTGGAACCAGGCCTGCTCTCCTACTGTGAACTGAGTAGTCTGGAACTATAGTGAACACATGTCCACTCCTGTCCTTACATCACGTGTGACTACCTCTACCATCTGACCTCCTTAATCATCCAGTAGATAAGGGTTTAGATGGCACTGGAGGGGACAAGTTTGTCTAATACAGTTAACTAACTAACTTAACACTAAATCTTTTTTTTTTGCAACAGTTCCAGGTCTCTTTTGGCAATTTTAGTGCAAACTAGGTATGTCTAAAAAAAAAAAAATCCTACTTCCAGTGACCACTGTAATTTTAAGTACAACATGACATCACTCATGACTTCCTGAATCACAGCCAGGTCTTTCTGATTACAAACCTCATAATCACACTGTTCCTCATATGTCCAACCCCCCCCTTTTCTCCTGCTCACACTCTCTCACTCTCTCTCTATTTGTGGTTGTGGGTAGAATCGTTTAGTGCCCCTTTAAATCAGCTGAAAGCCATTAAAAGCTACACGACATCTTATCAGGATTCCTGAGCTAACACCTTCTGCAACAGTGCAGAATACTACAGTACATGTGCTGGTGTCAGACACAGTCTACGCTATGGCCTCATGTAGTTACCGGCTCAGCATCATCCCCCATCTGCAGCAGCAGCAGCAGTGAACAGAGCAGAGAAGAAGGTCAGAGAAAAGAGCACATAAGAAGAGGCTAGTGTGACCCTGTAGTCCCAGAGGTTCAGTCCCAGTGCGTGTGAGACATACCAGGCTGTCGAGACCTCCGCCCAGCAGGTCCATGGCTCCCATCTGCAGGCCAGAGGAGGGGGGTGGGGGGCCAGTGGTGGTAGGTGGGGTTAGGTCCAGGTTCAGTAGGTCCCCCAGGAGGTCTTCTTGTGAGGGGATAACAGAGGGCGTAGCCTCAGGGACAGCTGCAGAGGCTGGCTCTGGGCTCTCCACACTCTCTCCACTGAGCAGCATACAACAGGAGACAACAACTCAGAAATATATATAAAACTCATGTCGATAAACCCATGTTTAAGGTTTAATCAAAGTAAACATAAACAAATATGGACCCGGTCAAGCAGAAGTAAACAGCAAGGCCAAAAATTCAAGTTAATGCATCTGATATAAAAATGTATTCAACAGATACATATGTACTCTAGTTTATGAAACTGTTGACCTTTTTTCTGTACCATTTTTGGTTCTATACGTTTTAAACAGACCATGTATGAAACATGGAACAAAAATTATTTCCCAAATTTCAAAGACCTGCAAATCATGTAAATAAATGGATGTATTTCATCATATCTTGTGTTATTCCATCTTTGAACTGTTGATGAAGGTACATGATTTAAAAAAAAAAAAAAAGTATTTAAAATGATAAAAATTTGCTTGGAAGGACTGACATATTTTATAGAAATAGTTTCCTTTCATTTTGAAGTAATATTAAAGTATTCGGAAGAAAAAAGCGACAAATGATGCAAAATCATGCACCTTCTACCTTTTACGATTTTCCCTCTGTTACTTTTCCCTCCGTTACCATGACCTTTCTTAATAAAAAATCTCATGAGTCAAAAAGTAAGAGGTTTTTCAACCTAATCTTGTACCATATGGTAGAAAACTATATGAAGCAAATATTCAAACCAGTTTGTTAAGGATATGTAAGTGAGAACCAAGAGTTATCACTGTTTGGATTTATTGCCCAAAAAGTGCTGCATATTTCATTCCCTCCGTTACCGACATGAATTTTTAAATTTTTTGTCAACAACTTGAAAGAATATCACAGGTTTAACTTGACCCTGTTGGAGTGTAACTCTTTCCTACATTCTGTTACTTTACTTATTTCAATAGTCCCTCTAGTTTCTGAATAAGAGACATTTGAATGTCAAAAATCTGCCCCCGTTTCCCTCCGTTACCACTTGACCAGACCCATATAGTTTTTATACATGAATGGAAATGAAATATGATGACTCTCTATTTTGAATGTGTGTTGACAGATAAGCTCTACTACACTACCAGCCAAAAGTTTGGACAGACTTTATGTATTGTTTTCAAGGGCAGCTGCCCGTGGTGACATTTTGTGGGGGGCAGCATGAGCGTTTATAAAAAATAAAGAAATAATTTTTAAAAAATCGATTGCGCAGGAGTAAATCAGTATAGGACCGCCACTGCACAGAATACTTATACTTTACAAATGATGCCATCAAAATTCCCTGGTGATGTGATGTTCACTGTAGGCATGCACTGTCTGAGGTTTTGTTAGACTTTAATCTGATCTTTATTTTAACACAGTCTGATCAGAAATAGCTGATTTAGTTGGAACTTAAACAGATAAAATTATTTTTTTCTGTTAAACATGTCCCTCTCAAATAACATAAGCTAGTTAGCATTAGCCAACAGTTTTTCAGTTACTCTCAGCTTTGTGTGTAAAATCTGACTCCTAACACTCAGATTGAATGCAGGCTCCTGAAAATGTGCTGTTTAAATCAATTTTGTATTTTTCTTGAGTTTTCAGAGTTTCTTAAGACACTTTGGCAGTGTTTGCATAGCTGTTACTATGGTATCAGCTGAATATTCTGCTATACATATACATGTAGAACACCCCCAGAGTGATATCGCTGAAAAATATCAATAGTCCATATAGTGTAGGAGCAGAACATAGCAGTTACTCACGAGCCAGCGCTGCCCGGGAGCCTCTTGTGCTGCACTCCGCGGCTGCCCTCCACGAAGGCACTGGGGGGCTTGTGGTAGACAGAGGCCAGGGTGCCGATGTGGCAGATGAGCTCCTCCAGCAGGGTGGGCTCGATCAGGTCAGTCTCCTCAGAAATCAGGGGCTTCTCTGCCAGCACCACCTCTTTAGCAGCCACTGGATCTGTGGACAGCAGTCGCCAGTAGATGTAGCCTCGGTCCCTCAGGTCTGGGTTATCGGAGTCCTGCATGCACAACAGGACAGCATCACCACAGCTGCTTTTCGTTTAGGGGGGAAAAATGATTATTTTGTCAAAGAATGACTATTATTGATTTCTGGTCAGCTTTAACCTATGATTATTAACTATTGACGAGGGATGGGATCTCATGAGCTCAAACCGCCACAACATGCACATGGGAAAAACCATCTTGCGAGAGTTTATCCACTGTCTCTAAATTTGGCATGGGCATGAAAGGTTTACATGCCTCGCTCAAGCTCTGGAAAGTTGCGTATCTTTGAGCAGATGTAGCTGAAAGACCTCCAAACTGCAACTTGTAGAACACATATTCTGACAGAGAACACTTGAAACTATGTCCCAGTTTTTATTTCGTAGTGACAGGACAAATATTACCACAGACAATCAGCGCTCAAGTTTGTACAATAAGATAGAAAAAAAACAGAATGAAATATATGTGACTGTAATTCACCTACAGACAGTGCGGAACATGCAGTGTTTTCCACACAACCTTGTTTGAAAAAGATCCACAAAGAGATATTTAGGCCTTCTTCCTCCATAACTTAGTTTAGTTTAAAGTAAGAAAGAATTGTCCTTCTGCAATGTGCATGTACAACAGGCAGCAGTGGGGGAGGGAAGGGGGGGCAGTTTTAGTCTAATCATTTGAATAGTGTAAGAGTGTAAGTGACATATTGTATATTGAGTATATTGTAAAACTAAGTAGTGATACATGTGGGGATTTAAACAGGTGTTTAAATAGGCCTTGTGAAAATGACTTAACTAGATTAGATTATTGTAAATGATTTTAAAGTCTCATCTTCTGTCTCATGTCAGCCCTACTATTGACTAAACATCGATATTTTTATTCGCCTGTAATTTCAAGATCTCTGTGTCCCGAGTTATTGTTATGATTTTGGTCCATTTGTCCACAATGGATGGTACTGTCAGTGTGTGTTGAACACCATAACAAATACGTCATTTGATTATGTAATTAAATTAATAGCTCTGTTTAGTAAAAAAGAAAAAACTTCCACCAAGATTATTCATCAAAATACTAACAGCACTGTTTTGTTTTTCAAAATGTACTGCAATAGCACTTTGTTAGATCTATGCTGGACCTGACGTCTCCTGACTCACCTGAGTGGCCAGACTGAGCACCTGCTGCACCAGCTCCTGTGTCTCTGTGGGCTTCTTCAGGAACAGTTTGACAATGCCCGTCAGCAGCTGTAACTGCACCTGTGGCACAAATGAGCACAACACAT
This sequence comes from Boleophthalmus pectinirostris, assembly GCF_026225935.1. NCBI lineage: Eukaryota > Metazoa > Chordata > Actinopteri > Gobiiformes > Gobiidae > Boleophthalmus > Boleophthalmus pectinirostris. Next base: position 1,386,184 of record NW_026571353.1, on the reverse strand, counting down.
GATGTAAACATGTACAATCCTAGTCCCATGGTGTGTCAGTCATTAGGACTGTGGCGCTAGTCCTACCTGAGTGCTCTCATCATGGAAGCCCTCGAGGAAGCTCTCCAGCAGCTCATCTGCATTGTCGATCCTCTCTGCATACTCGCCAACGATCCAGATCATGGCTGCCCGGGCCTCCGGCTCATCCAGGGAGTCCAGGTTCTCACACAGGGTGGCAATCACACTCTCATACCTGAGAGATGGTCAAAAATGTAATTCTATTAATAATGAATGAATTACTAATGGTAACTAACTTTGGGCCTTGTGATCCAACACATTAAAAGGTTCTATATTACCCTAAACTGACCGATGTGAGCCTTTAGCCATGTTATAAGTGAGTTATCTGATCAAAAACATTTGACTTGTGTTTTATTTCATTCATACATGTCATCTCCAAAGCTCAAAATGCTCTGTTCCACCTTGTGATGTCATGTAGTGGTAGTTTTCAAGTCAACAGCTACCGTTACCTGTGAACTTTAGTTCAGTAGAGATGGGAAATTCCAGGGCAGAAATTAACCAAATGATTATAGTGACAGTGTATGGAGTTTAAAAACACAGTGGAGCACTTCCTGTATTACCACATGACTTCACAGGGTGAAAAAAAAAAAAACTCTGAGAGGATGGGAAAAAACTCTGCAGGGTTTGCCTGGCAAACGTGTGATTGAAACAAAACAGTTCCCGGTATGTTTGTGATGAGGAAACGACATTATAACATAGATCAGAAAATAGCCTAATATGGGCCCTTTAAACCTTTCGCTGTAAAAATGTGTTTAAATGTAAACAGACAGTTGATTCTTGGAGCATAGACGGCTGTATAATACAGCTCATAGATCACATAATTACTCGTTGTGAATAACAAGCTTGTCACCTCTGTTCTATAAATGTAAAGTGGTTGCAGAACAGCATTAGCATAAACTTCATTAAGGCGCCTGGACTGACTGTGCACTTAGTGTTAGAGAAGTGTAGAGCCAGGACGTGGAATGACACAGCACAAACTGAAACAGTGACTGTGACGTTAGCGTAGCCACGTAGCACACGTCTTACTTGTTGGGATATTTGCGGAAGATGTCCTTGATGACCACGATAGCCTCCTGCACCACGTAGTTGACCTTGGTCTGGATCAGGTCCAGCAGCGTGCTCACACAGCGCTCTGCTGATTGCTGCACACACACAGGGCACAGGGCAGACGCAAAATGAGATGTTATGGAAATTGGACTTCAAAAGGCCAAATATTAGCATATTTTACATTTGTTTCATCAGGTTGATTTTGGCTACAAAGATACAAAGAAACAGTGTGTGGTTGATGTTCCACCATCTATGTGACATCATTCTCCAGATTAAAAAGTTTGGAACCATTAAATATTGAATATATAATGCTATATTATGAAAACGTGAGCTGTCAGTTCAAAGTGTACACTTTGAAGGTCATATTTAATAAGGCACGACCAATATACTGTTTGGCCCATGTTATCAGGATATAGGAGCCAAAATCCTACATGCATAGAGTAATGTGTAGTGTGAGTGAGTGACTGCGCACATGCTTTTCCAATGAGCCTGTGGAGTGTACAGGTCTCTGTGTGGAGAAGTGAATAAGACGAGGGCGACCGGGGCGAGCTGGTGACCAAGTGCCAGTTATTATGTGCCTCACCACAAATAAAGGTGAAAACTCTTGAGCAAGGGTTTAACAGCCAAATAGTTTCATAGTGTTGGTAGCCTACACTAAAGCAGCGTGGCATTTATTTATTTAGTGCACAACAAAGCTTTAAATCATATACTACAAAAACATATCACAAGAAAGGGTTCAAGCAAAATAAATGCCTATGCCATCGCCGCACCCCCCTCTCCCCTCCCCTCCCTCCCCTCCCCCTCCCCTCTCCTCTGATTCCCTCCTCTCGTCGGATCTGCATCAATCTCATGATTGACCTTGAGCGCCTTTGGCTGACGGAAATCTGTCAGTGATGGAAAACTTTAATCCATATATACCCATAGAGTTATATAGATGCCTGCCCTCCATCCAGAGCATAAGCTTTCAAAATAGTCGTTGAGCTGACTATGTAACTACATTTAAAATACTGCAACTGCATGTGACTCCAAAAAGAACTATTAATACAGAAAAGTACAAGGAAAAAGTGCATAGCCCTACACATTGGGAGTACATACCTCCACTTTTATGGCACAGCGGCCTATGGCTCGGACTGCCTTTCGCACAAAGTCCACGTCGACCTCAGTGGCATACTCCTTCAGCTCTGCCAGCACCTGCAGCAGCAACACACACACACTTGATATAGGACGAAGCAAGAGATTTGTAGTTTATAGACACTAATGAGAAAAGACCTGAGCAATGTTAGCCTGAGAGGCCAGTCGAATCATGATGTCCAGCTTCTCCAGTTTCACATATATGGGATCGTTGTACTTGACAAAGAAAACCTTCATCTCATGTTTCAGGATCTCTGGTCTGAAACAAAAAATACAGCAGGTTCAGTTATTACATTCTGCACTCCATCTTGAAGTCATACATTTCAGATAGAATCATTGCTTTACAGGCCTTGGGATTAGGGCTGCAAGATTAATCAAAATCAAATGAAAATGGCAATTTGAATGGTAGCAACTAGCAAATTGCAAAGGCTGCATAGTACCATACTTTCCTTCACAAATAAACATCTGGTCTTATTGTGCATAAAAAACTGCTAACCCTGTAGGTTTACATCTCTACAAACATGTTCTCAAATTCTTGTATGAGTTCGTCAATACAGATTTCAGTCTTTCTGTCAATTCTTCTGCACATGTTTAAAATGAGAATTTTGAACAGAATCGTATTATTAAAACATAAATCACAAATCTAATCAGAATTGCAATGGTGGTCAGAAAAAATGCAATTAGTTTTAGTTTTTCCAAATCCTTCAATCACAGCTGAGATTGCGAGAAACAGTCTGTGATTGCGTGTATGTGATGTGAACGTTCTAACTCCAGTGTCTAGAGTTCTTGCACCCTCTGCTGGATTGTTTGTGTACAGACTGTATTTTTGTGAAATATAGCACGTGGCCTCAGATGAAATCACCAGCATCCTTAAATGTATTTTTTAAGCACAAGTCGACATTAGAGCGCAAAGTTTAAGTTTTATTTCAAAAAGAATAAGATAAGAAGGGCTACGCATTTAGTTCAAAGATATTTGACGATGAAATGAAAAATGAAAAGAACTGGGTTACAGCTTTCCATTATGTTGTACATGCTCAGGAGCTTCACAAGTCGATTAGTTAATTATTTCAAACCTGCACGTAGAATTCATATAATAACATACAGACAGACACAGATATAAACATGCATGCTTTGAAAATGGGATGGGTGAAGTAAAGCTTATACCTCTATATAATACACAACATATTCTTTATTGGAGTATAGTGTAGAGCAGGGGTATTCAACTAAATGTTCTAAACATTCTAAATGTTTTAAAGAGGGGGTATAATACATAATACGTTTTTGGAGCCTTCTACCATGTTATTTTGTTCTGTCATCAAAAACATGCCTGAAGAGGTATTAGATCTCATCCATGCATGTATGAGTAATTAGCGATCTCTCTTGGGGCCTGTTTTAGCTGAAAAACTGCATTTTCAAAGTAATAAAGGTAACATGATGATTAAAATATTTTATGTATTAGCAGTTAATACCCTCATAATACCTCCTCTTTAACACAACATATCCCTAGCATAACACTAGATCTGTATTAGGTATTTGTGGAAAAAAAACAGGAACCAGAACTACGTCAGAATAAAACCAGGAATAAATACTAACCAAATAAAACAAAGTCTAAACCAAATTTGCAAGATGGGCTGTGGCTACAGGTCTGATGTAGTGTATGAATCATAGACGGATTTATGAACAAAATGGAGAAATAAAAACACTAGGATCATGTAGCACTTTTTAATACAAACATTTTAAAGGGACAGTTCGGAATTTTGGACATAGGGCCTCATTTCCTAGTGAGCCAGAGTGTTGGAGATGTGTGGAGACACTTTTTAAAATATTCCATCTAGTCCTTGTATTTGCAGAGGTCACTGGTGCTAGACTAGTGCATGTCAATGGCCATAGTTCTCCTGCCACTAAAAACACCACTCCACAAAACACCTGAAACAAATCTATTATTACACCAGACTGTCCATGTAAATGTGTGTGTTGATAGAATAATGTTTGAAATAAAAATAACCTTGCATCTCAGGAATCATCGCATGTTGAGGGACTATTTTCTCATGTATCAGTCCGCCTCTGCCAAGCTTTCTATCAGGACGTACAACACGCTGTTGCTCCTCAAACATAAATCCTTCAAATGCAAGGTTGGTAAGACTGTTTTTAGTGGCAGGAGAACTATGGCCATTGACATGCACTAGCCTAGCACGACCAACCTCTGCAAATACAAGGACTGGATGGAACATTTAAAAAGTATCTAAACACGTCTTCAACACTCTGGCTCACTGAGAAATGAGGCTCTATGTCCAAAATTCCGAACTGTCCCTTTAAGACCAAAATGATGAGTCTTGACAGCAGCAGCTACAGATGTTTTTTTGTGTGTTTTTCAGTAGAAAGTGAACTCGATAGAGCCCAAAGCGCGCCCATGCTCAGTTCCTAATTAGAACGCGGTGGCTAGTGGGTTAACTATGTACAGTCTATGGTATGAATACAAATAATCGATATGGCAACTGCCCTAATGTGTGGTCATTGTGAAACCTGTGGAGTAGGGATGGGCATTCGATGAAATTTTCTTAATCGACAGTCGGAAGAATTAACGATCGATTAATCATTAACATTTTTAAATTAAAATTATCATCATTATTATTACTATCTGCACTAATCTGCATTAATAAATTCAACTTTACAACATATAAACCGTAACCACTCTAGAGCCACATCAGCCCGTTTGAGATTATAATGTGTTTAATTCAGTTTGCACAACTCTCACAGAAATGAAACTTAAAACCACATCTCTAATTTGCATAAACTAAGGAAGATAAAAATACAACTCTTGTGCACTGATGCAGTTCAACTTCTGTCGGATTAAAAGACATGACTCAGTGGAATACAGGTTAGTGTGACCATATTTGTGTTTGTCAAAACCAGGACACCGTATGGGGGGAGGGAGGTGGGGACTCGTCATCGACATTGAGCGACTCTCACCTGGCAAAGTTTTTCCCACTGGACACTGAAACATATGTGCTGCTTTGTACACTGTGCACATGGACTCACACTTGTCCCAATCGGAATAAGAAGCGTGGAATTTCTTTGGACCCCTCTTTGGTCACACTATGCACAGCAACCTACATTCGGTTTGTCGATTAAAATGAACGTAATCGATGAAATTCTTAATGATCGATTATCGATTAATCGACTAATCATGCCCATCCCTACATGTTGGCTCACCTTCTCTGCACGATGAGGTTGATGTTCCTGAGGGCCACGTACTGCAGCTCGGGCTCCGCAGACAGCAGAGTGACTAAAGGAGGGGCCAGCTTCTTCAGAAGGGTCCCATAGTAGTCCAGGTCTTTAGGCAACATCTCCATGAACTTCATCAGCACTTTGACAGCTGACAGCACCACAGCCGAGTTAGCGTGGGAGAGCCGGGGAGTCACGCGCTCACAGATGCTACAGGGGAAAGCAATCGGTTTAAATGACAGCAAAATTATGGATCTGTTATGAGACTTTTTGGGCCAACTATGATCAGTGAGTAATTTTTTTTAACCTCAATTTATATGCCCAACCAGGTATCCAGTATTTTAAAAAAATTTTTTTAGCATGATAGGTCTCTAAAGAGTACTTATAGTAGTAATTTACAATATGGTGTGAGTCTGGGCCAAGTATCAACTTTGTAAAAGACACATAAGATTCCACAAAATAAAATAGTCTATTTAAACAGAATAACTGAGAGGGAGTAGAGACATGGGGCACTGACCTCTGGGACTCGCGGTCGTCTCGGGGAGTGTAATTGGCCAGACAGTCCAGGATGAAAATCTGGCCCCACTCGGTGCACTCGTTGAGGGCGGTTAGCAGCTTGTTGATGGTCTGGGGGTTTAGGTCCAGCAGGTTACTGTTGGGATGGGACTCTGCGATCTCCGACAGAGCCGCCACCGCGTTGGCCACCACCTGAGAAGCACACGCACAATAAAATACAACTGACAGTTAGCACATCAAATTTACAAGTTAGTGTCAGTCAAAATGAACACATGTCATGTTGTTGTCCATCTGTATCTCCATGTGTTCTAAAGGTGCACTTCTGGTGTTTAATCTTTAATGTCATACTGTAGGTGTAGAACATTGTAGGCAAAGCAATGACATCTCCCTGGAGACAGGGCAGTACCCTCCAAAAAGTTCCATGTATATCTTTAAATGAGGGCATTATATATCTTTTATTTATGGCAACTTCGGTAATACAGGAATTATAAGTCTGAATCTACTCTATAGTGACACTATAGTGACACTCCCCTTTTTTTAGAACTGGCTTTAGTGGTTCTTTGTTGTTCTTGAAAGCTGGCGCAAATACAGCTTAAGCATTCATCTAAATGTAGTAGCATTTTGGATTGTTTCAATTAGCAATTCGATTCACAGAAGCTGAACGTAATGTAATGAAATAAAATGAGAACCAAGTACCATGTCTGCACTTAAGTAGTTTAAGTCTTATGAATCAAACACTCAAAAGATCAGACACAGCACAATATTTAGCAAGTCATTTAAACTTGTTTTGGTGGATAGTACGTGTGGTAAATATTGATGATAGTTTGACATCAGTTAAGTGGCAGTTTGTGGAAAAGGATTAGAAGAAAAGTACAGAAAAATACAGAAATCGACAAGAGTCAATTTTGTGTAATATAGGCATTATTTAGCTAAATAAAGTTGTTACTATTCATTTTTATTAGTCTAATTACAATCATTGTGTAACTAAGGCTACGTTCACACTGCAGCCTGAAGTGACCCACATCCGATTTTTTGGCTCCTATGTGACCTGTATCTGATCTTTTAATGACAGTCTGAACCACACAGATCAGATTTTTTCAAATGCGACCCAGGACACTTGGGCTATGTTCAGACTGCAGGGCTTAACGCTCAATTACAATTTTTTTTGTGTAATCAGATGTTTTTGCGAGGTCGTTCACTTTTCCAATTAAATGTGACTTGTATGTGATCTCCAGTGTGAACATTAAATGCCACAAAAGTGTCCCGCATGTGCACTGGAGACACGACGATGTCAACCGCAGCGAGCGTGCTCTGTGTTTACGGAAGTTGTCCAAACATGGACGCAGAATTGAGCACCTGGAGATTTTAAAGTTCCTCTCGTACCGGAGCCAGAACATGAACAACTTACTTGTTTTAAGGAGGAGATTGAGAAGGAGAAGGACGAGGTTTTTGGCCGTGGTGTTTTGTGGGACAGTCCGTTGAAAGGAACGTGTGGATGTGGAGACGTAGACAAGAGTGGTGAGTGGTGATGTGCTTCACTTCAGTGACACGGAGTTCATTAACAATTGTCGCCTACTTCAGCGCAGAATAGTGACGTTTGTGGCTTGTTGATAACGTGTAGGTGGATGAATGCACTTTGGCCATTCAGACTGAAGTCGCATGTCAAAAGATCAGATATGTATCAGTTTCAGGACCACATATCCAAGTGTCCTGGGTCGCATTTGAAAAAAATCGGATCTGTGTCATTCAGACTGTCATTAAAAGATCAGATACAGGTCACATAGGGGCCAAAAAATCGGATTTGGGTCACTTCAGGCTGCAGTGTGAACGTAGACAGGTTTAAGCCTTTGTTACTGTAATGGTTGCTAGGTAACAGTTATGGAATTACCACGAGGTATGTCTTATCTGCTGCCCGTGTCCAACCAGGATGTAAATATTAAAACTAGAAAAGTTTAGGAGATTCAGCCTTAAAAGAGCTATACAGTATATCCTCCAAAAGGTTCTTGCCTAACCTTCATCAATACTAGACCTGTGGTCAGCTAAAGAAAATCTTGGTGGACTAAGAACATGTCCTGCAGATCGACTGGTGGACTAAAATGGGGCGTGGCAAAAGCTCTCAAAACTGTTTTGCATCTCTGTGTATCTGATCCAAACTGCACTCACAAGACCTCACCTGCAGAGGGAGTTCATGCAAAAACAACTATTTATGCAGAAAATATTACTAGAAAAAGAGACAGAAAACAAATAAGATAAAATACCAAAATCTACAAAAAATACCAAAATGTTCAGCTAACACATTTAGTCACCAATGTCCTTCTGCTGTTGCCCCAGATAAATCCTTACAGTCTAAATAAAATGATTAGACAACTAACAAATTTGGGTCGATTAAAACTCCATTAACCGATTACTTGACTACGTGACTAAAGACCTATAGCACTAATAGAGCAAAGACACAGTTTAGCTCCAGTCTGCCTCACTGCTGTACCTGCTCCAAGCCTTCATCACCTCACTCCTATCACTCCTCCCCACTGCTCACCACACATCCTCATCCAATCACTGTCCAGTCTTAAACCATCATTGCAGATGCACGGCCACCTCGGTTTGTGCTAAATGTCATCTAATTGGCCCCGCCCTTCATTGCCATGTCTCCTACTGGGGTCTGAGTACAAAAGCTAATCGATTCAATAAAGCTACTAATCCTTTTCTCTTTATGACTGTCTGAGTCACTCTCCAGGCTGAAATACACAGAGCTGCTGTAAAGAGGAAGCGTACCATGGGGTTGGAGTCAGAGATGAGGTCCTTGAGAGTGTCGAGGAAGCCCTGGTCCTCCACCAGCTGAGCGTTGATGTCGTGGAGCTTGGCCACACACACAGCGGCAGTCTTCCTCACATAAGGGTCTTCATCCTTCAGACACTTCCTCAGGGGCTCACACAGGTACTCCGTGATCTTATCCACTCGAATACAGCCCATGGTGCGCACAGCCAGGGCACGGATCAGGGGGTTAGGGTCCTCGCAGTCCTGACAACAAGATTATACATTACACAATACACTGGTAAGATGGTTCACTACAAATGGTTAAATGTATGGTTAATTAATTATTCAGGTTATGTAATGTAATTGTATATTATATATACAAACATGATGTACAAACATTCTGTAATGCATGTGATTATTATTTCATTAGATCAGCAGATCATATCAACCAGTACATCCCTAGTAGGACTGTCAAAAATCAATACTAAACTAATACTGAAATTATATACGGCACTCACTTGAGCAGCTATTGAAACTCACATTAACAGGACAATTCAAGCTTTCCTCAACAATTTTAGTGAGCTTTTGAGCTTTATCAGAATGAATAATCGACATCATGTTAAGATAAAGAAAGTATTGTTGTTTTGAATGTGAAATTACAAAAATCCCTATATATATATATATATATATATATATATATATATATATATATATATATATAGATATATATAGATATATATAGATATAGATAGATATAGATAGATATAGATAGATATTATATAGATATAGATATATATATTGATATATACAGTATATTGAGTATAGAGTCAATTTCTTAGTATCACACTCAAGTTTAATTTCAGGATCGTGAAAATACTAATCTCTTGTCAATCTTCCATGAGTAAAACAGTTGATGAACACTTGCCATTTATGACAAGGACCAAAAAACAAACATTATGACAGGATTGTACACTGTCAGTGTTTTGTGTTAGTGTGAATGTAAAAAGTGAAACTAGGATGTACTGAGCCACAGGCTGACCTTTACAAAGGTGTTGACAGCCATAATGGCCATGTCGGGCTGGCTCTTGGCGTAGTTCATGAGGTAGAGGTACACGAGCTTCTTGAGTTCCAGGTTGTCCGTCTGCATGCAGTTCACTACATCAGGAAACAGAGCGCTGCAGAGAAGGGAGAAAGAGTCACATGAGACGTGATGCCTACAGAGCTGAGACCACCACGAGGGTTCTTCTATAAACCTATGAAGGAACTATAATTATAGTATGTAGTATAGTTAAGTATAGTTTGCTCAGGTAGTTTTATGTGAGACATAGACTCTGGTGGTGAGGGGTTTGAAACCTGCTTGCCTCCATGAAAACGCTGTGATTGAAAGTTATATTGTGTAAAGTTTTCTCTCAATCTGTCTTTGTGTAAATGAGCGCGATTTCTACCCAAGACCAATCTTTAGCATGTGTAAAGGCTCAGCAGACACTGTCTCCACCCTCAGGGAACTCTGTGTTGTCTTTGCTGTTAGCCGTCCTTAAATGTAAGTTAAGTTAGCACAAGTCTGTAGAACAAAAATCACTCTGCTTTGAAATGTACAGACATGGACAAAATTGTTGGTACCCCTCTGGTAATGAAGGAAAAATCAACAATGGTCACTGAAATAACATGAAACTAAGAAAAGCAATAATAAATACAAATTTCCTGAAAAATAACCAATGAAACTCAGACAATGTTTTTGAACTGTTGTTCAACTGAATTATTAAAAAATTAATAAATAAATAATGAAACTGTCCTGGACAAAAATGATGGTACCCGTAGAAAAGATTGTAAGTAACTGAACAATAGGGACATGTTAAACTTTGGTGTGTCTCTAATCTGCATCACAGGTTCTTCAAACTTGTCCTCAGTCAGTCTGTCTGTTTAAAGGGAGACATGTGTCATTGTGCTGTTTGGAGACATGATGGACACAACACTGAACATGGACCAAAGAAAGAGAAGAAGAGAACTGTGTCAGGAGACTAGAAAGAAAATGATAGATAAGCAGGTTAAAGATAAAGACAATAAGACCATCTCCAAGCAGCGTGATGTTCCTGTGATTACAGTTACACATGGACCATACGAATGGAACCAAAGAGCCCAGAACAACCTCCAAACAAATTAAATCTGAACTCAAAAGGTGAAGTACATCAGTGTCAGATCACAACATCTGTTACTGTTTATGCCAAAGTGGACTTCATGTGAGAGCAAATCATAAAAAAGCGAGACTTGAATTTGTCACAATGCATATGGACAAGCCACAAAGCTTCTGGGAGAATGTTCTTTGGACAGACGAGACAAAACTGGAGCTCTTTGGCAAGACACATCAGCTCTATGCTCACAGATGCAAAAATGAAGCAGACCAAGAAAAGAACACTGTCCCTACTGTGAAACACGGAGGAGACTTGGTTTTGTTTTGGGGCTGTTTTGCTGCATCTGGCACAGGGTGTCTTGAATCTGTGCAAGGTACAATAAAATCTCTAAACTATCAAGGTATTTTGGAACGAAATGTGTCTAGTGTCAGAAAACTTAGGCTCAGTCATAGGTCATGGGTCTTCCAGCAGGATAATGAATAAACATCTCCTCAAAAACATACCTGGAGTTTCCATCATTATTTGTCTGTCTACATCTCCGACCTTTTAGTTAACAGCTGCTTTTTAACTTTTTTTGTATAGTAAAGATGGGCAATTCCAAGGCTGAAATGATCCAAATGATACTAGTGAAGGTGTATGGAGTTTAAAAACACAATGAAGCACTTCCTGCGTTACTACATAACATCACAAGGTGTGAGTTTATTCAGTTTGAAAGAATAACTCAGGGTTTGTGTGTTAAACATGTGAATAAAACAAAACACAACTCCAGGTCTGTTTGTGATGAGGAAACCACATTAGAACATAGATCAGAAAATAGCCTAATATGAACTTCTTAAGCTCATTTTTAGGCTTTACAAATTCCGCTTCAGTGTAGTCTTCAGTCTGATCACTTGTCTCACCATTTTCAGTGTCTGATATGTTATGTGCTGTACTCACCTAACGTCCTTGCCCACAGTCATGGAGGCGATCACTTTCTTCACCGCCTCCTTCTTCTTCTCCTTTTTATCACTGTTGAGCTCGGCCTTCAGCTCAAAGATCTCCCCTGCACCAATAACAAGCACACATTACACAACTCACAATCAAATATTTGCATGGAGAGGTAAAAGGACTTCATTTTTATAAGTTGTCTAGTTTAAAGTGCATGAAACTATTAATGTCATTAAAATGTAGTTTATGTCATTATATTTAAGAGAAATTATTAGATTTTTATGTGATATTAACTGCCAACACTGAACATATTTAGATCACCATTGTTACCTTTTATTGTTTTGAAAATATTCACCAAAAACAATATACTAACACATTTTAGAAGTTTCCCTTTCATTGTTGACACTCTGAGTCTCCTGTCCCTATGCTCTCAGCGTTAAGTCACTCCCCCTTCAGAGCGCCATCACAACAGTCAGCGTGCATCCCGTTAAAGAAACTACTGCACATCACATCAGGTTTGTCAAGCCATTGTGCACAGTTTTGTATCATATTTATTGAGATTTGCCATGTGGAACCATGGGTGATGTAGGCTTGTGGACTGACTATTGCACAGAATCTTACTGCTCACCATAAGGAGGGTTTGAATAGAGCCCAAGAGAGATCACTAGATTACTCAAACATGCATGGATGACATCAAAAACCTCTTCAAGCATGTTTTTAATGAAATAAGGTTATAAGATGGCAGAAAGTTCCAAAAGAATTGATTTAGCATAATAAAGTTTTACTTTTTTCCTATTTTACTTTATTCCTTTTTAATTTTATAATTTTAGTTTATAACTTTACTTTCTGATTGGAAACTGGCAGCAGAAGTAATTCCATAACTGTGCTCTAGAATAATTAAAAAACCTTGAAACTTAAAAAAACACATTTTTAAAAAAGTCATTAGTTACAAATCTAGATTATCTGACTGTATTTCAGACTGGTTTCAATTTATATTTTACTTATTTCAAGTAACAACAACAAAAATTTGCTATTACAAAGCAAAAAAAAAAAAAAAAAAAAAAAAAAAAAAAAAAAGCAAAATACAAATTCAAGTCAAAATATCTTAAAACGCGTGAAAAATCTATAACAATATTTTGGACTGCAAACTAAATTGCTGCTATGGTCAACAAAGATGTAATAACAGGTTTAAACAAAAGACCTCATTAAATATCCACATTATTATTGCATTGTCATTTTGTTTCCTCTTAAACAGAGAAGACGGCTTCTGTCTTATGTTTGCGTGCACAACAAACACAGACTAACTTAATCTCCTTACAGACATGGAAAGCATGGGAATACTGAGCATGTCTGTGAGAGTTCAGCTAACTGTTGACATTGTTTCAAAGCTAGTAAACTGAGGAGATGTTTGGTGTTTTTAAGCAGTTTGTTGGGGAAATAATTAAAATGTAATTCTTTCTGCAATACAAAAGGAACTCTTAAGTAAAATTTGGGAGGCTCATTCACAGTCCATTCCTGTGCACTGATAAAATGACAGTTATCAAAATGAATTTAGTCCCGCCTATGTTGGCCCAGACCTCAGACTTGATCTAATGACTTTTGAATGCAAAGACTGGCTCACAAGTGAAGTAGGACTAAAACACCACCATCAACATGACAGTCAAAGTCCTTCAAAAGCAGGTGGAACAAGATGGATGTACTCTCATGAAAACGTTATAGGCAAGCAGCACCTGGAACAGGACTAGACCAGGTTTACACCAAGTCCAAGATTTAAGGCAGGTCTGAACTGTATAAGCGAAGCTGTTAAAAGAAGGCTTAAACCATCTCTACTGGCCAACACCTAAAAACTACCATTTCAAAAATGGCATCATATTCAAGGAGTGGTGCTCATTTCAAACTCTGACAACCAGAAGGGCACTTTGAATCTACTTTTCTTAAACAAATGAGTTCTTAAAGGTCAGACTTCTCAGACAAGATGGTGAACTACTTGTGGCAACGTGTGTGAACTTCTACAACTGTTAAATGGTTCTTATAGGTTTGGATGTATTCTACAGTGTGCGTTTCAGAATATTATATACAATATATTAGTTATAGTTCTTATATATTTTTGGTCAAAAGTGCTCAAAATGGAGAATACTGCAGCATTTTTAAATCAGTAACACTAAAGTATAATGTCATATTTTGTATTTCAGTAAAACAAACAATACATTGCTCAGGCCTGGCATGTAAAAGTAAGCAGCAGAAGTGGATGTTTTTCCAGCCCTGTTTAAGTGAAAGTCTGGTCCAGGTTTAGTTCCACATTTAGTGCTAATTTTGATGAGCTGTAAGTACACTGTTCAAGTGTGAAGGCAGTCTAAGTGAATGGAAGTCTGACCTTTCTTGGTGGTGGTGAAGTACTTGGAGTCTGTCATCTTGGATCCAAACTGGCGGTTCTCCTGTAGAACAGAACACCACAAGAGATGTATTCAACTCAAGAGACAGAAGCGAAATCAACAGAACAGAAATGACTTCAATCTGAGAGAGGCCAGCAAAACAGGAAGCAGCAGAAGTGCAAGCGCAGGGAAACCAAAGGAACTCACCACTTTTCCTGGACATGTCTCTCTCTCTTTCTGTCTCTCTCTTTCTTTCTTAAAGTTAAAATTATCTATTCCTTTAGTAAAATAAAATATAACAAACTGTATTTCTCCAACATTATATTATTAGTTATTTCTTATGATTATGTAAACAAACAGCCACCTCTTAAGGTTCATTGTTCTTCAATGAGTACAATAGGATATGAATAATAATAATTAGAGATTGGATATATGTTTATTTTCAAGGCCAATGCCAACACTTACTGTTTAGAAAAGAAACCAAGGGCCAATAAGCTCTGCCGGTATTTTATAACAAAAATAAAAAATAAAACATACACCACAAACCTTTGTACTACAGACCTATAAAGAGCTGTGCGGTCGTGCTTTGCTGTTATCTCTTCACACTAAAGCGATCAAACAAAGTTTTATGTGTACAGGTCACCCAAAACTAAAAACTGGCCTGTGCTGACATTCAAGGCAGATAGCTATTATGCTAAAAAGAGCAAATATGTTTTTTTCTCTCTCCAATAATAACATTAGAACTGCAGTGTTTCCCATTAACACGTTAAAAACAACACTACACACCACAAAATCACACTGTGTTGTCCAATGTCTTATCATTAACATTTATAAGTAACTATACAGGGTAAAACAGTCTACTTTAAGACTAAATAAACAGTAAACACCATTTATTCTCCACAAATTATATGTGATAAAATTATTCAATTCTTAATTATTTCACCCAGAATCTATGAGAAACACTGCATGTACATATTGCCCATTCCTAAACAAATACTGAAATACAAAATTGCCATCAGGTGACAACAGCCAAATAACTTCTACAAATGAGTTAGATTAGCCAGTTTAGTGTGTAACTTTTGCCACCAAACTCTCTCAGATCAATTAGAAGATTCTTCTAAAGCACACAGCATTCTGGAGCAGTTTGTTTTGAGTAACAACTCAAAAGAGCATTTGGGAGTTTGGAATAGTTATTACTGTTGAGAAATATATATCATAGAAATACTATGATCTGAACGCAGTTGTTCTATACATGACTGACTGAATGACAATAGATGAGAACATCTGCTGTCATAGTTTAGTTACACTTATAGTAAGGCTTATTTACAATGTCTCTAGGTACAAAAGAAAACAACAGGTTTAAATAGTGAAACACACATTTGTATAAACCTACAATAACCCCAATTTATTAAGAACCCTGTTCGTTTACAAATACAAACTCATCTAAACTGTAAACTGTCATTTTTGAGCTTGCTGAAGTAGCGCTGATACATCTGTTAGCAGATAGCCTGGACGGTGGCTAGCGGCGTTAGCAAAGCCCAAAACGACACAATTCTTTAATTCTATCGCGTCATATTTTCAGAACAGGTGCAAACGACTCCGCCACGTCTGGGTTTACTCACGCATAGCTGGTTGGCCCACTCCTGCATGTTTGCGCTAGTTGTAGTGCGAGTTTGTTAGATGAATGAAGCTAATGCTAAGTGCTCGTCGCTGCTAAAAGATGCTAATAGATGCTAAATGCTAAGCGCCGCGGTGCCTGTCAGTGTCAGCGGCCACTTCTCCAGCGAACCGCCCAGACGCGACCTCTAAGTAGGAGCTTAAGGCAGATTTACCCGGGATAGTTAAGCTCTTAATCTACCGGCCCGCTCTAAAACCTTACCCGACAAATTAGCGCTGGCGGTACGGGTGGGATCGGAGCGGTGCTAGCGGAGAGCGGGGAGAGGCAGGGGCATCTTACCGTGACAGCAGCGTCGGTATCGGGCTGAAGTGTGACTGTACGCGGCCTCTGCTCGGTCCTCCTCCCGCACACACTTCCGCGTTCTCCCGGTGTCAGGTTTCATTCACAATCATTAACGAACGCAACAGGCGGTTTGTCACCAGTTTATAAGGATAGATTTGCAGATTATACAGCAGTAGTGTTTTAGACTTTTAGTAGTCTTCGTAGCCATTGGATTTTATAATGTAACTTAGGCAAATGTGATGCACCCTTCATAAATCATTAACAAAGCAACATGCATTTTGAGTCTAGAGGGCAAGAGCTAGACTACACGCTGCAGAGGAGGAAAAACAACATTATTGCAATGCCAAATAAAATAATAATAATAATAATAATAATAATAATAATAATAATAATAATAATAATAATAATAATAAAGTGGTTTATCTAGCCCCAATAAATCTAAACTATTCATAATTTTTTCTCAATTCAAATATTTAGATGTACAGTAGATATATGGTCATGTTTTCTAGACTAGTTTTAGTGCCAGAGGGTAGATCAGCCAGAGGATAGATCTACTTTGTACTTGTAGAAGTAAAGTAGTTGGCCAAGAAATGACTTAAGTGAGAGCAACTGTCAGGACAATTTTAAGGACAAAAGGTTAAATGATGCACAAAATCTGGTGTTTTTAAAGAAGACCTGAGATAAACTAAATCATATCTGAAAGTGTGGAGCAAGAAACACCAATATTCAAATAATTTCATATTTATTTACATTGGCATTTTCACTGGATTAGAGCAGATGTGGTGTTTATATAGTCAACATAAAGCTTTTGTCACTTGTAGACTTTTAGTGAGAAATGATAACTTTTACACAAGCAACTGTTACAAGTACTGTTACTTCAATAAAAAATATTACTCAAGCAGGAGTAAAAGTATTTGCTGGTAGAAAAGTAGTTTCTTTAAAAAGTTAATGTAATTGACACAAGTGAATGTAATTATGTAAATAAAACTGAGTACTACCCACCTGTCTTTATTGCAGTGTAATACATTTTCAAATTGGAAATGACAACTAAATGCACCATATCCTAATAATGTATGACTTTTTTACCTAAAACAGTGAAGTTTCAGCTCTGTTCCCATGGCTAGAAGAACTGCAGACCACACAGCACTAAGATAGCCTATAATTAGCCTTTTCAAAACTGTATCGAGTTATATCGTCAGGAGGAATGATTGAGTTTCATTCAAACAGTGAACTCGATATTTTACAAATTTTAACTCTACCTGCCCTCTATTAGCAGGTTATAATTTAGTAGAGTATGTTTGGCCTAGAGATGACAAAATAGAGATAGACAAAATCCGCCAGGAAGTCCATGAGAGTAAAAGAAACACAAGCTGGTGAAGAGAGAAGAGATTTATTACATTGGTGGTGACCCCAGTGAAATGCTGTATTGCCATTTTATAACAAAATCAAGTCATACAATTGTTAGTGAAAACAACGATTTCTGCAACATTCTCACAATCATTCATTTTCTGCAATAATAAAGAAATGGTCCATATTTTAAAACAGTGTGAGAAAAGTGACATTTGAAAGTAAAAGCACATACACATACAGTGGTGTTTGAGTGTGTGATGTTAAAATGGCAGCCTCCCCGTATCCACAGGCCTGGGTTACTAAAGCTAGAGTCGCCCATTTACCACCAGTGCAACAGCGCATTAGAACAGAGATTACAAGACTTAAGTGTTGTTTTGTTTTTTTCATTTGATAAACTATATAAATAAATGTACATTTTTCAGAAAAAAGACTACAATTCAAAATTCTTTAATATATGGCCAAGTTACAAGATATTTTTGGTCAGCAGTGCTTTGAAGTTCAAATCGTATTTCTTTCTTAATTGAAAGGAACTGTATGTAACATTTTGATTTCAAATGTCCCAAACTTGACCCGTTTATGTCTCCAGATATGAGGTGAACATTTTCAATACAAATCGCTTTTACTCATAACAATTGTAATATTGATTTGCCCCATTTCTTTAGGTTATAATTTGGTGTTTTGGTTCATTGGTTCGTTTGGGTTGCCAGGTTCAAAGCTGAAATCCAGCTCGTTTAAACCTAAATAAAAGTGCCGCTCTCTCATCTGAATGGTCACTAAACCCCAGCACCTGCAGAAAATCGTGAGTCAGTGCTAGTGCAGCCTCTGCAGCTCAGGGAGGGAATTCTGGAGGTTTTGAGCTTTCACATGAGACCCGGCCTGTCCATAAATTGAGAATGCGACAAAGCTGAATGTGTCCTCTATCTGCAGGTTCAGGTTCTGGGAAGACAGGCTTAGTTGTGGTTTTAGTATCTTTTTTCTTAGTAAGAGAGCAGGCTACATACAGTTCCTTTAATCAAATTTACCAGCCAAAAAATAAAAATCAAACCTGCAACCAGTAACAATCTTACCCCTATGTCAGAATTCAAATAAAAAGTAAAAAAAAAAAAAGGATTTTTTACTGCAGTGTAGCAGATTTTAAAATTGCACCATATCCTAATCATATTGTGCTTTTAATAAAAAAAAAAAAAATCTTATAAGTCACTCCTCTTACACTCTGCAAATTCTAGTTTAAAAAAACAATTTCTTTTTTTTCCCCCTCATAATAAAGCACATTTTTGGACATTGCACGCACGTTGGCAGCTGTAGTCCACCAGGCCCAGTACCACATCACAATAGTGTTCCATACTCCAGCATAAATAAATAAATACCCTCCAAAGTCTTTTCCAACACAATATGCACACTCAGTATGTACACTCGACCAAAAGGAGACAGATTAGGCTTCAGATTGGCTTTGAATCACATTACACACCACACCTTTGCATTGATAAAAGCCCTGTATCGGATTTGCTCCATGTATTTGAGCTAAATGTGTCTTGCCCCAGTACAGATATAATGTATAAGCAGCTCCTGTGGTCAAAAGAACTCCTCTGTGTACTGTCTGCATCTAATTATAAAGCGATGTATAGTCAGACAATCAGTAAGTGCATGTTATTGTTAGCATGCTATTTGTTGTTAACATAAAAGTGATGGCAAAACTCACAAAAAGTGTTTTGAAACGCACTTCTAAACTCATTGTGATGAATAATTAGGATGCTCAGAATGCAGAAGGAAAATGAGGAAGAACTCTGGACCACTGCAAATAATTTCTGTTGTGGATCAGTTAGGTCTAAAATTGTTTAGAATGAACCAGTTCTGTTTTACACATTTGTAAGACAGTAAAAATCAGATACAGAGCTTTTAAAATAACAGCTACAGGCGGTAATAAAAGTGAGCACAATGTTTCTGTTAGCCGTGACCTCTGCTGGCAACAGAGGACATAAACCAATAAGACCAAAAGAATCACACTAAATTTAGCAACATGATGCAATTTAGTACATGCAATTCAAGCACTGAAATTCTTCGAAAGAGTCAAATGAAAATGGATTTTAAAAACATGAGGAGCAAATTTTAGTTCGTAGAAAATAAATGAATAAATAAGTTCAGCACCAATGAGTGAATGACACCAAAACAAACTCCTCGAGTGTTTTTAAAGCATAAAAGCCAATCTTGCGTAATATGTCAACTTTAAACAATTTCAAAGTTCAGAAGTTACACACAAAGACAGTTCCCATAACCCTCTGATACATCATTTACAAAGTGCTCGTGTGAGGGCCTCACGTGTGACACTGGGGTGCACTGAGCGGAGACAAACTCACACAATTCAACATGCATTTTAAACTCACAAACAAGGAGCAGTCTGGTCCACGAATACTTTTATGTACTTTACTTTTACGTGGAGTTTGCATGTTCTTCCTGTGTCTAGGCGATGTTCCTCTATTCCCACCAACAACAAACAGTGTTGGGAGGGTGACTTTTAAAATGTATTCCCCTACAGATTACAGATTACATACCCCAAAATGTAGTTTGTGACGGAATTCATTAAATTACTTAAAGTGAGTAATGTAATCTGAATACTTTGGATTACTTGATTTGATGTAGAGAAACAAAGACTAGGATATCGTAACATAAGATGTTTCATCTGCTAAAAGAAAATAAAAAGCCCAGACTTTACTTAACCAAAAATTAAAAATATTATTGATAGAAGAAGAGAAGACAGGTCCACGCAGCATGATTTTAGTCCTGTTTTAGTCCTGGTTTAGATCTAGTTTAGTCCTGGTTTTAGTCCTGGTTTTGGTCCTGGTTTAGACCTGTTTTAGACCTAGTTTTAGTCCTAGTTTAGTCCTGGTTGTAGTCCTGGTTTAGTCCTGGTTTAGACCTGTTGTAGTCCTGGTTCAGACCTGGTTTTAGTCCTGGTTTAGACCTGGTTTAGTCCTGGTTAAGATCTAGTTTAGACCTGGTTTAGTTTCCGGCAATGAGTGGAATTACTGAGAAAAAAAATATATATATATAGGGATATGGCCCAAAATGTGAAAACAGGAAAATCCCGCCGTGTAATCCATAACCGAATACAGTTACTCATAATTTGTACTCTGATTACATAACTCTGGTACATGTAATCGGTTACTCCCCAACACTGCCAACAAAACATGCACAGTTGTGTACTCCTGACAGGTAGCCCCAGTCTCTCACATGATCCGGCCTCCACACTGCGTTTTTCCTCCACTGTTTCACATAAGATAACACTACTCTACTCTTAACTATGCTCCAACAAACCATGTGCTGCCCCTTCACTTTTCTTCAATTCATACTCTTTTTGACCACTAGATGTCGCCGTACACTGTGCCTTGTCAAACTCCTGTTGCTGCTTTCAGAAGACGTCACAACATTCTACAGGCCAATCACATGAAATACAAAAGGAGGCAGATCAGACGAATGTTGTTCAGATGCACATTTGTGTCGTAATACACCGAGTTCTTGGCTCTAGTCACTTACAGAAACAATCAGGTTCAACATTTATGAATTTACCTTTTGGAGATTTCATGACAAAGAACTATTGAACTAATTGATACTTTGCAGTGACATGACATGGGGGGTACTTCATTCATGTCTATGGGGAATGTCAGCAAAGACAGTCACTCAGTTTTTGTGGAATCTGAAAACATATTTAGCTGAGTGAAAAACTTGTTGGCATATAATGCTCTCTAGCTTGTGACTAATGTTATTTGAGAAGAACTTGTTTAACAGCACAAATCAGCTAAATCAGTTTATGGTCAGATTGTGTTAAAACAACACTCAGATTAGAGTCTTACTGGTGTAACACAGCTTCAGACGGAGATGTGCTTCCAGTTAGCCTCCCCCCCTCCCCCAAGGAATGTAGATGACATCAGCTACAAAGTATCAATAGGGAAAAGTGTTTTTTTTTTTTTTTTTTTTGCCTCCATCTGAGAGTACGACATCATCACATTCGACTTAAGATTTGGCAATATTTCATCTTCGTCTCACTGACAATCAGATTTTTTGCTTTCTTTGTGTTGCCAAATAAAAACACTGAAATTATGAATTGCAGAACATTCAGACTCAAGTGTGTGGTCAGTTTTAAGGCAAAGGGAAAGTCAAGGCATTTGCGACACTGATGTTGCATAGCAAAGACAGCACAGACCTACACAAAGACGCTTCATATGATGTGTTCAAGGACAGGGCCAAACCTCGGGATTTTCTGTCTTGACCCATGTCTGTTTTACACGTGTTAAGTATTTTACAGTTCTCCTATCTCTGATACTGCATTGAAAATAAAAAAATAAAAAATAAAAAAACATCGGTGGTGGTTTTTGTCACCACTTGGAAGCAATTTACCCATAGAAAAGATCATTTATCAAACAATAGGCTGCGTTCACGTGCGTTCAGAATTCTCAGGTGGACTTTGCTCTGGAACTGTCAGATGCAGATATTGCTGATGCAGACTGAGCTTATCCACATGAAACAAAAACTGGCCCAAAGTTCAATGTCTTCATTGAATTCTGTTACAATTTTCTTTTCTTTTTTTTAGCACAGCCCATCTTGTGTTAAAAGACCAGCAGTTAGTGACATTTCATTTGATACAGTCTGTGGTTAAACATACGTCTTTAACAATTCAGAAATCAGTGTGAAGTTGCCGTTGGGACCCGAAGTGACATCATTTCTTAACAATCTCATAAGCCCCGCCCACCATTTGAAATTATGACATCATTAAATACTAGAACGTGAACGCAACTTACTGAAATAAGTCAGATTGTAAGGAATTGTCCTGCTGCAAAGTAGAAGAGAATGTACTACAATTTTACATCTTATCCATTTTAATCTTAACTAAAACAAAATCTTGATCTTATTTGCATCATTAATCTCTATGAAATTATTTGTTTTGCAATTTAAAATGTTCAAATTATAATGATCCATAGGTGTCAGATTATAACTATATCTATAGCTATAACAATAAGTCTTCTTTAATGCTTTTTATGGGTCAAAAATTGCTTCCATTACAATGGGATAAATAAGCTAAACTTGATAATCTCATTTAAATAAAATATAATAAAACTAGGTTCCTTGTGATATGAAGTTATCTCCAGTCAACAGTACACAGACAGCAGAGTATGTGGAAGGCAGTCCATTTAAACCTAATGCTAGGATTACACCACTAGAGCACTGTAGAGTATAGAGAGAAGTGGAAAGGATCTGACCAGTTTGTGAACCTGGCCGACCAGAGCCAGTCTGTTCTGGGTACTAAATCTAACAGAGTGACAGGCGAAAGCAAAGTCCATGCACACAATAATCTCAAAGTAAAAACGACCCTTTGGTAATAAATAATTTGGCTTGAGTGCAAAAAAAGCAACATGACGCCCCCTGCAGTTCAGCAAGGGTAAAACTTAGGTTAAAAACAGTTGACATGCAGTAAAAACAGTACGTATCGCCCCATTCAAAGTCTTTTTACAAAACCATGTCCACACTCATGCATTTAGATTCCAAACGTGACCACTTCAGGGCAGCAACTATGGAAGTGTTAGTGCTGACATTACCAAATAAAAGTGTCAGAAATACAGTGCCATATGATTCTAATGAGGACATTAAAAAAGTTCAGATGAACCTACTGTGATGTGTTCCACATGAGCTTAAGTAAAGGTGCCTGTAAGGTCCCAGGATGAGCACAGACACCTCTGCAGAGTTTAAAGTGAGTGGCAGCTCCTGTTAAAATGTGCAGCTTCATGCTACAGAAAACTCCACACAAACATTTAGAGCACTAGGATACCATGGTAACCAATGAGTGCTAGCAAAATGTGCATGTTCCTCTCTTTATTGTTTAGGCAATAACAGGTATGCCGACTATGGCTTTTAAACTACAGACCTGATCTAAGAGTAACCAGCTGTCCCCTGTGTCACACACACCGCTGATCCACTGAACTGTACTGAGAACAGAAAGCACGACTGAAATGGAAATAGCATTCTGAGACATCTTCAGATTAAAAATATTAAACATAAAGCTGTTCTTTTACTGATGGTTCTGTGCAAAATCTTTTGAAATAAAAATGCATCAGCATGGACACAACAGTAGTCACTATTCAACTCTTAAAAAACACCACTATTGTTCTACATCCAAGCCTCAGTGTCCAGACTCCCCGACTGTCCAGGGAAGGCCTGGTGCAGGCCCTTACAGGAGGCCGCCCGTCCTGCAGAGCCCTGGGGGGACAAAGGGGGGGTCTGACAGGGGGACCTAAAGGTGACAGGTGTGTGACAGGGGGACCTGTACTTGACAGGGGTGGGGATCCTAGAGGGGCTGTGGGCAGGCCTGGGGTCAGTGCGGGGCCTCACTCGGGCCCTCAGCTTGTGCTTGTGGATGTCTTTCCTACAGGACTCTGACCCTCCGTTGACCAGGCCTGAGTGGGGGGTGGGAGGGGGGGACTCGCTCAGACTGAAGCACATGGAGGAGCTCTCACTGGAGGAGTCAGGGTACTCCTCTGAGAGGGGGAGGGAGAGGGGAGAGGGGCAGGCCTCGGGGGGCGGGAGGTCCTCACTGCCATTCTTCTCATGAGCACAGTCAGATGGAACATCTCCCCCCACCCCCCCCACAGACACACGGCCCCCATTTAGGGTCCTACACGGGGTCCCGTTCAGGCTCCTTAGGCTCTGGGCAGGTGCTGGGTCCTGTACAGGTGCTTGGCCTTGTGCAGGTGCAGAGTCCTGAACATGATTGTTGGTGTCTGCAGAGGAGCTGGAAATGGCAGGCAGCTTCATGAGCCCACGACCTGCCCAGTGCTCGGGCAATGCCTGTCCCAGCCCTATGCCCGCTCCTGTGCCCACCCCTGAGCTCTGTCCCGACAGTAACGTCAAAGGGTCGTCCACAGGGAGGGGTCTGTGTGTCCTCCTCGACTCCTTTAGGTCTGGAAGAGATCCGGCCTTAGTGCCAACATTCAGCGAGGAAGAGGACGAGTTAGAGGAGGAGTAGGCGGAATCTGTGACATCAGAGGCGGGTGCCAGGTGGGTTCGGGCCCCACCTCCCGCTCCAGACATCACCTGCCGAGTGTTTTCCAAGAACTCCGCCTCCAGACTGCGGTACAGGTCCTGCTCTCTCTGAGGGTCCAGCGGGGGCAGCATGTGGAAGGCCAGTCCCCTGGCCTCCTCCGCTGAGCTGTTCCGATGCAGTCCTCCTCGGCCGTGGGACTGCCGGGGCGGGCGGCCCGTTTGGTGGTGGTGAGGGGAGGCGTGAGGAGAGCGCCGGCCCCCTGACACTGGGGGGAGGCGTCCTCTCCCGAGGGAGGGGGAGCGAGAGGCTGGAGGTCTGGGAGTGTTGATCTTCTTACTGGGACAGCTGCTGGTGGATGTACCCTTCAGTGGTGAGCTGGTGCTCCCTGGTGGTTGTCTCTTGGCAGTTCTGGGGGAGGAGGAGGGGGTCCCCTTAGGCCTCAGCTCCTCTCTTTGAGGGTCCCTGACACGAGAAGCCGGCCCGGGACTGGCATCACTGGCGCGGGTGCGACTGATGAGCTTGCCCTGGCTGTGTGAGCGAGGGACGTAGAACCTGCGGGGTCCATCAGTGCCCAGGGAGCGGCCCCTCTCTGGCTGGTCCTCAGTGGTGGTGGGGGGGCTGGGTTTGAGGCTGGGTTCTCTAGACTGGCTGCGGGTGCGGGGGGAGGGGCGCGTGGTCCTGGGTGTGTTGGTCACTCCAGGTCTTTCGATGATGTGTTTGCCCTCTTTGCGGTTGACCATCAGGATGACCTCCTCCCCTGAGCGGCGAGTGTACGGAGCCCCTCCCCCTTTTGAGGACGCTGTGGACGAGTCGCTGTCCCCGGAGAGACGCCTGGTCAGCGGTAGCGCGCTGTCCCTGTTCCTGTAACACACAAATGGAACTGTCAACTCCAGAGTTATGTCTCGGAATTATATTAAAAAGATTTCAACTATGAAGCTGGACTCAAGTGCACACAGTTTAATGGCCTGAGGTGATCTTGGGAACATTTCTCATTTTCTAGCATATCTAAAAATAGAATGTTCAAAGTACATGAGTTACTGTGAATCTATATTTGGAAAAGTGTGTATGTTAGCAGCTTTTATTAGCAATGACAGTTACGAAGTTGGATCATTAATGCTCAGTTAGTGAACACTGCTGGTTTAGACTTAAAGCAGTCACGTGCTGGTGTGTGCTATATAGTTCTAATCTATGACCCCCGTGGATCATTATGTTAGAATTTTACACTACATTTTCACTCACAATATTAACCTAAAACAACTTCATAAAATGAACATCCACTGACTTCTACATTAGAAAAAGGTGGTGCACAGTGGAAGCAGCACATGATGTGGGCCCCTCCTGTGGAGAGCTGCATATCACACTAGAGAAGAGCATTTTTTTTTAAACATTTGCACCAAAATGACTATGTGATGCTGATGAATCCTACATGTATCACTGATTTAAAAAAATAAAACTGGAGAATAAAGTAAGTACAGAGCAATGCATGAATCACTCTAAATACATCTTCAGAGGGTCAGTGAAAAAGAAACAACCATATTGTGGTTAAAAGCTCTTAAAAGTACATTTTTCAGCCCAGGACAGCTACGTCTACATTGTTTTTGTATTATAATATTTCAGTGAGTGCTCCTTGACTATGGCAACAATTAGCACTGCAATTATTTGGCACATTTTTTACACAATTGACAATTATATCAAGGAATGCCACGAGTTGCCAGAGTCTGAACCTGTATAGAGAACAGGAGACATTTAAATTTGTCTCATTTTCAGTTTATGTTCAGGCCTCATGTGAAAGCTCAGAACCTCCAGAGGCTGCACTAGCACTGACTCATGACTGCTGCAGGAGCTGGAGTTTAGAGAGGGACCGTTCAGATCAGAGAGAGACATTTTAGTTTTAAACCAGCTGGATTTCAGCACTTCTGGATAATCATCTTGAGAACCAAAACACCAAATCATAACAAATGAATGTTTGTGTTTTTGTAATTAAGAGTAAATCAGCAATACACTTGTTATCAGTAAAGGCTGTATTTGATTTACACATGTTTAGCTCATATCTGTCAACAGATCCATACACAGTTCATACACAGTTGTAATTGGACTGTCTAACCCAGCCCGGTTGTATTTAGGGTCTGACCGATATGGATTTTGTTGTGGCCGATATGAAACCGATAAAATGGGAGTTGGAGCTGCTGATATAATCGCCAATATATTTAGTCACTGTAAATCTTGAGGTTTGGCTCTAGTGGATTTTAAATTGGGCTTATTTAGGAAACATTTATTGTTATTCTGCCTCTTTATGTCATATTTACAGACAGTAGATCGGAATTATGGCATTTTTGCATCACATTCTAGACACTAGTGTTGGGTATTCCAGTTCTTTTTAGAGAACAGGCTCTTTTGGCTCGGCTCACTAAAAGCAGCTGGCTCTTTCGGCTCTCAAATGACTCTTCAGATTGTTTTGTTGCAAGCAGGACTAAACCAGAACTGAACCAGGTCTAAACCAGGACTAAACCATGTGTAAAACAGGACTAAACCAAAACTGAACCAGGACTGAGTGTCAGGACTCAGTTTCTATCTCTCTCTGTCTCTCAAGCGCAAGATTAGTCCTGGTTTATTTATTTTATGCTGAACTACAGCCAGCCGGGCTCTAGTTGTATTCTCATCTACCACCACTAGAGGCTGTCTATGTTAGTGCTGCAGACTGTCGCCTGGACACAGCGAGGGCCGTGAGTGACCACAGAGGGGTCAGAGGTCGAGGATTAGTGGAGATACAAACTCAGAGTCAGGGATTATGGTCCTGTGAGCCGAGCTGAGGGGCCGCTGTCACGCACTGGTCACACACAGCACACAACAGACACACACACACAGCACACACACAACACACAACACACAGCATACACACACAGCACACACACAGCATACACACAGCACACACACAGCACACACACAGCATACACACAGCATACACACACAGCACACATTATTTTCATCATGATTCTAAAGGAGAGGTCTACAGCCAGTCCTCAGTCAGTAAAGGCCTGTTGTGTGGAAGTATTTGAAAAAAGAGAATTAGGCTGTTGTTTGTGTTAAAAGGAAATGGTGTGACTAATAACTGGCTTGAAAAAACATAATAATTAGAATTGCAATCAAACTGAAATTGCACTTTGAATGGGCTGGTGCTGTCACGATGTGAACATTTTAAACTAAATTTTGATACTAAGGAACAGGCTGGTCACTCAATATCGATTCTGATACCACAATAACAAAACAAAAAACACTCTTTAGACAATAGAAAGTGATTTTCAACATTAAAGTTCTATAGTGGTTCATGTGTGTATTCTAGTCGATGTGCTCTTCTACTTGTTCTGCACAGCTCAACATTCTAAAAACATTCAGGAGAGGTTTGTTTCTGTCCTGTCAGTGGGATTATTTTAGTATCAATACCTGCTCAAATGAATATATAATTTCTATTCTAGTTTTACAATAGATTAGTGTCTGATTTTCAATATTTTTTGTTTGGAGCAGACTGAAGATGTTGGAAGAATAAAACGGGCTATGTTTTGTATTAAATTGTACTGACGTGACTAAAAAACGTAATAATTAGAGCTGCAAAATAAATCTCAATATGAATCAAAGCAATTAGCAAATCACAAAGGATGCAATTTTTGAAGTATCATTCATTTCATCTTGTTGTATTCTGTGATTATCTTTGAACTCTGTTTTATTATTATTATTATTATTATTATTATTATTATTATTTTTTTTTTTTTTTATTTATTCGTTTTTTTTCCAAATGTATTTTCTTATGTGTCAGACAGTCAAGCGTGAGTGAGTGTGTGACTGTGTGTGTGTTTGTGGTTGTGTTGATTTTGTCGTTTTGATGCTTATTTGAATTTATGTCTCCTACTGTCTGTCCTACTGTATCTGTCTTTTGTCATTGTATTTATGAGGACCCCCTCAAAAACGAGATGGCGAGACATCTCAAGGGGCTTATCCTCCAAACAAATAAATTCAAATTCAAATTTCCTCCACAAACATCAAAATCTCTTGTCTTATTGTGCATAAAAACTGCTCCCTCTGTACTTTAGATCTGTACAAACATGTTCTGCCATGTGATTCTTGTATTAGTCTGTCAGTCAAATGTTTATAATGTGAACTCTGAATGCTGAAAGATAAATCGCAAATCTAATCGGAATACTTGACAGAAAAAAAATGACCAGGAAATTCCACAAATGTTTTCCCTGATCATTTCTATCAGTGACAGGTTCCACTCTCCCGCTGGATTTCTCCAACCGGGGGGCATCTGACACAACACAACATCTGCGGATTAACTCGAGACATTTGACCTGATGCGATCCCAGTTAAACGCTACGGGGATACAGGAAAGATGGGAGGGCATCTGACACACAAGGATACAGAGGGATTGTAGGGCAACACAGGAATATAGAAGGGTGGGATCGCATCTAACACACAGGGATATAGGAGGCTGGGAGGGCATCTGACACACAGGGTTAGAGGAGTATGTGAGGGCATCTGACACACAAGGATGTAGACAGGTGGGAGGGAAGCTGACACATTTTTAAAGGACAAAGTAGCATATTCACAGTTTTTTATCACAATCAGTATAGTACCATGAGATGTATGTTGTAAAAATATCATACCAGGAAATTTGGATATCGTTACATCTCTATAGATATGTAGAGATAATTCCATAACTGTTACTTAGCGACCACAATGTGGGTCAAACCAGGGCCAAAGCTTGTCTAAATTGTATACAGTCGTTCCTCACTATTTCGGGGGTTCATTTTTCGCGGTCTCTCTGTTTCGTGGATCAGCTGTAGACCATTGTTAATCACTCTCCTCCGTGCCGTGTCTCCTGTACAGTACAGAATGTGTTCAGCTGTCAGCTTTACATAAATGTTCGCTCTCTATCAGTGTGATTCTGAAGTGCTGTATGTTTGTAGGTTTTCTCTCAGACAAAATCCACAATGTCGACGAAACGTTCTGCACCGACAAAGGCTCCTACGCTCGCACCCAAAAGGCCGAGGAAGATGCAAACTATCGCACAAAAAGTTGGACTTCTGGACACGCTGAAGGAAGGTAAAAGTTACGCAGCTGTAGCAGAGTCCTGCACTGGGTTGGGTTTGGAAAATAGCTGCGGAATCGGGCGGGTTTTAACATTCTGGAATTTTGCGGTAGTGATTACACACAGGCAGGTCAGGACTGGGTCAGGACTAAACCAGGATTACACCAGAACTAAACCAGGACTAAACCAGGTCTAAACCAGGACTTATTTTGGACTTAAGAGAGAGAGAACCCTGACTCCGCAAAGCACGATTGGGCGATGGCCCAAGGTGCGGTCACCTCCGAGCTTGTCCCGACAGTGAGTCCTGTTTAAGTCCCGTTTTAGTCCTGTTTTAGTCCCGTTTTAGTCCCATTTTAGTCCCGTTTTAGTCCTGTTTTAGTCCCGTTTTAGTCCCATTTTAGTCCTGTTTTAGTCCCAATTTAGTCCCATTTTAGTCCCGTTTTAGTCCTGTTTTAGTCCTGTTTTAGTCCCAATTTAGTCCTGTTTTAGTCCCAATTTAGTCCTGTTTTAGTCCCAATTTAGTCCTGTTTTAGTCTCAATTTAGTCCAGTTTTAGTCCCAATTTAGTCCAGTTTTAGTCCCAATTTAGTCCAGTTTCAGTCCCGTTTTAGTCCCGTTTTAGTCCCGTTTTAGTCCTGTTTTAGTCCTGTTTTAGTCACAATTTAGTCCCAATTTAGTCCTGTTTTAGTACCAATTTAGTCCTGTTTTAGTCCCATTTTAGTCCCGTTTTAGTCCCGTTTTAGTCCCAATTTAGTCCTGTTTAAGTCCTGTTTTAGTCACAATTTAGTCCCAATTTAGTCCTGTTTTAGTACCAATTTAGTCCTGTTTTAGTCCCATTTTAGTCCCGTTTTAGTCCCGTTTTAGTCCCAATTTAGTCCTGTTTAAGTCCCGTTTTAGTCCCGCTTTAGTCCCATTTTAGTCCCATTTTAGTCCTCCTGTTTCAGTCCTGGAATCAGTCCTAGGTTAGTCAAGCAAGGCCAGGTGAGGGCATCTGACACACAGGGTTAGAGGAGTATGGGAGGGCATCTGACACAGAACGATATCGAGGGGTGGGAGGGAAGCTGACACACAAGGATACAAGAGGATGGAAGGGCATCTGATAAGGGAGACTGGGGGGATGTATTCAAGATGAAGCAATGCTGTTAATTCGATCTATTTGCAGACATAATTAGCTGGTGTTGATGTCTGGCTCCACCTGTTGACCTACTTCCCCACAGCGGGAGTGTCTGCCCTGTCAGATTAGAGCTCTGTCCAAAGGGCTAAAGCGCACGGGCCCTGCCATTGTGCCTTTGAGCCTCATCCCTCCATGTCCTGCAGCAGAACCAAGCCAACCACGACACTTTAAACCAGTACTGTCGCAATCCTAACATTTCAAACTCTATTTCTACACCAAGAAATAGACTCAAAACTCAATACTGACCCACAATGATAATAAAGAACACTCTTTCTTTAAACAATAGAATCTTTAAATGGTAGCACTTGCTTTTCTTTTCCCATGTGTCTTATATGTGTGTAATGGTCAGTGGTGCAGTAGGTTCATGTTGGTCCGTGTGTGTACTAGTCTGTGTGCTCTGACACTTGTTCTGATGCAGCTCAACATCATTCTAAACACATTCAGGAAAGGTTCATTTCTCTCCTGTCAGTGAGACTCTTTTAGTATTGATATCTGTGAAAAATTTGTATCTACTTTTGAGCTTAGTGTTGGCATCAATTAGTAACTCATTTTGGATATTTTTGAAAAGTGCTATGAACCACTAAAACTTCTGCCCAAAGTCTACAGCAGGCATGTCCAAACTATGGTCCGTGGGCCAAATGCAGCCCTAAGACAAATTTTTCTTGGCCCTCAGTCTACCAGGAGAATTGGCCCAAATGACCTTGCATCAATTAAAAATGTATCTTTTGCTGCAAGTTTTTTTTTTTAAATCTACCTTGATTGAGCTAATATTTAATATTTGTTGTGTGGTTTTAAGGATCTTAGCATGAGTAAAGACTGATGATTCATTCTAACGTGTTAAACATGCACATATTTCAATTATTCACTGTATTGAGCACCAGTCCACGGCCCTCGATCAGCCCTCTGCTTCATCTGTGTTTAGATAGGTGACCCTTGATGAAAAAAGTTTGGACACCCCTGGTCTACAGGCTAAACGAACACACTTATTGGTGCACTATGTATGGAACCTTTTTAAAAGGGTGATCCACTACTTGTCTGTCTCTGCCGAAATGCAATTTGCCTGGAACGCTCCATAGTATGGCTTTAAATAGATATATATTGCATTTGTTCAATCACAGGTGTTTCAGCTGCAAAAAACTTTAAAACATGCATTCTTATAATGAGGGTGGTCACCTTAAGGCTGTGCAGTTAATTGATTTTTAATCGCAATTTTGATTTGTGTATCAAACAACCTCCAAACTCATATAATTGAGTTGAAAGGTAGATAGATATTATAATATAGAACCGTGCCCAAGCACAGATCACCCCTAAAGTGTGGAATGTTTGTCCAGTGTGAGCGCAGTCAAACCTTTCCCACACACAGCACGGGTGGGACTTTGACCTGGTTTTAGGAGGTGGGCCAAAGCACGGCACAGAGCTCATGTACACACACACACACAAACACACACACACACACACACACACACGACTTTACTATACAAGCCCCGTGTGTGTGCTGATGTCACTCATAAGAGGAAAACAGAGAGTAAAGTCCACTCGAAAACACACATTGAATTCGTGCTGACCTTCAGTGAGGACCGTGACAAAGACAAATGTTTTGCAGCGTCGTCTCTGGCTGTCCTCACCTCACTCCTCCTCCTCCTGTCCTCACTGTTCCTCCTCCTGTCCTCACTGTTCCTCCTCCTCCTGTCCTCACTCCTCCTCCTCCTGTCCTCACTGTTCCTCCTCCTGTCCACTCCTCCTCCTCCTGTCCTCACTGTTCCTCCTCCTGTCCTCACTGTTCCTCCTCCTGTCCTCACTCCTCTCCTCCTGTTCCTCCTCCTCCTGTCCTCACTGTTCTCCTCCTGTCCTCACTGTTCCTCCTCCTGTCCTCACTCCTCCTCCTGTCCTCACTGTTCCTCCTCCTGTCCTCCTGTCCTCCTCCTGTCCTCACTGTTCCTCCTCCTCCTCCTGTCCTCCTCCTGTTCCTCAATGTTCCTCCTCCTCCTGTCCTCACTGTTCCTCCTCCTCCTGTCCTCACTGTTCCTCCTCCTCCTGTCCTCACTGTTCCTCCTCCTGTCCTCACTGTTCCTCTCCTCCTGTCCTCACTGTTCCTCCTCCTCCTGTCCTCACTGTTCCTCCTCCTCCTGTCCTCACTGTTCCTCCTCCTCCTGTCCTCACTGTTCCTCCTCCTGTCCTCACTGTTCCTCCTCCTCCTGTCCTCACTGTTCCTCCTCCTCCTGTCCTCACTGTTCCTCCTCCTCCTGTCCTCACTGTTCCTCCTCCTCTTGTCCTCACTGTTCCTCCTCCTCCTGTCCTCACTGTTCCTCCTCTCCTCACTTCTCCTCCTGTCCTCACATTATTTACCATAGTCGAGCAGTCCTAGGTCACCTCTCCACAGATGTGACCTGTAACTTGGCTGAGTGGTGTGATCTGCTTGTCCAGACTGATTTGATTAATTCCCTACTGTAGAAGATTCCGGGAAGAAGAACCAGATCATGCAGAGTCCATTCTCCTGCTGATTCTCCACCTGCTCTGCCTCGTCATGTCCCTTATGGTTAAATGTTTACACTGAGGCGTTTGGAGATTATTAACGTGCAGATTTTGTGGTGTGGAGTAAAAGTTGCACATATTGATTTGGACAAACGATCACGTCCCTAGTGCTTCGGGAGCCTGTTCTGAGCCAGTAGGGGGAGTGCTGGAGCAGTGTTTGGCCCTGTCACCTGGTCACCTGGGGCAGGATTAATGTAGTCTGTCTGAGCCTCTGCAGGTGCACACACGGCAGGTGCACCCACTGACAGGGTGTTTGGGACCAAACAAACACTGCTCACAGTGACAGGAACAGCCAATCTTTAGACTATCTTTATGGAACATACCTCCAGCTAGGTACTCATGGCAAATGCTCTCCCACCACTATTGGTGGCTAGCACTCATGCCTCACAGCAAGATGGTTCAGGGTTCGATCCCCGGGTCGCTCGGGCCTTTCTGTGTGGAGTTTGCATGTTTCTCCCCGTGTCTGGATGGGTTTCCTCCGGGTGCTCCGGTTTCCCCCATCAACCCAAAACATGCTACAGGTGTCCAGAACAGTTGAGTCAAAGTCAGTTAAATACACTCAATCAGGGTTTACAGGTGGAAATTAACACTGGGGCTAGTGGTAATAACTGTGTCCTTAGGCTAGACACTTCACCCTCATTGTCTAGTATGAAAGTGGTGTGTGTGTGAGTGATGGTGGTGGTCGGAGGGACTGTTGGCGCTGATTTGCATGGCAGTCACGCTTCTGTCAGTCTGCCCCAGGGCAGCTGTGGCTACAAGAGTAGCTTACCATCACCAGGTACAGAGTGAATAAATAATGCTGAATAATGCTCTGTAAAGAGTCTTTGTGACAAAAATGTCTGTGAAAAGTGCTATAGAAATAAAGACTTACTCACCAATACTGGAAAATAACATCTAGGGTTAAGTGTACTTTTGTCTAATTTTGCAAAAAAACAAAACAAAAACTAGAGATACTATGGATTATAGATGTCATGCACCACGATGTGAGAAATTTAAATCCTAAAACAGTTCCCATGCACACTGTGCTCACCAGTTTGATAAACTGAAAGTGAACAAGCCGTGTTGAAATGAGGCTGCATGTGCCATCGGCCTCTCAGACCACCTCTGAGCTCTGGGGAGGTGAATACTGCATTTCACTACTTAGGAAAAGATTAGATCCTCAGTCCTGCTTTCAATAGCACTGTAGACAATTCTGAAGTACGACCATACTGTCCTCATGCAAAACCAGTTCAAATGATCTAGCTTCCATTTACCAATGGCAACTGTGAGCTCAAACCCGACAGCTGGAAAATTCAACGACTTAAATGTTCAAAAAAGTCCATTTTCAAATAAAGCAGGATTAGACCATCTTGTGGTGTGTGGCGTTGACACAGCAGGTCCTACCTGAGGCGGTTGAGGTGTCGGGGTTCGGAGCGGTCCCGAGGGGGGCGGGGCAGCAGGCTGTGGGCGGGGCTGTCTACCTCAGAGGAGCGGCTGGGGGAGGAGCCCGAACGGCAGGGGGAGGAGCCAGAGGGCCGGCCGGGGGAGGAGCCCGCTTTACAGGTGCTGATTGGCTCGTTCTTCCAGTGGGGCCCTGGGCTGGTGGAGCGAGAAGACTGGGTGCTGGAGGACTTGCTCTGGGCCCCCTGACCCTGGCCGCTGCCTTTGGCCTGGTGGTACCGGTGAGCTGGTGCACAACAACACAAGATAAATGATAGCCACAGGAAAATCATGCTGAACTTCAACAGAACTTACACACATCAGCTGTGCTTCTATGACATTACTTTGACTTACACTCATTTCCTAGAGACTGATCCTTACCTTAACCTTAACCTAAACCCTAACCTCCTCCTATTTGAACCCACATCGGAATTTTATAAAGGAACTAAACATTAAATCCACTTTTTTCATAACTAAAGTGTGTATGGTGGAGCATTACTATTCCTAGTGCTTTTGGGAAAATTCTAGAGGAGACTATGTGCATCAGTCTGAACTATTCAAATCTAACTTTATATTTGGAAATAAGGAGATTATAACCAAATAGACTTTCAGGGTTTTTTTTTGTTTTTTTTTGCAGAGCAGAGGTGACATATGTTCAAAATGAACCAGTTAAATATGTAAAGATTTCCAGAATACATTTTAAATGTAGCGTTTCAGGATAAAGGGTGCTATTTCCAGGCCATGACTGATCAGACCAGTGTGACAAAGCCTGCACATGGGGACAGTCACAGAGTCTGTGCCGGAGACAGGAAGTGATGTCAGACTCACCAAAGGCAGCGCAGCGGCACGGGTCGTGTTTGTCCAGGTAGTGCTCCAGAGTGTCCCAGCCCCCGCTCACCCGCACCATCACGTGGGTGCGCAGGACCTGCAGGAGAAGAGGACACGACTCACATGAATGATTGCACTGTGAGGTTCAAATAGATTTTGTGATAATTCTTCAGAAAGTTTGAAATAGACCAAAATGCAAGTGTTCAAAATCGTAGCTGTGCAAATCTGCAGAGTCAGCAAATCAGAGTCGCTGACACAGTTATCTGCTGGCTGCAAAGAGACATGGAGAGAGAGAGACTGGGAAGAGAGAGTGAGAGATGAGTGTAGAGAACAGAGGAGAGGGAGAGAGGAGGAGAGAGGTGTGTGCAAAGAAAGGGGGAGAGGGAGAAACTGGGGGAAGGGAGCACTAAACGTCATACTCGGGCATACACAGTATGTCCTGCAGCCTGAGCAAAACTGAGCTGCTCCTGTCTGCCCCTGTCTGCCCCTGTCTGCTCCTGTCTGCTCCTGTCCACCACTGTCTACAGTCCACAGCATGTGACAGGCGGGTGGGTCCAAACAACAGAAATGATCAGTCAGTGGCCTCCTCCCACATAGAGAAATCAGAGCACATACCAGACACCAGGAGAACATGCAAACGCACAAAAGATGAAAGAATATAGCTGGTCTAGAAATCAAAGTCGAGACCTGATATCTCTGTGGCAAAGAGCAAACCCAGCACTTCATCCCTACTACATATGCATCACAGTCACGGTAAGGTGGGTGGTTGCAACAGGTAGGGCATCAGGCTTAAAACTCTACCACAGTCAGCCTGGTGAGTGCTTATGAAAACCCGAGCAGAGCACATCTCCAACAGAACAGTAAGAGTGAGAAGCCAAAATCCCCGTCCTTGTGTGAGAGCTTCCCCTGCAGCTGAGTGAGAGCTGTCCCGCCCCCATCACCCGGCTGTTACCATGGCAACAAGGCCAAGGACACTCTCCTGTCAACACCGGGAGGCTGATCATAAAACACGCTTCATTTGGAATCTCATATCAAACCTGCGCCCCCCGACACCAGCTGGAAACTCCACAAAATCACATCAAACAAACACCAACACTAAGCCTGTACTGTACTGCACACTGCAGCCAGCAGAGTATATACAAATATATACAAATATATACAAATGCACACAGCTAACCGCTACCACTGCTCCAAACAGGAAGTGAGCATGGCTCGCTTCTGGCTCCATCGACCCTGTCTCGAGTTACTTTGTATTGTAAATACATGGCCTCTCTCTCTGTGACTGCTGCTGTCAGGCTCCTCCTTTTGGTCTTAAAATACTTGTATTAACCCACTCGACATGATCTATCAGTGACACTCTTAGTCCACTCCATTATATTCTACGTACCAGACAACAACAAAAATATTTAAGATAAAATAAAAATGATGGCACCTTTCATTACAAAAAAAATTCAAGTCTTTAAAATACAGAAAATAAAAAGTACACAAGGACCATCTTAGACTATGGTATTAAAATTAAAGGGGCGTTACACAACTTTACTGGTGGGTTGGGGGGACCTGCTTGTCGTCATGGAGATGTTGCTCCTTTGCCTGGAATGTTCCACAATACAGCAACTTATCCATCTAGCATTTACTGAATTACAGGTGCTTTTATTGCTCAAAGATGTTTTGAAAAATGCAGTCTTTAAGTGAGCAGGGTCACATTTGGTCTTGGAGACAGACCAGTTTAATACGGTGGAACATTCTAGGCAAAGCAATTACAGCAGGTTTTTAAACACAACAAAATCCAGGCACTCAAAAGAAGTAAACATTGCACGAGGAAAAATATATAGTTAAAAGGCCTTTATTTAGATGGCCAAAGCAAACATGTTTCAACCCAACTGGTCTTCATCAGGGCTTCGATTAAAAAACAGAACATGGGCGTCAGGGCGTGGCCTTTAACTAAAACCCACCAACCAAAGGACTGGAGCTGATTAGAGACAGACAAAGCAGGTGTAAGACCAACAGCACAAGACATGACACAGGCAAAGAAAAAATATATATACACACAATACACATATACATATATACACATATACATATATACACATGTGCATGGGCGTGCACACCCCATTGTTTTTAATAATAATAATATAATGAAAAAATATATCAAGCAAAAACATATAAAGAGCCTATCAGCCTACAGTGGTCGTACACATAGTATTTATAAAAAACAAGACAGATCAAAGTCCTCGTTCAGACCCCGGTGTTCACATGCTCTTCATTTATGAATCCAGAAAGTTTCTCTTTGATTTAATTTCTCAAGTCTGTCTCCACCTCATGTCAGTGGTTTCACATGTTCAGTAACTTCAATGAGAAGCAGAGTGTCATTGCTATTATGATTTTCAAAATGGTGAGCCATTGGGCCGTCCTGGTTCTTAATCCTAATCTCATATTTGTGTTCGGCTAAGTGATCTTTCCTACGCCTTTTAGTGCGGCCAATATAGAAGAAACCTTCTGGACAAGGACAAGACAGATGATATATAACATGAGTACTGTTACAACTAATGAAATCATTTTGTGTGAATGATCTACTGTTGTGTACATCCATGAATATTTTTGTTTGAAGGACATTTGGACAATGAGGACAGTTCAGACACTTAAATGTGTAGGTTTTTGTAGTCATGTGCTTTTGTTTTCTGGAGGAAGATAAGAGTTCATTAACTTATCTCTGAGATTTGGAGTATGTCTAAGAGTAAATAAAGGAGGTTCAGGAAAAAACTTTGCTTAATACAGGGTCACTTAGAAGTACAGATCAATTGTCCTTGACAATATTTTCGATTCAGCACCAGTGCTGTAAGTGGTGACAGACACAGGGCGAGACGGCTCTTTAAATCTTGTGTATTGTGTTTAGTGAGTAAAGTGCCCCAATCCATCAGGAGGTGGAGCCCTGTCACAGGCTTTTCTGACCACTGTAGGCTGATAGGCTCCATCTATGAACCAGTTGGACACAGCCTCTGCCTGTTCTACAAAGTCCTCTTCCCGATTACAAATGTGATGTAGATGTTGAAACTGCCCATAAGGGATGTTCTGCTTTAGGTGTTGAGGATGAAATGAATCTACTCTGAGGATTGTATTATGTGATGTTTCTTTTCTTTACAGTGTAGTGTGTAAATGATCCCATTCCCCCTTAAATATGGTGAGAAATATTAGGGTTTATAGCAGCAGGTGTTGGACTCTGCTTCCTACTGACTTGAACAGTCTCTCCCACACTCAACCCTGCCTACTCTGATGTGCAGCAGCCTTTGTCTATGGTGACTTTAAAGTACAAAGATGATGCATTACATCTGTAGTTATTGTCTTTTAAACACTGGCCTCGAGTGCTTTTGCTTTGGCATTTTGTGATTTAGAACTTAAAATAATGCCTCATTAAATATGAGCCTCAGTGCTTAGTCTGCTCTGATCTGGTGCTGCTCACGTTCTACTGGCAGCAGTTAAATGAGGAACATGACCAGACAGGCTTCAATCTATGACATCACAATCCCAGGAAGTTTCACACAAAGTGTTTGGGGAGGCTCAGAGACAAAGAACTTTCTACAGAGGATTACTGAAACCAGTGTGAACAAAGCAAAATACAACTCCAACTATGAACTCAATGAGGGAACAAGGAGCCCAACAAAGACTTCCCTAAAAAAATAAAAATAAAAATAAAAATAAATTAATAATAATAATAATAATAATAATAAAAGTTGAAAAGCTTGCTCAGGGATAAATCTCCTCTGTTGTAACTAATGACCACCAAACCTATACTTTTATTTACAATCTGTTTCTGAAACTATATAAAGTGTTAAGTTATTAAAACATTTAGCAGAATCTTGTGTTTCAGATGTGCTTTTTGGATTTAAAACAGTTGTTTTATGGATAGTAGTTAGCATGTAGCTACTAAGCCTCTGTGACGCCTATGGACTCTTAATAAATTTGAATATTTGGAAAAGTCTATGGGAAATATTAATGGAAAATTTACTTTCAGGACCAGAGAAAACAGCCACTGATGATCTCCATATTCTAACATGGTGAAAATAAATAAAAAATAAATAAATAAATAAATAAAATCTAATTAAAAAAAGTGTATTGTCAAATTTCCATATGAACATATGAAAAATTGAAATGATGTTCTCACTCTTAATCTTCTAAATTAAGTAATAATAAAATGAAAGGAGTTCTTCTTTAAAAAAAAAATAAAAAAATTAAAAAGTTAAAAAATAATTATAATAAAACGTAAATTTTGCATATGTGTTTTACTCTCCATTTAACACTCTGAGACCCTCCCTTTCCTCTTCACATTAAGTCACTCCCCCCTTCAGAGCACTATCACAGCAGCATCAGTGTGCATCCCACTAATGAAACTACTGCACATCACGTCAGGTTTGTCAAGTTATTGTGTGCAGTTTTGTATTATGTTTTTGTCTTAAACTGAACCATATGGACCAGTGCCCAGGAGAGATCACTAGATTATGGTTCTCAAACAAACATGGATGACTCTATAACCTCTACAGACATGTGTCTGATGAGCGAAAAA
This sequence comes from Boleophthalmus pectinirostris, assembly GCF_026225935.1. Classification (NCBI taxonomy): domain Eukaryota; kingdom Metazoa; phylum Chordata; class Actinopteri; order Gobiiformes; family Gobiidae; genus Boleophthalmus; species Boleophthalmus pectinirostris. The sequence continues at coordinate 1,346,093 of NW_026571353.1, read as the reverse complement.
CATCATGGTACAAAATTCCAAATCTATTTTGCATAATCTCCCTCTTTAATGACTATGGTTGTAGTAAGAGTGTGCTGAGTGTGT
>NW_026571353.1:1331009-1343509 GCF_026225935.1 Boleophthalmus pectinirostris | reverse complement strand
CACTGTTTCCATTTTGATTCAAAAACACAAACCTGACGCAATGAGGACAGACTGAGGCAACGCTGGAACAATACTGGTGTTGGTATCGGTACAGACAAAGATCAATCGATGATGGCAGATACCTGGAGTAGAACTGATACATCACCCAAATCTGTGTATCATTTGTTCATTCGTTTTTTCATTATAAAACCAAAATACCAAAAATAAGAAAACAAAAAATAAAACAACAACAATTTTCTTCATTATTTGTCTCCAAAACCAAAATGAAAAAAACAGATATTTTTTTTTTGTTTTCGATTTTGTGTTTAAAGGAAAAAGTGGAAAAAACGGAGAACGACCGTTTCCCGTTTACGTGAATTCTGTGACTGCGATGCCGGACTGAACCAGGACTGAACCAGGACTGAACTAGGACTAAACTAGGACTAAACCTGGACTGAACCAGGTTCGGGACCAGACCGGGACTGAGATCAGGACTTAGACCGGGACCAAGGACTGAGTCTGGGACCAGGACCGGAACTGAGACCTGGACTGAGACAAGAATTGAGACCAGGATTGAGACAGGGACCAGACCAGCCCGGGATGGGGACCAAGACTGGGACTGGGACCAGACCAGGACTGAAAACAGTTTAGACCTGGTTCAGTCCGGCATCGCAATTTAAGTCACGTAAACGGGAAACGGTCTTTATCGTTTTTTTCCCATTTTTTTTGTTAAACCCAAAATCAAAAACTGAAAAAACGAATCATTACCTGTTTTTTTCATTTTGGTTTTGGAGACAAATAATGAAGAAAATAGTTGTTTTTTTTCGTTTCTTATTTTTGGTTTTATTTTGAAAAATATTTATATAATCTCTATTAAATAACACCAACCCAACCCCCCCCCACTCCTCTCTGCCACACAGTAAATGGATAAAAGTTATTGAACTGCCAAACCTTTGGATATTGGGTGAGCGTCTGTACAAACGTATACAGCTGCCACTTGCTTTCTAAAAAACAGTGCTACAAGCGAAGTGAAAAAAGAGGAGGATTAACTGTCGGTGGTGACTTCAAACTGCCACACCCTCCTCTCACCACAGACACTTGAGTCTGCCCTCAGCCGCCAAATGCATCTGGGATTCTGTGGAGCCGAGACAAAACATGATCTCCAAAGTAAACAATAGAAAAATCAATGCAGAAAACTAAAGTTATCAGACTTTAGAGGAGGTATTCAAGCTTTTGGAGCTTTCTACCAAGTTACAATGTTATTCCCTCATTAAAAACCTGCCTGAAGAGGTTTAACATGTCATCTGTGCATGTTTGAGTAATTTAGCGATCTCTCCTAGGCTTTATTCAAACCCTCCTTACTGTTAGCTGTAAGATTCTGTGCAGGGGTCAGTCCACACGACAATTACAACAAAATACAAAACAATAACTACAACATTATCCAAAATGGAACATCACATCAGGTTTGTCAACTAAATGTAAAATAAGGCTCTAACATCTCATCACAAACACACCTGGAGTTGTGTTTTGTTTCATTCACATTCACCTCTCAAACCCAAAAACACTCTGTTCCACCTTGTGATGTCATGTGGTCATACAGGAAGTGGTCCATTGTGTTTTAAACTCCACACACCTTCACTAGAATCACTCAGATACTTTCTGACCTGGAGTTGCTAATCTTTACTGAACTAAGGGTAAAAGAAGCTGCTAACTTGAAAATTACCACTTCATGACATCACAAGGTGGAACTGAGCATTTAGCGCTTTAAACATGTAGACAGAGTAATAAACCAGGATTACTCAAACAAGTGTCGATGGATAAAAACACAACTCCAGGTCTCACCAGCATGTGTCTTTTTTTGAATACCGCAATATGGGCACTAGGCAGGTAGATCTATTTAATGCCACACTGTGGAATATGTAACAATAACCAAAATATCATAATATCGTATCGCCAAAGTTCTCACAATAATATCGCGGACTGTCTCAATATATCGAATTACAAGTCTCTTTGCAATAGGTGAGTTTCATTGTTGACAAAAGCGCGTGTTGCATGCTGGGAATTATTTTGGTCGGCGGCAATAAACACTAATTCAACATGACGGACGGAGCGAGAAAGCACGTAAAGGGTATTGATCCCGGTTATTTATCCACTCTAACGGCAGAGGACCCAAGACCATTTGACCAGAAATTGGTCATAAGCATCGACGGACGACAAATCACCCTTTTCAACCCCAACAAAAGGTGGACCAAACCAAATTTCTGGTCAGAATCTCCAACTACCTGGACAAATATTCACTTTGGCGATATCCACAGTGACTTGGTGGAAACTCCTGGGCCATTCACAGCAGAAAAGATGAAAACCTCCAAGAGTCTCGATGTGTTGTTGAACTTGTTGGAGTCCACGGTTTGTTAGGATCTTCTACGTTTGCTCTGCGGATGTTTGAAAGCCGTTTAATTCACCGTTAGCGGTTCTTTTCACTCAGAATACGAAAAAGACATTTTCCTTCTTCCGTGCTTACGCGAGGTTACGCACTGTGTTTGACGCTACCGTGTTTCTTGCCTCCAACCAAAATATTTCACAGCATGCAACGCAGGCTTTTAATAACAATGACGTCATCTGAAACTCACCTATAACTACAGAAAGACAGAAGGAACTACATGACCATGATCCTTTGCTCCATTTCAGTGCAGACTACAAGAAGAAATAACAGTTCTAACAATTTTCAGTCTTTGGATTAAGTCTTGTCAAGCTATTTTAAGAGGAAAAAGCAGCATATTAACTGTTTTGTTCTCCACATAATATCTCGTACAGTGAGATGCATATCGTGAAAATATCGCACCGAGAGATTTGGATATTGTTACACTACCGTTCAAAAGTTTGGGGTCATCCAGACAATTTGTGTTTTCCATGAAAAGTCACACTTCTATTTACTACCATGAGTTGTAAAATGAACAGAAAATATAGTCAAGACATTGTCAAGGTTAGAAATAATGATTTGTATTTGAAATAATAATTTTTTCCTTCAAACTTTGCTTTCGTCAAAGAATTCTCCATTTGCAGCAATTACAGCATTGCAGACTTTTGGCATTCTAGCTGTTCATTTGTTGAGGTCATCTGGAGAAATTTCACCCCACGCTTCAAGAATCCTCCCACAAGTTGGATTGGCTGGATGGACACTTCTTGTGTACCGTACGGTCAAGCTGCCCTCTTCTCTTTCTATTCTACTTAGAGCCTTTTTGTGCTGTTCTCTGAAGGGAGTAGTACACACCGCTGTAGGAAATCTTCAGTTTCTTGGCAATTTCTTGCATGGAATAGCTTTCGTTTCTAAGAACAAAAATAGACTGTCGGACACCTTACTGCAGGGGTGCTCAATACGTCGATCGCAATCTACCAGTCGATCGCCAAGGTCGTGTGGGTAGATCGCCGTGTCTCGTCTCGGACTCGATCGCGTTTGGACTCGGTCTTGTCTCTCACTCAAGGTCTGACACTCAACAAGTGTGATCATATTTCATTGCGGCCGCTGCTGTTGGTAATAAACTTGTAGCGGGTGCAGGAGCGTGTGGGGCGTCTCAGTGCAGCCTGTGCGCTCATTTGAAACCCGCAGAGACTCTACGGCACATCACAAACACACACGCTCCCTATGCACGGCTCGTCTGCGACAGCGTGTGCCCTCGTGTACCAGCGTGCATCACAGGGCAGGTTCAACTTCCTAAACATCCTACCTGTCCATCTGCCTCACGTCAGCACGCCGCCCCTCGCCTTTTCACGCTCTCGCTCCTTCCTGCGTACAGCCAACACAAGCCCCTCCCACAGTGCGGCTGATTAGAAGAGCAAGACCAAACGTGAAGCAAAAACCAGTCTAAATTTGTGTTCCAGTGTTGGCACAAAGCAGGTCTACAGCATAGAGCAGATCTACAGAACAGACCTACTGCCACATTTGGCTGAAGTTTGTCTAACAAAAGTGCACAAATGCATCTGTGTTTGTCATGACGTGCTTTTGGTTTGGTAAACGTGCAGAGGCTGGTAAATATCACTGCAAAACCAGAAAAGAATGTAACTCCAGTTTGGAACTTTAAAAAACAGGTTTAAAAATCTTCCTTCACTTTTTTCACAGTTTTGTGTAAAGTGCCAGAGGAAGTTCTCTTAAAGAAGAGGTTCTCAAACTGTGGGTCAGGGTCCAAAAAAGGGCCACAGAGTGTTTCAGTGCAGTTTGCTTGGCTTTGTATTAGGTAGATCTTTATGACTTGGTCATTTTGTAAGTAGCTCACATGCTGAAAAAGTGTGAACACCCCTGCCTTACTGGGAATGGGGGGTGGGGCCTCGACAGTGATCTAGTTTCACCTCGCAACCTGTGCACATGGCTTCCCACTTGTCCCAACCGGGATGGAAAATGGAGAATTTCTTGTACAAGCCATTGTTAAATGTGCATTTGGGCTTCGGCGTGTTGCAGATTGTAGCTCTCTGCACTCAGAAGGAGCGAGCAGAAAGCTACGAGAGATGCTCAATTTAATGGCCTCAATGAAAAGAAATGAAAACCCAGACATTTCCTTTTTTTTTTTTTTTTTTTTTTTTTTTTTAATGATTTATGTTTATTTGTATTTTTACACAAACCTGAACGTGGGTTTTTATTTTATTTACCTTGGAAAAAATGTGCAAATCAGTAATTTCTTGTTCAGTCTCTTGGCAAAAACAGTTTAACAGATGTACAATGTTGACAAGAGCAAAGACACTTAAAAGAAAATAAATAAAATACAAAACATTTTTATTAATCCTTGCAAAATGACACAGAAACTAAACTGATCATTTTTCAGATCAAGCCAGGACCACTGCCCTTTACAAGTGTTTCCAAGAAAAAAAAAAAAATATGGCCCCCAAAGTAAAATTGTTTCCCTTGTGGTCTAAAAAAGAACAAAACATAAGGAAAACAAATTGTACTATATTTTGAATATACTATACCAGGCATGTCCAAACTATGGCCCGGGAGCAAAATGCGGCCCTCAGACAAATTTTTCTTGGCCCTCAGGCTTCCAGGTGAAATGACCCAAATTACCTTGCATCAATTAAAAATGTATTTTTTACTGCAAGTTTTTTTTGAAAATCTACCTTGATAAAGCTAATCTTTAATGTTTAGTGTGTGGTTTTAAGGATCTTAGTATGAATAAAGACTGATGGCTCATTCTAACGTCTTAAACATGCACACATTTCAATTGTTCACTGTACTGAGCACCAGTCTACGACCCTGGATCGGCCCTCTGCTTCATCTGTGTTTAGATATGTGGCCCTTGATGAAAAAAGTTTGCACACCCCTGTACTATACCATCACTTAAAAAAAAAATTAAAAAATGGACGCTCAGGACAGGACGCAAAAAACGGACATGTGCAGGGAAAAACAGACGTTTGGCCACCCTACTGAGACGTGTTTCTTGTGCCCTTGGTGTTCTAGTTTGTGTGTTGTGGTACTCACCCTGATGAAGATGAGGGCGCTGGAGTCGCCCACCTTGTACTTGCCCTCGGACACTTTGATCATGGGGAACTGAGCAGGACAAGAGCAGCGGCCCAGGATCTCACGCACCTGCAATACACACAAACACACACACACACATACAGCGTCAGTAGAGTTTATGACAGACTGCAAAACTCTGGTCTGATGGTCTCATTTTATTTATTTATCTTTTTTAACTTCAGTGTAATAGTGTGTAAATGTATGATAATTTAATTTAATGTAATTTTATTTTATTAAATTTATTTACTTTATATCTTTTATTTATTTTATGTATTTTTTTAAATTTGTATTTTTATTTTATTTATTTTAATTTTTTTATTAATCAATTCTAGTTTTATACACATACATATATTTACATATATATATATATATATATATATATATATATATACATACATACATATATACACACATATACACATATTTTCCCCCCTTTTATGGTCGTACAAACTAATAATAGTGTTAACGAAGGCAAAAAAGTTTATCGCTTGTGATCGTGCGAAATAAACTACAATGAAAAAATAAATAAATAAATTTTTAAAGTAAGGACATTTTGTTTTCATTTACAGTCGTGCAAACTAACACTAACATTAATGAAGGCACAAAGGTTTATTGTTTATCATTGTACAAAATAAATTTACTGTTACAGAAATTTTAAAGAAGAGCATGTGTTTGATAGTTAATGGTCATATATTTTTTTGTTTTGGTCTGATGGTCTCATTATTAAAAGGTTCTACATTATTACACAAAACTGACTCTTGTGAGCTTTAAGTCACGTTATAATACTGTTACCTCATCAAAAAACACACCTATAGTTGCGTTTTGTTTCATTCACATGTTTGAGTAACTCTTTAATTTTAGTCTGTCTACATCTCCAAAGCTCTAAATGCTCAGTTCCACCTTGTGATGTCATGAAGTGGTAGTTATCTAGCAATCGCAGACCTTTTACTTTTTGTTCTGTACAGATTGACAATTCTGGAAGTGAAAGTATGTGTATGGAGTTTTAAAACAGCGAAGCATTTCTTATATCACCACATGACATCACAAGGTGGAACAGAGTTTTCAGTTTGAGAGAAGAACTTGTGCTAAATGTGCAAGTTTGTGTGTTAAACATGTAAATAAAACAAAACACAACTCCAGGTGTGTTTGTGATGAGGAAACAATATTAGAACAGATCAGAAGAGAAAACAGTGCACCAGGGAACTCTTCTTAGTACACCTGTTCAACACATGAGCGGTGGACTGTGTTGGGGAGTAACTGATTACATGTACCAGCGTTACGTAATCCAAGTACAAATTACGAGTAACTGTATTCGGTCCACTCATTACCGGAAACCCAAACCGAACGTGACAATAATAGCGATGTAAATGTCTTGTTAAGGTTGGTGGTGTCGGTCACACTATGGACGAGGTCGAGGAGCCAGTACAACAGAACCAACAGAGCACAGGCAAAAAACACATTTGTGTCATTGAAATTCAGACGTCACTTTGTATTTAAGGAAGAGAGGGACGGGCGTGTGGTGGGCGAGGTACACGTACATGACATATAAATAAATATACTGCACTTCCTCCTGTGCGCCTCCAAACAAGAACTAACACCAGGACTAAACCAGGACTAAACCAGGACTAAGCCAGGACTAAACCAGGACTAAACCAGGACTAAACCAGGACTAAACTAAGTCTAAACAATATGACACTTAACAGTAGGATAGAGAAATGATTTCGATATGAGATCACTGCTGCCTTCAGTTATGTCCATCAATCATATTTTTATTTGTTTAAGTAAAGACTGGACTTTTGATTTTCTTTTAGCAGATAAAACAAAACATCTTATGTTAAGATTCTCATCTTTTCTTCTCTACAGTAAACAAAAGTCTGTTCATGGAGACTTGGGCTCAATTTGAAGAGAACAAACATGAATTTTCAGGATGTGGTTGCTACATTCATGTAGTTTTAAAAAGCATGACAATATCAAGTAATCCAGAATACTCAGATTACATTACTCACTTTAAGTAATTTAATGGATTAAGTTACAAACTACAGTTTGGGGTATGTAATCTCTAATCTGTAGGGGAATCCATTTGAAAAGTCACCTTCCCACCACATGTCCAGTGGAACAATACTTTTTGGGCTCAGTATTTATTGTGAGGACTTTTCTTTGTGCCAGTGGGAAAATGTTTGACTATGATGAGATCTGAGCCGCAGAAGGACAAATAATGAACTTGCATGACTCATTATTGATAAAAACAAAAAGACTAATAATTAATAATAATTAATTAATAATTAAAGACTAAATAATAACTACTCAAAAGTGCATTGTGTAACTTTTCTGGTGGAGTCAAACACTTTTTCTCCATGGAGATGTTATTGCTTTGTCTGGAATGTTTCACAGTATGGCATTAAACGTTTCTATCTTCATGGAGACCAGGTCAAACAAAGTTTAATTTCTCTTTATTTTTGAGCTATAAAACTCCCTGTAATTGAATAAATGTAAGTTAGAGCTGTTTAATGTCACACTGTGGAACATTCCAGGCAGAGCAATGACAAATACTTCTAGAATACTTTTTGTTCTTTAATTCTGCTTCCTGGTTTGGTTTCAATATCACTGTATCAGAGGCATTTTAGGTTTAAAACTCAGTTCCCCACTACACTATATTCACTCTGTTGATGTGCTCTTGGGCAAGACACTTCACCAGACTCCACCGCTCGCTGCTGGTACTGAACCGCTAAGCTTCGGGTTAATGGGCGACTGTCTGTACCAATTAAATTACAGCTGCCAGTTTATTTCAAGTGCGCTACTAAACGCCGCTAAAAATACTCAATGAAAGAAGTGAATGATGTTTCCACGGCGACGCCCACTCATCCCGGGGCCACATCTGACGGACATGTTACTTTCCCCTCCACCCCAACAGGACCGTGTATTTTTAACTCGCATACAGACTCACACACGCCACTTATTTACACGATATAATGGAGAGTTTGGAGCGGCCCGTTTGTTTTGGTCTGTGACATCATCGTACAGTGAGGTCATGTGCGCCAGTCATGGGAGAGACAGAGAGAGGAAGAGAGAGAAGAGGAGAGGGGGAGAGAGGGAGAGAGAGGAGAGAGCGAGAGAGAGCGGGAGAGAGAGGAGAGAGAGGAGAGAGGAGGAGAGAGAGAGAGAGAGGAGAGAAGAGAGGAGAGAGAGGAGGAGAGAGAGAGAGAGAAGAGAGAGAGAGAGGAGAGAGAGAGGAGAGAGGAGAGAGAGGAGAGAGAGAGAGAGAGAGAGAGGAGAGAGAGGAGAGAGAGAGAGAGAGGAGGAGAGAGAGAGGAGAGAGAGAGGAGAGAGAGGAGAGAGAGAGAGAGAGGAGAGAGGAGAGAGGAGGAGAGAGAGGAGAGAGAGCGGGAGAGAGAGAGGAGAGAGAGAGAGAGAGAGAGGAGAGAGAGGAGAGAGAGAGAGAGAGAGAGAGAGAGAGAGAGAGAGAGAGAGAGAGAGAGAGAGAGAGAGAGAGAGAGAGAGAGAGAGAGAGAGAGAGAGAGGAGAGAGAGAGAGAGAGAGAGAGAGAGAGAGAGAGAGAGAGAGAGAGAGAGAGAGAGAGAGAGAGAGAGAGAGAGAGAGAGAGAGAGAGAGAGAGAGAGAGAGAGAGAGAGAGAGGAGAGAGAGAGAGAGAGAGAGAGAGAGAGAGAGAGAGAGAGAGAGAGAGAGAGAGAGAGAGAGGAGAGAGAGAGAGAGAGGAGAGAGAGAGAGAGGAGGAGAGAGAGGAGAGAGAGAGAGAGAGGAGAGAGAGGAGAGAGAGAGAGAGGAGAGAGAGGAGAGAGAGAGAGAGAGAGAGAGAGAGAGAGGAGAGAGAGAGAGGAGGAGAGAGAGAGAGAGAGAGGAGGAGAGAGAGAGAGGAGAGAGAGAGGAGAGAGAGAGAGAGAGGAGAGTGGGAGAGGAGGATAGAGGAGGAGAGAGAGGAGGAGAGAGGAGAGAGAGAGAGAGAGAGAGAGAGAGAGAGGAGAGAGTGGGAGAGAGCAGGAAAGAGCAGGAGAGAGGAGGAGGAGAAAGAGGAGTGAGGGGGGTGAGAAGGGGTGAGAGGAGGAGAGAGTGAGGGAGAGGGAGGAGAGAGGGGAGAGGACGGGGAGAGGACGGGGGAGAGAGGAGGAGAGAGGGGAGAGGACGGGGGAGAGAGGAGAGAGAGGAAGAAAGAGCAGGAGGAGAGAGGGGGAGAGAGTGAGGGGAGAGGGGGAGGAGAGGGGGGCAGGAGGGTGGAGCACTTTCGGTGCCAGCTCTTTAGACCAGTGTGTGAGACTTGAGAGAGGGAGAGGGAGGGGCAGGGGGAGCGGGCATGTTTGTGTGGGCATCGTGCCAAAGGTGTGTGCACTGGTTGAATGGAGAAAGAGGAGGAGAGGAGGGGAGGAGGGGAGGAGGGAGGAGGGGAGAGGGAGAAGGAGGAAGGGGGCATGGACGACCGGAAGACAAGGAACAACATGATAAGATGTGAGGCTGAGGGTCACACATTGTGAACACAGTTTTCTTTTAGATCCTTTTGAAATCTTGTTGGAGCCCTGATAACAGCAGCAGAACATGGCTGGAGCAGGTACTGCGCCACCTGCTGGCAGCTGTGGGGAGGACGGGGGGTGAAGCTTTTTTTAATGAGGTTAAAACATAGAGCTAAAATCAAATCTGGAAGCTGAATCCAAGACTGTGTTGTACTGTTTTCAGTGGCCCCAAAAAAAATTTTCTCTTGCGTAATCCTCTTGTATAAAGCTGTGATTTTATATTTTATTACTGTATCTTTCTATTTTATTTTGACATGTACATTTACATTTATATAATTCTGTCTTATTTGACACCTGGCTCTTGTTCTTTTTGCTCTTTATACAGAATTTATCTGTATAATTTTTTTGATATTTTTGCTTTTCTATTATTGTGATGTGTGAGCTGCTGTGTCCAAATCATTTCTCTTGTGGATCAATAAAGTTTGTCTAAGTCTAAGTCTATTTACTTCCTCATTAGGCGCTAGCACCTCCCACTCGTCTAACGTTGAGGATTAAAAAATTAAAAAAAGAATCCAACAAAATCGGCCTTTTGTAAAAGTTGTTGATTCCCTCTCAGCTGAACACGGACAGTTTGAAGTCCCAAAAATGGATCGTGCTTCTATGGGAAAATTCTTTCTGGACCCATGCTCCCGGGAGATGCAATACCTGGAGTGGCCACTAGTCTAGAGAGAGAACGCCTCATCCAGTTTTATTATAGATCCATGAGTTAAAAGAGAAACTGCATGAACATGTTACAAACAGAACAAGCATCAGCGAAGACAAAGACTAGACTAACAACTGAGAGGCTCCTGATCATGATCAGTCAGGTCTTTCTGTGTGGAGTTTGCATGTTCTCCCTGTGTCTGTGTCAAGTTTGCATGTTCTCTCTGTGTCAGTTCTGCATGTTCTACTGTGTCGAGTTTGCATGTGTCTTTGTTGAGTTTGCATGTTCTCTATGTCAGGTCTGCATGTTATCTGTGTGTCAGGTCTGCATTTGCATGTTCTCTCCATGTCTGTGTGAAGCCTGCATGTTCTCTCTGGGTCTGTGTCGAGTTTGCATGTTCTTTCCATGTCTGTGTTGAGTTTGCATGTTCTCTCTGTATCACATTTGCATCTTCTCTCTGTGTCTGTGTCAAGTTTGCATGTTCTCCCCGTGTCTGTGTCAGAAGGTTTCCTGAATGTGTTTAGAATGATGTTGAGCTGAGTCAGAACAAGTAGAAGACACATAGACTAGTACACACATGGACCAACATGAACCTCCATGGAGATCTTATTGCGTTGGCTGGAATGCTCCACAGTACAGCATTATCTGCATTAACAGGTACAAATTCCTTGAAAACACAGATCCTAGTTTAATATGACAGTGTGAAAGATTGTAGGTCAAGCAATAACATCTGGCCCTGCTCTTTTGTGCATGTGCGGTCATGTCACCGCTCATGTTTACATAATGTACAGTGCAATGTGGGTCACACACACGCACACGCGCACACGCGCGCACGCACGCACGCACACACACACACACACACACACACACACACACTCTCACTGTTATGTTAAAGATCTCTGCTCCGTTTATGGGCCTGTGGAAAGGAAAACGGACGTGAGAAAAAACGGACTCAGTGCAAGCTAAAGGTGCACTGCGTAACATTTCTGCTGGAGGGTCCATAACCTGCTTGTCTTGACGGAGATGTTACTGCTCTGCCTGTGTAATGTTGCACAGTATGGCATTAAACTTTATCTCTAAGCTGCTAGCCCGTTACTAACTCAAGTACTTTTACTAGCACTCACGCCTCAGAGCAAGAAGGTTCTGGGTTTGACTCCCGATTCCTTGGGGGTCATTCTGTGTGGAGTTTGCATGTTCTCCCCTTTCTTTGTGTGGAGTTTGCGTGTTCTCCTTGTGTCTGGGTGGGTTTCCCTCAGCTAAGCACCCCTCATGAACACTTCTTATTTGTGAGAGCGTTAGTTATGACCATTACAGTCTGTGGTCCTGACCAAGACGAGCTCCAGCCCTGGAGATGGGTCTCGGTGCTCTGGACAGGTGACCCCAGTGACACTGAAGGATGCTTCCTACTTCCTTCAACAGTAATTACACGCCGCATTGTTCACGAAGGTCTCTTCAGTCCATATTCTGCCTCACGTCGAAAATATCCGGGGGTTATGTCTCTCTCTTTCGTCTGCAGACACTGGGAGAGTTAGGAAAAAACACCCAGGAGCAGTGACCTCATGGAGCGGTCGCCATGGAAACAGACACACACACACACACACACACACACACAGGGGCCTTCCCGTTTTAACATTAGCCTGTACTTTATTTCCACATATGTATCACCACAGTGCAGCTGAAGTCGGATTCAAATGGAGCAAACACAAAGGGAGGCCTGGACCAGGTGTCCGACTCTAAATATCAAAACTAGAAGTGCTGGAAAGAGTACTGAAAATATATACTCAAGTAAAAGTACAGTTACATGACTAAAAATTTACTCAATTACAAGTTCAAGTACTACTGCCTAAATGGT
>NW_026571353.1:1263509-1326009 GCF_026225935.1 Boleophthalmus pectinirostris | reverse complement strand
CGGTTTTATATTGATTAAGGCCAAAAAACTAATAAAAACCAAGAAACATTATTATGAAACAATGTGATTGATGCATGGTGCCCACAGAACCTCCTCAGACCTTCTCAGACCTCCTCAAGACCTCCGGTCATTTTTCTCTTCCTGTCCCATAAGTCCTTGTGAGGAAGTGGGCGGGGCCTCTGACACACTACAGTCCGACTCTCCCATAAAGCCCATTGTGTCAGTCATTAGTCACTGGAGCTCAAACTGACAAGTGTCTGATCACGCCAAGAGTTACACAACAACAGAGAGAATAAAGATCCTCAAAGACCAGAACAACCAACGAGTCTACTCATCATCAGATCATCAGAATTACAGGAAGAACAGGGGAGTTTTGAAACTAGACCAGAGCTAAACAAGGACTAGACCAGAGCTAAACCAGAGCTAAACCAGAGCTAAACCAGAGCTAAACCAGAGCTAAACCAGAGCTAAACCAGGACTAGACCAAAATTAATCCAGAGCTAGACCAGGACTAGACCAGGACTAGACCAGAGCTAAACCAGGACTAGACCAAAATTAATCCAGAGCTAGACCAGGACCAGACTAAAGCTAGACCAGGATTAGACCAGGACTAGACCAGAGCTAAACCTGAACTAGACCAGGACTAGAAGTGAGCCAAACCATGACTAGACCAAAACTAATCCAGAGCTAGACCAGGACTAGACCAGGACTAGACCAGGACTAGACCAGGACTACACTAGACCTAAACCTGGACAAGTCCAGGACTAGACCAGGACTAGACAAGACTAGACCAGGATCAGATTAGAGCTAGACAAGGACTAGACCAGGACTAGACCAGGACTAGAAGCGAGCCAAACCAGGACTAGACCAAAACTAATCCAGAGCTAGACCAGGACTAGACCAGAGCTAAACCAGGACAAGACTCGCACAGCTAAACCAGGACTATACCAAGACTAGACCAAGACTAGACCAGGACTAGACCAGGACTAGACCAGGACTAGACCAGGACTAGACCAGGACTAGAAGTGAGCCAAACCAGGACTAGACCAAAACTAATCCAGAGCTAGACCAGGACTAGACTAGACCTAATCCTGGACTAGACCAGGACTAGACCAGGACTAGACCAGAGCTAGACCAGGACTAGACCAGGACTAGACCAGGACTAGACCAGGACTAGAAGTGAGCCAAACCAGGACTAGACCAAAACTAATCCAGAGCTAGACCAGGACTAGACTAGACCTAATCCTGGACTAGACCAGGACTAGACCAGGACTAGACCAGAGCTAGACCAGAGCTAGACCAGGACTAGATCAGGACTAGACCAGGACTAGAAGTGAGCCAAACCAGGACTAGACCAAAACTAATCCAGAGCTAGACCAGGATCAGACTAGAGCTAGACAAGGACTAGACAAGGACTAGACCAGGACTAGACTAGGACTAGACCAGGACTAGACTAGGACTAGACCAGAGCTAAACCAGGACTAGACCAAGACTAGACCAGGACTAGACCAGGACTAGAAGCAAGCCAAACCAGGACTAGACCAGAGCTAGACCAGGACTAGACCAGAGCTAGACCAGGACTAGACCAGGACTAGACCAGGACTAGACCAGGACTAGACCAGGACTAGACAGGACTAGACAAGGACTAGAAGCGAGCCAAACCAGGACTAGACCAAAACTAATCCAGAGCTAGACCAGAACTAGACCAGAGCTAAACCAGGACAAGATTCGCACAGCTAAACCAGGACTAGACCAAGACTAGACCAGGACTAGACCAGGACTAGACCAGGACTAGACCAGGACTATACCAAGACTAGACCAGGACTAGACCAGGACTAGACCAGAGCTAAACCAGGACTAGACCAAGACCAGACCAGGACTAGACCAGGACAAGACTCGGACAGCTAAACCAGGACTAGACCAGGACTAGACCAGGACTATACCAGGACTAGACCAGGACTAGACCAGGACTAGACCAGAGCTAAACCAGGACTAGACCAAGACCAGACCAGGACTAGACCAGGACTAGACCAAAACTAATCCAGAGCTAGACCAGGACTAGACCAGGACTAGACCAGGACAAGACTCGGACAGCTAAACCAGGACTAGACCAGGACTAGACCAGGACTAGACCAGGACTAGACCAGGACTAGAAGTGAGCCAAACCAGGACTAGACCAAAACTAATCCAGAGCTAGACCAGGATCAGACTAGAGCTAGACAAGGACTAGACAAGGACTAGACTAGGACTAGACCAGAGCTAAACCAGGACTAGACCAGGATTAGAAGCGAGCCAAACCAGGACTAGACCAGAGCTAAACCAGGACAAGACTCGCACAGCTAAACCAGGACTATACCAAGACTAGACCAGACTAGACCAGGACTAGACCAGGACTAGACCAGGACTAGACCAGGACTAGACCAGGACTAACTACTGCCAATTACTACTGCCAAAGTCATTTGAAAAGGAAACTGAATAGTTAGAAGTTCTGAACAGAGAAAGTGGGAGGAGGGTCAATCATGTCTGTGTTTGAGGTCTTTTCTGTTGGAGTTGTTCTGCTGGTGGTGGTGGTTTGGAGGTGTTTCTGGAGGAGTTGTTCTGCTGGTGGTTTGGAGGTGTTTCTGTTGAGAGTTGTTCTGCTGGTGGTTTGGAGGTGTTTCTGTTGGAGTTGTTCTGCTGCTGCTGGTGGTTTGGAGGTGTTTCTGGAGGAGTTGTTCTGCTGCTGCTGGTGGTTTGGAGGTGTTTCTGTTGGAGTTGTTCTGCTGGTGCTGGTGGTTTGGAGGTGTTTCTGTTGGAGTTGTTCTGCTGGTGCTGGTGGTTTGGAGGTGTTTCTGTTGGAGTTGTTCTGCTGATGGGTTCATGCCCGGACTAGCAGCAGAGATAAGAGCGGAGCAGATCAGATAGAGCAGGAGCAGAGGAACAGGAAGAAGCACCAAGACACAGGAGACAAAATGTATGTACGAGGCGTGGGGATCAGACAACATTTTCACAAGATGATACAAGAGCAACGCAAGACAGGACTTCACATTATTATTATTATTTTTTATTGTACAAACCAGTTCATGATTTCAGCCTCGTCATTTACTACTGATTTTATTTAAACTAAACTCTTACACTATTCTCTGATCTCTGTTCTAATATAGTTTCCTCATCACAAACAGACATGGACTTGTGTTTTGTTTCATTCACACAAAAAACACACAAACCCTGGAGAGACAGGCTGAGTTCTTCCTGCAAACAGAAAACATTCTGATCCACTGTGTGTGAGTATTAACTAGAAAACTACCACTTTATGATGTCACAAGGTGGAAAAGAGCATTTTAAGCTTTGGGGATTTAAACAGAGTCATAAAAAAGGTTTACTCAAACATGTGAATGAAACAAAACACAAGTCCAGGTCTGTTTGTGGAGAGCTGGAGACGTTCTAACATGGCTCGAAGCTCACGAGGGTCAAGACTGAGTAATACAAGACTTTCAATGAAAAAAAAAAAAAAAAGTTTCTGGTGTTTATATTCAGAAAATTCATATTGGTTGCCATGTTTCATTTGTTTTTAAACAGACAAAAATTGAACATAAAATGATGTTATAAAGATATGGTAACTGGCTCTGTCCATAACGCAGTTACAACATGAGAAAAGGAAAATGTGACCAAAAAGTGTTTAATGCCCCGGTACAGAGCTTTAAAAATGTAATGGTGTGATGTAATGCAGTAGTATAACGGTGTATTATAATGCTGTAGTATAACGGGGTAGTACAACGGTGTAGTATAATGGTGTAGTACAACGCTGTAGTACAACGCTGTAGTGTAACGGTGTAGTATAATCCTGTAGTATAACGGTGTAGTATAACAGTGTAGTATAACGCTGTAGTACAACGGTGTAGTACAATGCTGTAGTATAACGGTGTAGTATATCGCAGTAGTATATCGCAGTAGTACAGTGCAGTAGTATATCCCAGTAGTACAGTGCAGTAGTATATCCCAGTAGTACAGTGCAGTAGTATGTCCCAGTAGTACAGTGCAGTAGTATGTCCCAGTAGTACAGTGCAGTAGTATATTGCAGTAGTACAGTGCAGTAGTATGTCCCAGTAGTACAGTGCAGTAGTACAGTGCAGTAGTACATCGCAGTAGTACATCGCAGTAGTACATCGCAGTAGTACATCGCAGTAGTACATCGCAGTAGTACATCCCAGTAGTACAGTGCAGTAGTACAATGCAGTAGTATATCGCAGTAGTACAGTGCAGTAGTACAATGCAGTAGTATATCGCAGTAGTACATCGCAGTAGTACATCGCAGAAGTACATCGCAGTAGTACAGTGCAGTAGTATATCCCAGTAGTACAGTGCAGTAGTACAATGCAGTAGTATATCGCAGTAGTACAATGCAGTAGTACAATGCAGTAGTATATCCCAGTAGTACAGTGCAGTAGTACAATGCAGTAGTATATCGCAGTAGTACAGTGCAGTAGTATATCGCAGTAGTACAGTGCAGTAGTACATCGCAGTAGTACATCGCAGTAGTACAGTGCAGTAGTACATCGCAGTAGTACATCGCAGTAGTATATCGCAGTAGTATATCGCAGTAGTATAGTGCAGTAGTATAGTGTAGTGTTCTGAGGTTATGAGTTTTGCCTTTGATTGAAGTACACAGATTGATGTCATGAATCAGAAACACTGACTCATGTTGTGATTCCTGGACCTGTCTGAGATCAATAACTGAGCGGCTCTGGTCACATGACTCAACCTGAGTCACATGACACACTGGTACAGGGCTGGGTGAAGCTGAGCAGTGCAGGGGAGAGAAGACTGCTCTGTCCCACATGAAAACATCTCCTCACACTCACATCCAACAATGAGACGCGGCCCAGTCAGTCTGACCAGCCCAGATTCTGACCATGAAAAACAAACCCCAAAGTCTCTTGAATGTCCTGAGAAATACTGGAACCTGATTGGCTGAAGCACCATAACAGAGGAACAAGCAGAAGGATTTTAGAGAAAAGCACAGAGCTCTCTCCTGTCCACAAATGCACAAATCGCTTACCTTCTGAACATTTTTCACACACTAAATAAATCTGTATTTCTGCTCAGGTCTTCTATCTGTATAAGCACAATGCTCCTGTGTGATGGACAGGCCAGTCAGTGGCCGCAGCACCAGACTCAGGAGATGTCATGAGAATTCATCCTGTTGAACACGTGAGAGTAGAGTTTGTGAGCCTGTGTGTTCCATCAGATCTGCTGAGAATAAGATTAAATGTGCTAGTTCCCTGCAGGACTGTCAAAAGTATCGAAAATCAGACACTAATCAATACTCAAACTAGTATCCAAACTAGATATTAGATTTGAGCTGGTGCTGATACTAAAAAGTCACATAGACAGGACAGAAGTGAAGCTTTCTTAAATGTCTTTAGAATGATGTTGAGCTGTACCAGAGCACATAGTCTAGTGTTCACAAATGGACCAACATGAACCTACTGCACCATTGAGGATTACACACATATAACACACATGGAATAGAAAAGAAGGTATTATCATTTAATGTGGAATAACACATTCTATTGTCTAAATAAATAGTGTTTAATTATAATAATTATTATTGTGGTATCAGAATTGGTATTGAGTATTGAATCAATTTCTCCTCAGTATCAAAACTGCGTTTGAAACGTTGGTTCTTGTAGTTGTAATTACAGAGAGCACAGGGGGTTTGCCGTAGATTTATATGGAACATTCCCAATTGCAGGTTGTGTTGTTGGAAATTCTATAATTGTAACATGCAGATTATTCTTTACAGGAAAATTGTACTCTGATCTTCAGGACTTTTATAGGTTACAGTTAGCAGATTACAAAGCAACTTTTATTTTAATCTCCTTGTGTCTTCAAGGGGTGTTATTCTCAAATTTGCCAATCCTGCAGTTTAAAATGTGCACTGTGGATCTTTTTATTAAAAAAAACAAAAACATACAGACATCATTAGTGAGTATGGTATAAGATCTCGTGCCACAAGAGTTCTCTCGTGAGACAAAACTGCCAAAAGATAGTGAACGCATGAGAAAAATTGTTAGATTTTTAAATTTACATTTAGATTTGACAAAAAAAGGGTCACGTGTTGGTGAGTTACATTTCTTACAGTTCCAAAAAAGCAGTACTCAAAATAAGAAATCAAATAAAAAACTAAATCGTGAAATGTACAGTATATATTAGAAATGATGTCTTGCCTCTTGTTCTTGTGGACACAGTCTTGTATCTCCCTCATACTCTGATCCCTGCTGCATGTAACAGCACAGTGTGGTTTACTTGAGGAGCAGGCTAGGAGAGGCGTTCAACTGCATGAAGTAAGAAAGAGCCAGCAGAATATTAGATGTGCGTTTGGACGTGTTCTTCTCACTTTTGGATCAGGGAGCTGTGACAAACTACAGTCCCTCCACAGTGGACTAACACACATCGTTTTGTTTTGTTGAAGTGAAAACTACTGGAGTTCAGTGTGTTTATTTGTACTAAAGAAAGCAAAGAAGTTGTGAGTAATACAGTTCACGCCTGAAAATCAAACGTGTGGAAATGTAATCGAGATGTTGCTTATCTATTTGTTTCAAAGGTGTGGTCATGATTTTATGGTGTTTTTTTATTACCAATTATAGTTTTAGTGCTAAATTACTAGATGCACCTGGACATTTCATAGCTCTCCCCTATTGGGTTGTTTGCTGTAGACTGGGACAGTGGTGTGAGGTTTTGGAGAAAGGTTTTGGGACAAAGACAATTTGAATGTAACTGTTTATTGCGCTCGGATTCCCCTGTGCATGTAAACGTGCTGAGTGACTGCAGAGATGAGCTGTTGTTGTGGAGGTCCACACAAACACGAGTGAGTCATCCCCAGCCTGAGCCCTCCTGTGTGGGTGTGTGGGAGGCATAATGACCCCCTGAGCCTGGAGCATGGACCAAAGCTACAATCACCGCTCCAGCCACCAGCACAGCACAAAGACGAGGGTGAGGGCAGCCTGATTCCACTGCTCACAACACACGATAACACAAGATAACTCAATCCTGCTGGTTTGATAAAGAGAAAGGAAAGGTTGCACTAGACGAAAACAAAGCAGGATGTAACGCTACAGAGAAACATCACAATAAAAGAGAATACTGAAACTACTTGATGCCACTGATAAAATAAGAATCAAGCAGGAGAGTCCCATTAAACCTTTTGTTAACCTTACAAGTTATGTATTCAACCGTCTATAGCACAAGTCGTATTGTATTACAAAAACATCACAAAAATCTTCATCTACCAGTGTTGGGAAGGTGACTTTTAAAATGTATTCCCCTACAGATTACAGATTACATACACCAGAATGTAGTTTGTAACGTAATCCATTAAATTACTTAAAGTGAGAAATGTAATCTGAATACTTTGGATTACTTGATTTGCTGTAGAGAAACAAAGATGAGGATATCGTATCATAAGAAGTTTTATCTGCTAAAAGAAAATGAAAAGCCCAGACTTTACTTAACCGTATTAAAAATAGTATTGATAGAAGACGAGGAGACACGGTCCACGCGGCATGATTTAGTCCTGTTTTAGTCCTGATTTAGTCCTGATTTAGTCCTGGCATAGTCCTGCTTTTAGACCTGGTTTTGACCTGGTTTAGACCTGGTTTAGATCTAGTTTAGATCTAGTTTAGATCTAGTTTAGATCTAGTTTAGACCCGGTTTTAGACCTGGTTTAGACCTGGTTTGGTCCTGGTTTAGACCTGGTTTAGTCCTGGTTTAGACCTGGTTTAGATCTAGTTTAGTCCTGGTGTAGATCTAGTTTATTCCTGGTTTAGATCTAGTTTAGTCCTGGTTTAGATCTAGTTTAGACCTGGTTTAGTCCTGGTTTAGATCTAGTTTAGTCCTAGTTTAGATCTAGTTTAGTCCTGGTTTAGATCTAGTTTAGATCTAGTTTAGCCCTGGTTTTAGTCCTGGTTTAGACCTGGTTTTAGACCTGGTTTAGACCTAGTTTAGATCTAGTTTAGTCCTGGTTTAGATCTAGTTTAGATCTAGTTTAGACCTGGTTTAGTCCTGGTTTTAGTCCTGGTTTTCGTCCTGGTTTAGTCCTGATTTAGATCTAGTTTAGTCCTGGTTTAGCCCAAAATGTGAAAACAGGAAAATACCTCCATGTAATCCATTTATTTCAACAAAGTAACTGTAATCCAATTACCACTCACTGAAACAGTAACTGTAACTGAATACAGTTACTCATAATTTGTACTCTGATTATGTAACTCCGGTACATGTAATCTGTTACTCCCCAACACTGTCATCCGCAAAATGGACTTTTCAAAACTTTTAACCATGTTATAGTTTCTTCACATGGACCCTCTGAAGTTTGTGCATGTTTGAATAATCTTGATTCTTCTGTATTCAAGACGTCATTGCTCCAATTCATCTCCTTTCCCAGCTCCACCGGTACACACCCACTGTGACGTACACACTTCTTTCTGGATTGGTGATACACGCAGGACTTGGCAGTGTCACACAGTCATTTTGGTACAAATGAAAAATAGTACTTTCTAGTGTGATGTGCAGCTATCCATGGGAGGGGCCCACAGCATGCAGCGCTTTGTTGGGAAGATATTTACAGCGACGTCAGCTCACACTGGACACCAACTTTCTAAAGCAGGAGTCAGGAGTTTCTTTATGAAGTTGTTTTAGATGAATATTGTGATTTAAAATGTCCAAATTATAACATAAAGATCATAGATTATAACTATATAGCAGAGAGTTTTTAAGACAGTAAAACTCAGGAACAGTGTCTTTAATGAGGCGCTGAACTATGTGTTTAAATCATACAAAAATGAACAGACCAAATGAATAATTCAAGTGCCAGAAAGAAAGATTGTCTTCCTCATGCTTAAACTGTCTCTGCATTTTGGATGGAGTTTTCCTGTTGATGACACAGGCAGAGGGATTCAGCGTTACAACTCACTGTTACTTCCTGTATTTTACATATTTGTTGTGTAAATCTATGATAAATATTGATCACAGGTATTATCCCACCAACCCAAGTCAGAATGAGAACATTTTACATTTTACTTTAACTATTGCTTCATCGGCAGTATGCTCAGCAGAGACAGAGGTGGGACCATGTGGTTTCCCTGCGTGATGTGAGGTAACTTAAAACATACACACACACACACACTAATCCTCCATACTACTGCTCTAGACCAGGATCCTGACTCCATCTCCAGAAGGATCTACAGTATATAATCAAGCAGAGAAAACATTGTGTAACGCTCCATATTGACACAGTTTCTTCTGACAAAGCGCGCGGCAGCTAAGCATACACACTGATAATCTTACATCATGTGAGGCCAAGGCCGTGTCCTCCTGTGGATAAAAATAATCTGCAGAGTATGTTATGAAATATGGATGCAGAGTGGAGAGAAGGAGCAGAAAGCAGTGAGCGCACCCACAGAGACGCACTGACCCACTTACAGAGCTGGTCAAAGTACTGCATTTTATTACTTCAGTAAAAATAAAAGACACAGCAGGTCAAATATTAATCCAGTACAAGTAGAAGTAGCTCAGTCAAATTATTACTTAAGTTAAAGCACTGAAATATTTGCTGCAGAAACTACTACTAGCCTTACATGAGTCTCTCACCTAAAATGTCTCTGATCTGAATGGTCACTACCCCCAGCTCCTGCAGCCAATCATGGCTCAGTGCTAGTGCAGCCTCTGCAGCTCCAGGAGGAAATTCTGAAGGTTCTGAGGTTGTGAGCTTTCACATGAGGTCTGTCCATTTACTGAGAAAGAGGAAACATGTGTGTGTCTCAGTCTGCAGGTTAAAACTCTGGTGAGTCAGTGATTAATCCAGTTACAGTGCAGACCACATACAGTTCAGAAGAAGGAAGAACAGCTGAAATCTGAAACCAAATTACACTTCGGGAGGAAGTGCAGTATCTTTAGTGTTCATTTGAAATTTCAAAGGTCAAACATATTTCAAAGGCATTGTATGAATCATAATTGGCTTCATTTAGGGCACAGCTTTATGAAATCTAACCTTTTGTTAATAACTGACGTATTTCTTTTGACATTAATAGACAATTACAACTCTTTGTATTGGACTGATTGATTATTATTATTATTATTATACTGACATTATTCCACAGACAGTCATATTTAACATACACAGACTGAAAGGGTGGAGGCTGAAGCTGGAGTTTATTCTGCCTTTATTTTATTTATTATTCCTTTGTCAGAGCATCATCTTGAAACCAGTTCATATTCAAAAGCAAAAGGAACAAACAAGCCAATAGCAATACAGAAAAGTACTATAGCACAGAGTAAGTATCACTTACTGTTCTTTTTTTTTTAAGTGGAACAAAGTGGTGCACAGTTTTAGGTCTTCTGTACAATAGTTCCAAACGTCCTCCCTTTAACAGATACAATATTTCATGTTATTCTGATTTTCTTTTTTATCTGACTAGATCTGACTAGTGTGCATTCAACAGTGACATGTATGATTACAGTCACTCCTGTGGAGAATTCTAACATAAAACACAATTACATAGAGCCTCACCGGTAACTAGGGGGTCCCCAAAACTCTATGGGATAATAAGTGTGCTATTCCTTGGGGCCCTCATTAAAATGAGGATATATTGAACAAGGCCCCGAAAATATAAACAGCCCCATCTCCTCCACAGGTCGTCCCTCTTTCAGCCTGACACTGGTGAAGCGGGCGGAGGGCTGGTCCAGTGGGTTGGTGCAGTGGGCTTATTCTGACCCACAGAATGAAAGTGTGCCAGCATGAAGTGAACCGTACCACGCTGGCTTAGATAACTCACCATTATAGAGACACGCTCTGTAATAAAAAGGACGTACAACAGGCTGGGCAGGCTATTCATGTCTGATCTTCCACTCCACTGAGGAACAACACTGAACACACTCTGCAGCAGGAGAGTGGGGGGGGTGGATGAGAGGGCGATGGGTGCCAGTGCAGATGGTGGGTGCTCTGCTGTTGTAGCCCAGGACACTGACATGTTCGTCAAATTAGAAGGTGGGGGGTTTAATCCTGCGAAGGCAATTACTGCGCTGTTCTAATGTCTTTCTTGAGAACTAAATGTCTTTATGTCTCAGGGGTTTGAGACAGAATAAGAGCCCACGCAGACAGGATATGAAGAGGAGCTTTGTCAGTTGTTTATTGCAGCACTTACAGTTGTGACTAGAATGACTCTGGCACGGTCATATTTTAAAACCACCTTATAGATAATGAACTGGCAGAAAGCACATTCTCAGTAATGGGCCTTTTAAAGTGCAACTAAACACTGAATCAGCCTTTTTTGCTGCTAAACTATGCTGTTTTAATGACATTGTGTACTGATCCTAGACTGTTTCTGCAACTGTAATTCAAACAAGGTAAAACTACAGCTGTCTGGACAAAAACAGTCCAAAAGTGAGTATGTGCTGCGTCCAGTGGACACTGCGATTTCCAGTACTATGTGGCATCATGCATGACCTACCCAAAGATAAGGACCATAGGTGAAGGTAGGAACAGAGATCTATAAACCAGGACTCAACCAGAACTGAACCAGGGACCATAAGTGAGAGAAGGAAAAGAACTAAACCAGGACTGAACCACAGTGAGAGAACATAGACTAAGAGGTAAAGCTTTTATTTGGACTCAGCCCAACAGTTTAGTACAGCCTCCACATCACTCTGATATCAGTATTGGTATTGGTGGATTCCTGAATTGAATCATTGTCTTATTATGTCTATCCATCATCCTCCGTCCTCTGCACCTCCCCTCACACTATACACACACACTATACACACACACTATACACACACACTATACACACACTGCACCATACACCACACACCGCACTATATACACCGCACTACACACACACCACGATCCACACCACACTATGCACACACCGCACTATATACACCCACTATACCACGCCATACACACACACCTCACACTATACACACATCATACACACACACACCGCACTATACACACACACCTCACACTATACAGACACACACCGCACTATACACACACACTGCACTATACACACACCTCACTATACACCGCACTATAAACACACACCACACTATACACACACACACCATACTATACACACACCTCACTATTCACATCACTACTCACACCTCATTATACACACACCGTACTATATACAGACTGCAATACAAACACCCCACTACACACACCGCACTATTCAAACCACACTATCCACTTCACTACACACACCTCACTATACACACCGTACTATACACACACTGCACTATACACCTTCATACGCCTTCATATCCACATCCTCAGCTCATCTCCCATGGGTTCCCCCAGCCCCTCTGTGCTCCCTCCTGTGACACACTGGGGTCAGTGGGTCAGTAGGTGCCCTCCATACAGCTCTCTCAGCCACACTAGCCTGAGGACATTGTGATTGAGGTTTAATGATGGAGGAAGGAGACATTATGCTCGCCCTATGCACACACACACAAAGGTTAGCCTGCACAGAGGACAGGACTGTGGCCAAACCCGATCAGATCACACAAACACACACACACACAAAAATCAACACCGTCGAGTTTAACTAACTATGGCTAACATGGTAGAAATGCATTTTAAAGTTGAACTTTAAACTTTAAACCATGCATTTTGACTGTTAAATGGCAAATCCTAAAATTCTTCTAAATGCTATCATGCAGCCATTTATAGTTTTTCACTCTTCTGCCTAAATACACAAATACAAGACTTTTTTCCAAACATCCACAGACCAAGTGTGTGCAAAATGAGAGGGTTTTTCAAAATGAAATTAAAATGCTTAACTTTTTAGACACAATAACAACACAAATGCCTCCTGATCAAATGAGCCACATGAGCTCAGATCAGCCTTACACACACACTCACTCACACACTCCTCTGACCCTCTCCTCTGCATTCTCTGTATGATATAATTAGTTTTGTTGGTTCTCAAAACGATTATCCAATCAGAAAGCAGAATGAGCCTCACATGACTCTCTCATTTGTGTTGACAGTTTCAAAGCTGAAATTCAGTTGGTTTAAATCTAAAATATCTCTCTGATTTGAATGGTCACTAAACCCCAGCACCTGCACCAGTCATGAGTCAGTGCTAGTGCAGCCTCTGCAGCTCATTCTGGAGGTTCTGAGCTTTCACATGAGGCCTGAACATAAACTTGGCTGTGTCTCTATGTGCAGGTTAAAGCTTTAGAGACACAGGTTCAGTTGTGATTGTAGTATTTTTTATTTTTATTTTTTTACTGTAAGAGTGCAGGTACATAGTTCCTTTAAGCCCTTCTTCAGACAGAGGAACCTGAGCTCTCTCCCCATGGTGCAGTCAGTCTACAGCTCAGACCAGAGGACACACACACACACACACACACACACACACACACACACACACACACACACACACACACACACACACACACACACACACACACACACACACACACACACACACACACACACACACACACCCTCCCAGCCTAATGCTCGGATGAAACTGACACATAATCAATGGCACTGCTGGATGGTCTGACAGAGCGTTCACACACCATGAATAAGAGATGAGTTTTCAAAGAGCATCTAAACTCAAGCACTTGTTGGTCTGCAATAATTACCAGTGTGGTCTTTCAAATGGACCAAACACACTGATGACAGATGAATCTGTTCATCTATACAATGATTTGCTCATTGCTGTTAATGTTATTTCAATTTATAATGATGGTGTACTAAAATAAAATGAAGAAAACTGGATAACTGGAAGAGGCATTCAACTGCACAGGATAAGATACAGACAAGAAAATGTGTTTGGACATGTAGTCTTTTAGGTCAGCAGCCATAACAAACTACAGTCCCTCCACTAGAGTTGCCAAAAAATATTGAAAATCAGATGTTAATACTTAACTAGTAGTGAAAGTAGATGCTCATTTACTAAAAAAAAATCAGCAAAGGTTTATGTCTGAATGTCTTTAGAATGATCTTGAGTCTATAAAGCTACGTTCAGACTGCAGGGCTTAACGCTCAATTCAGATTTTTTTTTTGTGAAATCCGATGTTTTTGCGAGGTTGTTCACATTTCCAATTAAATGCGACTTGTATGTGATCTCCAGTGTGAACATTAAACAGCCCAAAAGTGTCCCACATGTGCACTGGAGACACGACGATGTCAACCTCAGCGAGCGTGCTCTGTGTTTACGGAAGTTGTCCAAACATGGATGCAGCATCGAGCACCTGGAGATTTTAAAGTTCCTCTCGTACCAGAGCCAGAACATGAACAACTTACTTGTTTTAAGGAGGAGATTGAGAAGGAGAAGGACGAGGTTTTTGGTCGTGGTGTTTTGTGGGACAGTGTCTGTTGAAAGGAACGTGTGGATGTGGAGACGTAGCCGAGAGTGGTGAGTGGTGATGTGAAGAACGTTTGTGTACATTTGTGTCTTGTTGATAACGTGTAGGTGGATGAATGCACTTTGGCTGTTCAGACTGAAGTCAAAAGATCAGATATGTATTGGTTTCAGGAGCACATATCCAAGTGTCCTGGGTCACATTTGAAAAAATCGGATCTGTGTCGTTCAGACTGTCATTAAAAGATCAGATACAGGAACATAGGGGTAAAAAAAATCGGATTTGGGTCACTTCAGGCTGCAGTGTGAACATAACCTGAGAGCACATAGACCATGACCATGGACCACTATGGAACCTACCTGGACCACTGAGGATTAGACACATATAAGAAAAGGAAACATTTTTAATCTCATGGCAGCAGAATCAGTATTGAGTATTGAGGCTATTCCTTAGTATAAAAATAGAGTTTGAAGAGTTAGTCTCATAACAACACGAGCCTCCAGCACACACCAGCATGCAGTTTAATGGTTTTGGTCCGTTACACTGCAGCCTGCTGTGGGCGGGACAGTGGTCCGACAGGTTTCGGGTTTGATTCTGCTTGTTTGTCTGCTTGTCTTCTCATCGTACTTGGCAGTTTTACAGACAAGATACACACAAACACGCACGATGAGCACTAAACAAACAACTCAGATCAGATCCTGTATAGAGTGTAATTAGTAGGGGTGTGCAAAAATATTGAAATATCGATATATCGTATCGTTTAATGTAATGATACAGTATCGATATCGTGAGCTGCTGTATCGCTATATCGCGTATTGAGTATTTTGGGTGTATTTTACTAAATTATTTTGTTACAGCGCTACAGTTTTGTTGTTTGTTTAGTGGAAGGAAACTCATTCACACAGCAAAAGGTTAAAATGAAAATTAAGAACATTTGACTTTATCTGAGTCGACTCTACCAATGGAATAATTGTTTTTCTAAATTCAGGCGACATTCAATTTCATTTCTTATTTTAAGGGTTGTTGTTTTTCTTTTTTTAAGTGTAGCAAGTTGTATTTTCATATTTTAACAAAAAATTGTCAAGTGGAATTTACTCAAATCATGATAAAACTTTCTTAATTCAAGTCATTTTAACTTGGCTAGATTTAATTGTTTGCAGTGCATGTGACACATTTTCACAGTTTTAATAATTAAAATGTTTTTGTTTCATATTCACTTTGCACAAGACGTGGTTTAATAAAGACTTTTAGTATCACAGACATGATTTAGCCTTTATTTTTATTGAACAGTATCAAATCAATTTGAAATATATTGTATCGAATTGTAAGTTCACTGTATTGAAATATGTATGGTATCGTGGCCTATGTATCGAGGTATGTATCGTATCGGCAAATTCTTAATGATACCCAGCCCTAGTAATTAGTGACTCTAAGTGTCCGCTGTCATGTGACCTCTCCTGTGACACTGCAGCTGATTAACAGTCTATTGATCTCATGAAAAATGCAGCTCCTTCACCCCTGATCATTTAAAACGTGCTCTATTCAGGTCCGACCGGTCTATACGCTGTCCACACCTATATGCAAATATTATGTTTCTTGTCTCCATGGGGTCTTACTTTGAGTAAAAGCAACTAGCCCTGTAGTTTAGACCTCTACCAACATGTTCTGAAATGTCTGTGTGTCAGAAGCCCTCCCCGTGTGTCAGAAGCCCTCCCCGTGTCAGAAACTGTCAGAAGCCGTCCCCGTGTGTCAGAAACTGTCAGAAGCCATCCCTGTGTGTGTCAGAAGTCGTCCCCGTGTGTGTCAGAAACCGTCCCCGTGTGTGTCAGAAGTCGTCCCCGTGTGTGTCAGAAACCGTCCCCGTGTGTCAGAAGCCATCAGAAGCTCTCCCCCTGTGTCAGAAGCTCACCCCGTGTCAGAAGCCGTCAGAAGCCCTCCCCGCGTGTCAGAAGCCCTCGCCGTGTGTCAGAAGCCCTCCCCGCGTGTCAGAAGCCCTCCCCGCGTGTCAGAAGCCCTCGCCGCGTGTCAGAAGCCCTCGCCGTGTGTCAGAAGCCCTCCCCGCGTGTCAGAAGCCCTCCCCGCGTGTCAGAAGCCCTCACCGTGTGTCAGAAGCTCTCCACGTGTGTCAGAAGCCCTCCCTGCGTGTCAGAAGCCCTCCCTGCGTGTCAGAAGCTCTCCACGTGTGTCAGTCAGAAGCCCTCCCTGCGTGTCAGAAGCCCTCCACGTGTGTCAGAAGCCCTCCCTGCGTGTCAGAAGCCCTCCCTGCGTGTCAGAAGCCCTCACCGTGTGTCAGAAGCTCTCCACGTGTGTCAGAAGCCCTCCCTGCGTGTCAGAAGCCCTCCCTGCGTGTCAGAAGCCCTCCCCGCGTGTCAGAAGCCCTCCCCGCGTGTCAGAAGCTCTCACCGTGTGTCAGAAGCTCTCACCGTG
This sequence comes from Boleophthalmus pectinirostris, assembly GCF_026225935.1. NCBI lineage: Eukaryota > Metazoa > Chordata > Actinopteri > Gobiiformes > Gobiidae > Boleophthalmus > Boleophthalmus pectinirostris. The sequence continues at coordinate 1,309,221 of NW_026571353.1, read as the reverse complement.
TGTCAGAAGCTCACCGTGTGTCAGAAGCCCTCCCCGCGTGTCAGAAGCTCTCCCCGTGTGTCAGAAGCCCTCCCCGCGTGTCAGAAGCTCTCACCGTGTGTCAGAAGCTCTCCCCGTGTCTCTATGGGGTCCTGTTCTGTGTAAACGCTGCTAACCCTGTAGTTTAAACGTCTATAAACATGTTCTAAAATGCATGAGATCCTTGTACAAGTTCAGCACTGCATATTCTATTTTTTCCTCAAATGTTAACACTCACACACTGGTTTAAATGTGAAATTATAAAATGACAAAATCTTAATTGAAAAAAAATTGCCAACCAGTCAACACAGCAGCCAGAGCGCAAAGGGCAGTCTCTTGAATAATTCCATTGACAGTAAACACAAGGAGGGCAGGGCGAGCCGGAGCACAGGTGGGGGCTGGGCTCAAGAATACTAATATCTCAAGTATTGTTTGTTTTTCTTTTGATCAAACGATAGATTTAAGTGTTTGATCTACTAGAGCCAGTGTGATGTGAGCTTACAGGTAGATTGTGTTTACAGGTACAACAGCCCTCCTCAACATAATGAGTGTTTCACAGCCAGCTGCTTGGAGCTCTTCATTAGTGGATATTATGGGCTAACCTTGAAGAGAGCGCGGATTTACAGAGCTGTTATGGCTGTCCTCAGATCTATCCATCTTGACGACCTGCTGCAAATCCATGTTAGTACAGAAAATCCAACAAGTGTTTTAATATTACGCAGTACAGCTGTTGAGAGTGCCTGTTGTAATTACCATTTCTCTACCAGCCTCACAAAAGCATGGGGCTGGTCAATTAAATAAAAATGTATCACTATTTTTATTCATCATTATTGATCAATCTGAGTTTGAAACAGATACAAACGTTTTTTAAAAATGCATTTCCTGAAGATAAACAATACAAACATTCAATTTCTACTGAACACCATGTTGGACCATGTTGCGTTTTCTTGTTTTTAACAGGACCCTCACACGTAACCCATTTTACGCCACGGAAATGAACAAGTTTTTTTTTTTTTCATTTTTAAGTTGATATAAAATGACACTGAGTTGAGATACCAAACTTCTGATAGATGTTATTTGAACACAGAGTAGAGGAGTACAAGTCTACAAAATTTCTGCCCTTTGTGTGTGATACTTACAGAGATATCGACCTGTGAAAATGGTCGAGAAAAAAAATGACGTGCATTTTGGGCCTGTAAATGGACACATCCTCTCCTCACTAAATGAGCTGTAACTTAAAAAGTAATGATAGAAAATCACTAAAATTTCACAGGGTTGGTACATGATAGTAAGGGACCAGCTGGTAATTTTTACAAAATTTTTAAAATCATGATGTGTGAGATTTTCTGGAAATTTGATGAAATGGCGTGGATTGACCCAAAAGTGGTTTTAAAAGCTTCCTTCATTCACTTGTCTTAAGACCTATTCTGCAAAAATAGAATTTCAGAGCTTGAAGTCATGTTATAGTTTTTTTCCTTCTCCTTTAGCCTCTACAGTTATGTTTAAAGTGATTCATGCATGTTTGACTCATTTTTATTCTCCTGTATTCAAGACGATGTAACTCTGTTTTAACCGTTACCGGTCCACCCCACTGCGACGTACTTGTGATCTCCATTTTTTATTTTCTGAGGATTCGGCAACGTCACGTGGTCATTTTGGTACATGTTTTTAAAATCTGGTTGCTAGTGTGACAGCGTGCCATGCAGCACTTTGTTGTGATGATGTTTACTGCAGTGTCAGCTCCCATTTCTAACGCAGAAGTCAGCGCACTTGTTTTTATCGTTTTGGATGAATATTGTGATTTAAATTCACACAGATGTCATAGATCAACTATAGCAGACATAAGCACAATAGATTTGCCACTTGATAAAATATGTAATGACAAAAAAAAAAATCTACTTTTTTTTTTAAGTTTGTTTGTGAGCAGGCTTCATAAATAAATGCTCTGTGCAATATTATCCAGTTGCGCTTTTAGTTTTGGAGCCAAACTCTGTGGACACTTCTATTTGCCCAGAAGCTTCTCAGAGTCATATGAGGACCAGACAGCGTGGAAACATGGTCAGGAGCTCCACAAAAAGCTGCAGAACAAAGGTGATACTGTGTGAAGATGAAAATGAAGTGAAAATGTCCTCCCCCGCTCCCTGGGCAGGCCATGTGGAGCGCGTGTGGGTCTTTGGGAGGGGCCCCAAATCTGACAGAGATGTTCCACAGCAACACTAATGAGGCTTTAAGCAGGAGAGGTGTTAAATGAGAAAAGATGATCTGTAACTGGAACAAGTCAAACCATCTAACCGTCAGCACAGAGATGATAAAAATTTGCTTTTTTCCATGGCTGATATCGATAACAATATTTAGAATCCAGAGCAGACAATGGCCAATGACGTCTGCCGATGTTTTCAGTTGATATGTAGAGCCGATTTTGGTCATTTCCCCAAATAATCCAATTTGAATTGAATATAAACCCACCCACCCAAATTACTCCACACTGGAGGAGGGAGCAGTGCACTCACATTTTTACACTACTCTCTTTGGACTGAAGTGTTCACACGGGCTTTATGCACATGCTTAAATCTCCAGCAGAAGCTGAATCAGGTGCCTAAATATTCATTAAGAACAACAGCCAAAATGCTACAAAAAAAAGCAAATATTGGCCTGATATATGAGCCTCTCTCTAATATACAAATCTCCAAAGCTGCACTTAACTGGGTCATGTGAGGTCCTCAGCAGAGTCATGCAGATACCCTGTTTGATGTGGGTGTTGGCCTCCTAAACTCTATAAAACCTGCTAAGTCTGTAGTTTAAACTTCTAGACTCAAACTAAAAGGGTTTGTATAACAGTTATGAGCTCGAAGAGCTTCTCAAAAGCAACATTTGGCCCCTGTCTATTTATTCACCACTTTGCACTTGGGCAGCTGCCCTGGGGCGGGCAGATGGGAGCCTGGCTGCCAGACTGAGCCAGTGGCCTTTATGAAGAGCAGCTCTCTGAAGCCACACTCACACAGCATCACCCTCCTCAACCCAACACATCAATAACAGGAGTGTTATTCCTGCAACATCCGCTCACAGCACACATTTGAAGTACACCCCAGACAACTATAACCCCCCCCCTCCTGTCACTACACTCTACAGGAGTGCTGTACATGTGGCTGCTGAGGTATGGGTCAGGTCTGACCACTGCTCACACATGTTACTGCAGCAGCAGGTTTCCATTCAGCCTGAGGCACAGGGACACATCCTGTGACAGGAGGGTTACTCGAGTACAGGAGAAAAGCAGCAAGTAAGAAGAGAGAAAAACAGCTAAAAAAGGGTCAATTCTAGAGATAAGAAAAAGTGGCACTTTTTAAGGAAGATTAAGAATATAATTTAAAATCCCTATTCACTTCCCTGCAAATGAACACAGAAGAATCTGAAGTGCTAAATTATCCAGGAAGCCCAAGTATTCAGCCACATGATCCACTCACTGTAGCCATTCAAACAGAGATTTTGATTTGATCATGATTCATCTTTCAGGCCTATTAATATAATTCTAAATATGGAGTTACACATTCAGAATCAAACATAAACATGTGCTTCCACTGCCACAGCGTGATCATCCTACAGAGAGAGACGCTGTGGAAGACACTGGAAAACTCAGGACACTGACTCGGAGTGTGTGGATATTTAATCAGATATTACTACTTAAGTAACAAAATGATGTATTCACTAACTGCATCACTTTAGCAACAGGCTTATTGTACTTTTGAAAGTATACGCAGAGCAGACTTCTTCTAAGGCCACTCAGCCTATATTTTTATACAATGAACTTAAATTGTATTACTGTTATGTCTTTTTGCTTCAGACCTCGTTTAGAATGAGGCTTCTACCCGTGATTTTACCAGTTTGATACAATGAAATGCCAAATCATTTTGTGGTCTGGGAAAGAAGTTTCTGGCCTGAGACTGAGTGATAATGTGACTACTCAAACTGGATAATCTAATCACCCAATGCACATGTTGTGATTAATTCCACAGATCAGAACTGACAAAAGCACTCCCCAGATCAGTCCAGAACCAGAGACTGAAAATGTGTTTTAACATTAGAAAGTTGCAGCCAAAGAAACATCTCCACAAGCCAAGAAGTAGTTTAGACAACACGTAGTGGAGATCAAACAGTGTTTAGTGCTCTTGACGCCCACTCACCAGTTCGTCCAGGTTTCTCATGTCACACAGTACTCTCTTCTGCGGCCACACGAAGGGCTCCGGCTCGGCCTGCTCCTCTGTACTCCGGTTGCTCTCCACCCGGCTCAGGGGCATGCTCTTCGGGCTCTCCACCGCAGGCTCTTCGGCCTCCATCCTCAGACTCTCCTGGTCCCGGATCTCCTCCTCAATCTCCTCCTCCAGCTGGATCAACATCGGCGCCAACATCCCGAATTTGGACCCTCTCCGAGCAACCTCCAGCAGACACAACACGAAGTTCTTCTCGTTGCACCTCTCCACCAGGTCATTGGTTTCAAACATGAGGACGTCCTTGATCCAGAGCTCCTGTCTGCACCAGCTGATGAAGTTGGACACGTTGTCCCTCGCCAAAAAGGATCCGGGAATCACGTTTCTAGACTGGAACACCACATCCTTGGAAGGCAGCTTCATGGAGCGGGCAGCCTCCGGGTATTCCAGCTGGAAGTCGTGCGCGGCGCGGTTGACGTTGTTGGCGTGCCGACAGAGCGCGCAGCCCGTCTCCAGGCCCTCCATGAAGGTGTCCGCGCTCACGTCCAGCTCGTACAGCGTGTTGAGCCACTCCGCGAGGTCCTCCTTCATGGCGTACAGGTACTCCTCGCTGGACTTAAACGGCCTGATGCTCTTGGAGGCGGCCGACTGGATGTTGCTCTGATCAGCCATATTGTCTGTATCAACGGGATCGCTCTATGTAGCCCTGAGCTTCACGAACGACTCGCAAGGACACAGCAGCGTAGACGTAGCCATGGCGGGGATCTTCTTACCGCATAGCCTCGTCTCTGCGCCTGTGATGTGGAGCTGCCGTTGCGCGTGGATGCCGGATGTCTGTACCAACCCCGTTAGCGCACGCATTGCTGGAGACTTTCAGATCCCACGGGAAGAATCGGCTCCAAGGGCACGAGACGACCGGTTAGTCCTCCCTATGTCCGAGTGATGCTTGTGTTCAGAACAAAAATCCACGTGTCACGGTTTCCGAGCTCTGTCCGCGGCTTTTCATTGTTGAATGGCGAGCGTCTGAAAGCAGCTCGCTGGGACACGTTCAGCCCATGTCGCCGCCTCTCCGCAGAATGTGCCCGACCTGCTGCGCTTCAGAGCACCACATCCCATTATCAGGATCAACTTAACCCTGTGCGCTCCGAGCCACACTGCGCTCACGCCCACGGCTGGAGGGAGGGGCGGACATACGTCCCATGTGAAGGAATCTCAGAAGGTTTCAGGAGGAGGAAAAGTAAAGACTCGCCATACGGAGCAGGCAGGCGTGTCATTAAGATTCTTCAAATATTTAAACATTCTGACTGATTGTGTTACACATGTATTGTGTACATGTAATTGTGTTGTGTTTGACTTAAATTGTTTTTTAAGAGGATAAAACTGATGAATTTAGTAAATGTATATTTTAAATTTTGATGACGATTTTTTTTAGAAGATAATGATTTGGAATCTTGTATTTATGCAAATTAAAATGAATTAATTTGGATTGTTTTCAGTGTTTAATGATGAATTGCATAGTGGTTATGTTAAGAACACATGGTTAATAATGAAATGTTAGATTGTAAAGAGTTTCTTTAATGTATTTTGTACCTGCGCGAGGACTGAAGATGGAAAGGAGCTTGTAGTAAAATCTTAGACTTAGGGAGCACCTTCCAGACTTTAATGTTTTCTGTGTACTGTCCTTGTTTAAATAAATGAACAGTCTTCAGTCCATAAAACTGCGCCATATAACCGAAGATTAAGCCCATGAACAGAATATATGCCGTTTTCCTTTTGCAATGCACCCATTTTTGCACGCTTCACACAGCCTCTGATCGAGGGCAGAGGAACAAACGGAGCGCTCTCATATGGTTTCAGATGACCTCACGATACTGATCTATAGAACAGTAATATTTAATACACATGGGGGCAGCTAAGATTCTTATTGTTAAAGTGCAGATTTGTGTTGTAACCCCCATCTGGAAGTATCTCATTCTAGAATTTGAAAACCACTAATAATTAAGATGGAATAAAACTCCAAATGTGGCGCCCTGTCCAGAAGTTTTAAATCAAACTCATGAACTCCCTGAACCAGCCACAGGAGCGCGCCTGTTTGGATTTGAAAAGAGGGAGGGACGGGGGCTGATGAGGTCATCTGCTGCTCAAGAACAGGAGGGGACCCAAGTCTATGCCTAGAACGTGATGCCCTCTAGAGGCCAAACTCCAAATGCCAGCATGAACTACATGAAACGTTATCATGTGAAAAAATATCAAGAATCAAGAGTCAATTGAGTAAAATTTTATTTCCCAAATTTCTCACACAAGTAAGCATTTCTTGGGAAAGGGGAGAGAGTTCTATAATGAAAAATATCGCATTTGACAGTACGTTGTGAGAACAGTATTAAAAAAATAAAGACAACACACATGCAGAAAACACGATTGAAGCATTTACATGGGCAAACTAAAAAAAGTTGGTGAATGAACCTCACAGGATACTTTATCCACGACACATGGAATCATAAATAAAAGTGTGTCTAAAAAAATCATTCCTCAAGAGGAACAAGTACTTCAGTAGGGCCGCTCCCTGCGCTCCTGACGGTGCTCCCTAAAATACAAGGAAAAAGAAAAACAAAATATGAATATGGCTTAAACACAAACACTGGGGAACTTGATCAGTACAAATTCAGACTTGACCCTAAACAAGTGTCCTTACCTCATGTCCATCTTGCCTCCAGGTGGGCCCATCCCTCTGCCTCCGCGGCCACCCATCCGGTCCATGGGTGGTCCCCCGCGACCTCTGAAGCCTCCCCGGTCCATTCCCCCTCTGCCCCTGAAGCCCCCACGTTCTCCTCCCCAGCCTCCGCGGAAGCCTGGGCCGCCTGGTCCTCCTCCAGCTGGGCCTCCGCGATCCATTCCCCTGCCTCCACGCATGCCCATCCCCCCTCTGCCTCTGTCACCACCAGGGGGGAATGGAGGACCTCCACCAAGACCTTCTGGTTTAGGGGCCTTGCACTGGTTGCACTCCATGCGCCAGGCAAAGTTCTGGTTTCCACAACCCCTGCAAGAAAGAGCAGACCAAAATCAGTTCTCCATGTGGCTCTTCCCCATGGTTGGAAAAGGTCTTTGTATGATAAGCCAAAGTATCTCACTTAGAATTAACCATGAGATGAGCACATTTTAAAAGCTCCATAGCCAAGAGCACCAGGCTCTACTGTAGACTAGTATTTGGCATGTATAATGTAAAGTGGCAGACATACGGGTTTGGACACTCCCAGTCTCCAGCCCTCTGTTGCATGTTGCCTCCGGTTGGTCCACCTCGGCCCATTCCACGTGGTCCTCCTCGTGGGCCGAACCCCCCTCTGTCTCCGCGCCCCATCATACCTGTGGAAGACAAGTTCATGTTCAGAATGCCCTCGTCTCTTATTCACACACGCACTTATCTGCATGTACCAACCTCCTCGGCCCATCATACCATCGCGCATGGGCATTCCTCCTCTCATCCCTCCCATGGTAGGCTTACGACGGGCCATAGACACGTTCAGTCTCCTGCCCTGGAACTCTTTCCCTGAAAGAACAATGAATGAGCTCAAGGGTCCATAATGCTTTTCTGAAAAGGTCAATCAATATAAAAGCACATACCATCAAAGTACTCCACTGCTGCCTTTGCACAGACTGGCTCCTCATATGACAGCGTGGCATCTCCTTTTGGCTTCCCGGTGTCTTTGTCTTCATACAGATTAATTGCAGGCTTTCCAAGTCGACGGTTCATCTGCACGTACAGATATATGCAATAAATTAAACAAAACAAAAACATCTCATAGAAGCCCATAAGACAGCCTCTTTACCCTGATTGGGCCGACGTGCTTGAAGAACTCTGCCATCTCGTCCACAGTGGCATTCTCAGTGAGTCCTTTGATATAGATTGTGCTGTTCTCAGAGTCATCCTGCTCCTCAGGACGGCCTGAAAAACGGTCCATCCATTTCAATCTCAAGACTTATGAACTTTAACATTAAACAGTGGAAACTATTTGACATACCCATCTCACGCTCTCCATCGCCACCCATGGGTCCTGTGGTTCCGCAGGAGAGAACAAATGAGACAAAAATGAGTGACCGAACCAAGAAAAATGTTTAAACACCTGAGGAACACTATCAAATCACTTATAGGCACTCATATACTGTCAGCCATATTTGAATGTTGAAATGAAATGTTATGGTACACTGCTATTACCATCATTGTATTAAAATACCTCAAACCCTTTTGCAAGTGTTTGAATCTAAGATGTGTAAACAAAAACCCAGATAAAGGCTGATAGGATTTGCATAAAAATACACCGTAACCAGAACAAACTGTCAAAACCCTTCAAAGATTCTCTTGACCGTAATACCAGGCTGAATGGTACCAGATACCCAAAGTGAATGGGGATTGAAACATGAACTCCCATTATTTATAAAACCAGTGAATACTCAGATACTGGACACATTAGTTTAAAGCTTTGAATGCACTAACCAGTGTAACTCGTCAACTTACCACCAGGCTTACTGAAGCCACCTCTGTCTCCAGCGCTGTTAGGGGAATAAATGCAGATATGAAGGCGAATTCTCTTTTACAGCCACTCCCCATGGCTCGAGCAAGTGGCTTGATTGAGGGGTTAATGCAAACATGTGGAATATTTTACAGAACAACTCCCCAAAGTAAACTGGGGGAATCTACTCATCTATAGTAACTGGTATGTTAACAGAACAAGTTAGAAGACAACTCATTGTAACAAGGAAAAACAATCATCTTTGCACAAGGTTTGCAGATGCATAGCTATACCCAACAGTGTCACTTAACAGTTTGGAACTTATAAAAACAGTTGAAAAGAAAATGTACAAAATTGGAAACATTAATATAATTCACCTTAACATTTGTTTAAAATACCAGTAACAATTACAGTTTACCAGGATGTGAACAAATTAAACCATATAGCATAATACCCATCATGCTTATATGAAAAAAAAAAAACTCCAGAGTTCTTGAAAAAGGCATCCCCGTTTCTTTGCTCTACTCCCTCTTGCTGCTTAAGCTGGCGCCTCTGCACTGAGTACAGATAGTGTTTAGAGAATAGATGCTTTTAAATGGCTCTCACTGTTACCTGTACGGTATAAATGTGACAAAGCATGTTAAAAATGTATTTCAAAACACCAACAAAATTAAAACACATTCAGGACCCCTCCCAACATGCCCACAAAACAAACCTGTGCCAACACTAGCTAAACTACACCTGGACACCAGGAGTCATGTGAATAAAGACATTACTGTTGTCCTCAAAACACATTGCATGACTATAGTGACTTGGACTTGTGTTTCACATGAACAGATCAGATGCAATATCACAAATGTCAGTTTAGCTGCTGCTGCAGTTTCCTGCACAGTACGGCTTTGTTCACATGATCCATCTTTCGGCTGTGTAAAGTAGCTTTATGGAAAGAATTTACCCTAGAATAAGTCACTCTTCTGCCTTAGAGGTTTTTCAGTTTGACTCTAGTGTATGTGTGTACTATGCATGTGACCAAGTGTGTCTCCCACTTAGACAAATATGATATAATGTTGGGTGCTGGTGAAAGTGGTGCTGTCCAAGAGCTGTAAGAAGCAGAAAACTATACCGCTAAGTTAGGCTGGGCAATATGCCTTCATTTTTTCCCCCTCCATCTAATTGGTTACGTGCAGTTTCTGATTCAATTTTAGCTGACTGAAAACAAAAATGGCTTTCAATATTAATTTCCTGAACATAAACAATAGACTTTTAAATACTGCTACTCGACAGAAAAAAACTGAACAGAGGACTGGCTGTAGACCTCTCGATTAAAAAGACCCAAGCTGAGAAATCAACTCAATGTAAAAAAATAAATAAAAAATTGATTTAATTAACAGACATAGTCTGAGTGTTGGAAAGCAATCCCATCTATGATGACACTAAAGTTTGCTCTCTGTCAGACACTGGACATTTACCAAAAAGTGTATCATTGACATAATGTTATAAAATTCTAAAGTACTTGGGCAGGGCTCTGCTATTCAACATTTAATGTTTCCTGGGAACTTGTTCAGCTCAATTTCTAAACTACGGTAGCTCAGAAAATATCAGAAAGTGAGGGATAGTGGAGTCCTTCCCTTTAGGTTAACAGTGTATACCCAATTATTGTTGTATTGTATTATTACTATTCAATGGAATGGCTGAACTGGAGCATGCAATGCTCAAACTTCAGTAACACCAAACAAACCAAAACCCTTCCAAAGCCATCTGGTACCAACTCATTCTAATATTCAATTTTAATGACCCATAGTCACAGTCATTTTGAAAACTTGTGCAACGTCATTGTGGCAAATAGAAAAATACTCCATACTCCACAAAAACTGTTATTTAACTCTTAAACACACCATGGATATTTACCCAAGAGTGTAACTTTAAAAATTCTCCAAAAGAGCTAAAAAATAATGAAGGGTTGAATCCAAACACTTGTGTCACTCTTGCTCCCGTCATGTACTGTGTTTACGTTTTGTGGTGACAAATTTCAAATAAATATGGATAACTGACCTGATTTAATTTGTGAAGTTAAAGAGTATGTGGACATTTTGGAAACTACTTCAGAAACTGTCAAAAGATTAGACCCATTAGACTAGTGAAATTGTGTGAATAACCAGACCCCTAACTACAAGTAGCTCTCAGCATTGTGCATGCCCTATCATAGAACCTTCAGACTCAAACCTTGTAACCTACTCATATTGCACAGGCTTCTTACCTCTGGCCGGACTGGGCAGGACTGACCAAAACCATCAAAATCAGCCATGGGTGAGTAATCAGTTAAAATTCTGCACTTGTTTTGGCCCAGCCCTGCCCTTTGGCCGCAGGACCTGGAAGGAAACATGTGGGTTAACACTCCAGAGCATCACTTACCCCATGCCTCGGCCTCCGCGCCCTCTGTGCATCATCCCTCCACGGTCAAACCCATCCCTACCCGGGCCCCTGCCATCACCTCCAGGGTACCTGGAACCATCAGGCCCTGCATAACCAGAGCCTGCACCCTGTGCATCCTGGCGGTAATTGTCTAGGGAAAAGGCACATTTACATAGATCAATCTCTACATATAATCTAATTTCTTCCTAGAAGAGGGGAGCAGGCTTACTGTAGTGCCCTGGTTGTAGCTGGCTGGACCTCCTTGTTGGCTGTACTGGTTGGCTGGAGGCTGTCCATATGAGCCAGCGCTCTGTTGGGCGTAAGCAGGGGGAGCCTGCTGCTGCTGGGCTGGCTGCTGGTAGCCTCCTTGTTGCTGCCCATAGCCCGACTGCTGGGCCTGATACCCGGGCTGCTGTTGGCTGTACGCCGCTGTTTGGGAGTAACTGCTCTGGTTGTAATTGGCAGGTTGTCCATTGGCGCTGTAACTGCACAATTAGAATTCAATTTGCGAAAAACAGGGAAATATTAATATGCTTGTTGCCAAAAATACCTCTGCTGAGCAGCAGGGGCGGACTGCTGACCATAGCCCTGGTAGGTGGACTGGGCAGAGTAACCAGACTGAGAACTGTATGACTGAGTAGCAGCTGGAGCAGCAGAAGTGCTGTCATATCCACTGGCCCCATAACCCTGGGCAGACTGGGAGTAGCCATGAGCTGTTGTAGACTGAGCTGCAGGGTATCCTGCTGTGAGCACAGACAAAGGCAATGGTCAGTAAATGCTCCAGAGCAGAGCTCCCACAGACATGTTAGACTCACTTGAAGCAGCTTGTCCATATGAAGAGCCATACTGCTGAGGCTGCTGCTGCTGCTGAGCGTAGCCTCCAGCGGCTGGAGTGGCCTGGCTGTAGCTGCTGTCTGCTGCAGCGGGCTGACCATAGGAGCTGTAGCCCTGCTGCTGCCCATAGGCCTGCTGAGGAGACAACAGCGCATGAGTACAACATCAACCACAGTACAACATGGTGATGGTGTAAAACTAAATCGAGCTGTACTGACCTGCGCAGACTGCCCATAGCCTTGTGAGGGCTGTGCATTGTAGGAGGCATATCTGAAAAACAAACAGTTTTACAAAGTGCATCTTCAAAGAAGTGAAAGCGTCACGTTGGTGTTGAGCTGGCTCACTTACCCCTGCTGAGCACCAGCCTGGTTGTAGGAGCTGTAATCTGTGAGGAAACAGCAACAGTTAAAAAAGAGCCACAACAGAAGGTTTGCGCGCCAGTCCTGCTATGCTAACTGCACGTTTGTAGGCCAACAACAGTTCACAGCTGCTAATGTTTAGAAAGGTCATTAACGAATGGAAATAAAAGCCAAGAACAAATCAAAACGTGCAAACACCGTAACTATCTAAGAATATTTATCGATTATCCAAAAATACCGAGAAAACTTCGTCACCGTAAACGCCCGGTGCTGGAGGCTTTGGGCCTAGACCGGTGCTTAAAGTGCTAACGCCGGGAACACCATGTAGCTTTAATTTACAGCAAAATAATCATGTTAAAAGTAATGCCAACGTCGAAATGAAGGCCCATTATAAAAAGCACACAACAGTGCTCTTATATCCATTGAAAAGTCTTAAGTTTGACTTGCCTGGAGCAGACGCCATTTTGCTGTGGTCGTACGCAGAGACTGAACAAAGCGGCGGCGCGGCACAGATAGAAGCCCGGGAGGAAGTATCGCGAGACGAGGCAGCAGCAGCGACCAATGAGATCCATAATGAGATATAAATAAGGAACTAGAAATACTGTCGCTATGGTAACTTCTACTAAAGAAAGAGTCGTTCTAGCAGACATGTTGTGAGTGTAGAATTCTACTCAAGATACTCATACAAACTAACAGAGAGCTGGGCTTTTTAAAAATTATTATTATAATTTTACCTTTAAAACTTCGATATTTGCATTTCATGTAATGTCCAAGTTCTACCAAAAATGAAAAAAAGTATTTTTCAACTACCGATCCTGACCGATAGTTGTCTTCATATGGTGAATTAATGGACAAACAGTTTAATTCTGCATCATTTACAGACCATAGCAGGGTAAATATAAATTTTTATATTTAACCTAAAATAAGTAGCGTTTCCTGCATTATTAGGACCACGAATACATCGGTGTGTCCATCTAAACCCTTAAATGGATTTTCTGGCTGTTTTTAGAATATTTTCAATCAGAATTTAGGTCTTGCTCCACTCACAAGATGGCCGCCACATTTACCACGGCAACAGAACCCGTGTTCTATCTTGGCCTTCTAAGAGACTGCGCATATAAATCACAACCACGTGACACAATACGGAAGCAGCTCAGGAGCCAAACAAACTGCCCCTGGATGTAGGATGGACGATGTAAACGTGTTTCTGACTTTCTTTTCCTTCTAAAAGTCACCACACTAGATTCGAGGCTGTGTAAAGACTTTGCGCTTCTCTCAGATGGCTGTGCTGTGTAGACACTAGGATGGTGCTCACATTTAACCTCACTCATCAGAATAATCTGTTTTATTAAATATGAGCTTTGGAAATCTACAGTTAATGTCAAGCGATGATCTCTCGCATTTTGACAACATGCAGCTGGTTTGGTTCAAATCGCCCTGGTTTCTTTTTGGGCACATTTTTGTTAGTTGTTGTAATGCTCTCAGTTCATGCAGGAGGTATTCAAGCAAGTCTTAGTTTGGGACCAGAAGGGAATCTACCAAGGTTTAGGGGTAAGATCAAATCACACACTCATAATACTCTTGGCTTTTGAGAACACTACTCTTAAAGTGCAAAATACAACATGTTTTATTTTCAGGCAAAGTTGAAGTACATATGTTTATTGAAGGGGATCCTAAGTTATGGCACAAGCCCCATGTTCACTGTTAGATTTCATACACTAATGTTCTAATGTGTCTCAGATGGAAGCACACTTCTGTTTTGCTGCCTCTAGTGAAGGGAAATAAGTTCCAAAAGCACATCTGTTTTCCCAGAGCCACATTATAATCTCTGATCTCTCACGTTTCATTTACAATTAAATCTTTAAATTGTTTTAAAGATGTAACCACAACCATCTGCCTCTTTTGAAAGTTTTACACTTCTCTGTAATCAGTTCACTTCACCTGTCTTACAGAATCAGAGTCTTACAGAATCATTTATCTTTTCAGTAGGAAAAGTCCTCATAAACTTACATAACATTGCTGAAATTCACAAACATGCAACATTTTGAAGTAGGGATGCTTATCTGCTCTGATCCTGAATAACTGGTTGGATCTGATATTCTGGTTTGACATATAATTTGATGAAAAAAAAAACAAAAAACTATTTGCTGGAGGTAGTCGGTCCAGATAGTATCATAATGGTTGAACTTTTACTTACACCAGGTTGTACAGCAGTTTTGTCTCATGTTATGTTTAGTTGGCAGTCTTGACATAAACATCATGGGTTGAGTGGTCAGATCCACTGACCCACAGATGAATGCTGTTGTTGTGTCCTTGGGCAAGACACTTAACCCACCTTGCCCACAGTGTCTGTGTGAATGGGTGAGTGGTTCCTTGTTGTAAAGCTATTTGAGTGCCTTGAAGGTGGAAAAGTGCTATAGAAAAATGTGACCTTTTACCATTTGGTTTAAAAAAACAAATGCTCATTTTAGTCTCTGGGATGGTATTGTGTAATATTGAGTTTCGGCAGATACTTAATTGGCAGATAGTATCAGCATTAGTATCGGAACTGAAAAGGCTGGATCGGTGGATTCCTATTTTGAAGACCATGCAGAAGATGCAGAAGAATATTTTATTATACATTGTTAGTTGCTATGGAAATAGTGCCTAAATAGTGCCCATAGTGTCTTTTGAACCTAAGCACTACTTCTTTTGTACAGCAGTGGTTCTCAAACTGTGGTATCTGGTGATATGCAAACTCTCTCTGGGGGTATGTGGATTCCTCTGCAGATCAAATTTTTGGTGAACATAGGGCCAATTTAATCCAGATTTTTGTCCTTCTTTTGATTTGTCTTTGTTAAGAATTTATAGCAAGTGTATAGCCTCACTTTAGACCTTAGCCCTAGTTGTGATCTAGCAGTATTTGCTATAGCGTTTGTTCCAACTGTTATCAAACTTGTATTGTGGAGTGTGTACTTTTCTTCTTGTAGATGTGTTCCTGTACGCACTGAGCCACGATGATGCCCCCTCTCTGCTGGTGAATCTGTGCTGCCTCCTGGTGGTAGGGCCGTGTCAGGAGCGGCGCTGGGGCACTGTGGCCTTCCTCTCTCTGTCCGCACTCTCCTGGGCTGTCCTGCCCTGTGCCTACAGTCTGGTGCTCTGGGTGGGCGTGGGTGATGCCAGCCGGGTGTGTGGGTACTCAGCAGTGCAGCTGGCCCTCTTCACAGCGCAGTGCAGACAGGTGAAGCATGTTCATGGAGGCTTGTTGCCATAATTACTATAGGTTGTGTTCACGTTCTAGGATTTGAAGATGTCATAATTTAAAATAACTCTACTGGAGATTTACTGTTTAGTAGAGTTAGTTTAACTGAAGATGTCAGCATTCAAACTGTTTTAGACCACAAAGCTGCAAATTAACCTTTTACACTATGTTTATAACCAATGAACTCCGAACAGTAGAGAAAGCTCCAAAAACACTGTATACAGTTAAAGTGCGTATGACTATGACATATGTTTTTTGTGTTTTTCTCATTTTCACTTGGTTTAGTGTTATAGTGTCTGTGGTCAATATTTATCATAGGTTTAAATCAGGTAAGTGAAGACAGTTTGTGAAGAAAAGATGAAAAGAAAAGTATACAAATACAGGAAGTAGCCTTGCCTTATAAAACAGAATGCCTTTGCCTATGTCATCAACACAGAGAAAACTCCATCCAAAATGCAGACAGTCTACGCACAAGGAAGAGTTTTTCTGGGAGTTTAAAACTTAATTTAACAAAATATTTAGGTTTTAGCCAATGTTCAAATGATAAATTCCACTAAAATTAGCAATCACTAACAAGTGAAATTGCTAGTCTAGTCAGTCATATGGACTTTAAGTTGCAAAAAATATAGATTTTCCACTTTTAAACTGAAAAACACTGACTGTCCTTAGATCTGTCCTGACTGACAGCCCTGTACAACCAGGCCTGAGTCTGTATTCTATTTCTGTGTCTGTGATGTTCTCAGGTGAGGAGCAGGAGAGTGTTCAGATGTGTCCCTGTGTGGCTCCTGCCATGGATGGCCCTGCTCTTGGCTCTGCTGCTGCTGCCTGGGGCCCCCGCCCTCCTGCACTTTTGTGCCATCTGCATCGGACACAACTGTATCCTACATTTAAAGTGGACCACTCAAAGGCCTGTACCTGATTTCAAACCATGAGTCAGGAACATTTTTTGGCTACTCTGCCTCTGTTACTATATGAACAGTGCCAGATTACAAATGCTTTAAATTTAAATAAAGGCACGAACAGACGAACACAAAACGAAAGTTGTTTTTGAAGTGAAAATAACCATTTCTAATCATTACTAGTGGAACCATTTCCCCTGAATAATCTGAGGAAGATATTTCTTAATGGCAGTACCAGACAGTGCATCCTTCATTGGGGCACTACAGGAGCTGGAGGGCTTCAGCCCTGTGCACTACCTCCCAGGATGGTCTTATGTCTCCTCCTCCTCCAGACTCCAGCTCCCTACACACTCTACCTCACACAGGTAAGTATGGAGTAAGAAAGCTGTCAAAAATATTCATGCGCATAAAATAGAAATCCGTGCGTATTTGGGAAATCCGTGCATATTTGGCTGTAGTTGCGCATAAAATAAATATTTGTAAACTCTTAAATGAGTCCAGTCGTACATAAAATATATTGTGTGTATTTTATCTATCAGAATATGAATTGAAAAATTACGACGTCATGAATTACAATCACGAAATGAAAATTTACGATTACGCTTTCATCAGTACGAATACGAATTCACAGACGGAACTTTACTGTCAAAAATATGTCATCACTTCACAGACATTATCCATCGAGCAGAAGAAACATCGATCAAGATCAAGACTGCGCATGCTCAAGTTTGTAGCAGAGGGTAAACAGAGTAATAGCACAAGAAGCTACAACAGCGACCAACAAATGGGTTAATTCAAATCTATTGTAAAAATGTCTTGAATTCGGGAACCGAACGCTGCTGTATAATATTGTGTAGAAATACCTCCTTTGAAAGGGAACTTGCACCTATATGTTAGAAAACATAGTGGAGCCAGTTGGAAACATCAGACGTAACGTTATCTCAGGGCTAATTAGCAAATATCAGGTTCTCTGTATGTTTAGATTAAAACATTCACGGCTCCAGCCACAGCGAGCATCAGTCAGTCTGAACCTTCAGCTGCATTTCTCGCATGAAATGCCACCAAAAGTTCCTCGGGACACTGAAATGTCCCAGTTTACACCAAACACCAAACTGTCCTGGTTACAGACGTCACAGCTAATGAAATGTTCCACATTACACTTTAATGCAGCTTCCAGCAACAATTAATGTTCGTGTCTACAGGCAACACCTTGGTATATATACATTATTTACCGGTAAGTTTAACGTCACCGTGACGTGGATGGATTTGCTAATTATAACCCATTATAACTCATGTATAACCCAATGTCTGAAATGCAGCTGAGATGAAGACTGACTGATGCTCGCTGTGGCTGGAGCCATGAATGTTTTAATCTAAACCTACAGAGAACCTGATATTTGTTAATTAGCCCTGGGAGAACGTTACGTCGGATGTTAGCCAACTGGCTACCACTATGTTATCTAACATATAGGTGCAATTTCCCGTTCAAAGGAGGTGTTTCTACACAATATTATACAGCAGCGTTTGGTTCCCGAATTCAAGACATTTTTACAATAGATTTTAATGAACCCACTTGTTGGTCGCTGTTGTAGCTTCTTGTGCTATTACTCTGTTTTTACCCTCTGCTACAAACTTGAGCATGCGCAGTCTTGATCTTGATCGATGTTTCTTCTGCTCGATGGATAATGTCTGTGAAGTGATGACATATTTTTGACAGTAAAGTTCCGTCTGTGAATTCGTATTCGTACTGATGAAAGCGTAATCGTAAATTTTCATTTCGTGATTGTAATTCATGACGTCGTAATTTTTCAATTCATATTCTGATAGATAAAATACACACAATATATTTTATGTACGACTGGACTCATTTAAGAGTTTACAAATATTTATTTTATGCGCAACTACAGCCAAATATGCACGGATTTCCCAAATACGCACGGATTTCTATTTTATGCACACGAATATTTTTGACAGCTTTCTTACTCCATAGGTAAGGGGGAGGCTAAGTAAACTGTAAAGTCTTCAATTCTAAAACACACAGGGAGCCACTGAAGGGAAGCTAAAACAGGGTGATGTATTGTCATGTATTAAAGCCAGTGCCTAGCTGCTGTGTTCTGAACCAGTTGGGACCAAATTAGGACCAATCAGAATGTAGCTCAGCTCAGGTGGACTTTGAAGGAGGCAGAACGTCAGAGGAGTAAACGGCTGTGATGGCTGAGTTGGTGTGTAGAATGTAAATCATTTTGGATTAATGTTTTAGATTTCTGAAAAACTTTTTGAAATTATGTTTTGCATAAAAAAGTGAAAAAAATGATATCCTGGCAATGCTCAGATTCTCATATTTGTTTGGCAGATACAGTCCACACTCTGAGGCACTACACCGACAAGAGCCCGGCTTTTCTGTGAGCTCCTCTCACCCTCACCCACCCTCTGGATCCAGCTCTGGGCTAGACCGCTTACAGTCCAGAGGAGGTCCTGGCTGGAGGATAGACCAGTTAGAGTCCAGAGGAGGTCCTGAATGGGATATAGACCAGTTAGAGTCCGGGGCAGGCCCTAGCTGGGGCATAGACCAGTTACAGTCTGAAGCAGGTCTCATGTGGGACAGGTTTCATGGTTTGACTGAAGCCGAGCTCTTGGATGACCAAATGCTCCGGGCAGGGATCCTGGCATCTCTGCAGGATGCCTCAGACAGTCCTCATCCCGGAGCCGGAGAGAGGCCCCTGGGGTCTGCACACAGCCCTGACCCTACAGCCGAGGCCCTGAACACAGCAGAGGCTAAAGTGGAGCTGCCCAAGTCCTCTGTGTCGTCTCTCAGGTGAGCAGATGTGCATGTGCATCATCTGTGGCTAATTATTGCTGATTAAGGAGAGTCTGAATAGATTTGTTTAGGTGATATCCAATATTTATTTTGCTATTGTGGGACTTGATAAAAAGTATTTGCAGATATCAAGATTTCAGTCATGTTGACAAGTGAACTTTTCACTAGAGATGAAACAATATCAAGACCATGACCAAACCTTCTATTTCTTTCATTCAACTTGCCCTATCACATACACCTCCTCAAATATGTGACCATCTTGATGAAGTCAAACTTTCAGAATAAAATAATAATGTGGCCTTATCAGACAAAAAAACCAACAACTCCCTTTTAGCTTTAATTTTCTTGGAAACAATTACATTTCAGTGCTACATTTTCTAAAGCTTTCACAATGATATGCATGTTTTTTGTTTTCACGATTAGACTGTGATGCCATTCATCTGACATTACAATTTTTCACCTTTGTATAATTCTTCAATGTATTTACCTCAGATATAATAAAAATAATGTATGGATGCAGTATCTCTGATGCAGATATTAGCACTATTGTCTGTCTCTATAACGAACTGCCTCTTCTGTGTCTCATGTTTTATAGACCAGTTGAGTGTGCAGCAAAAGTACTGTAGCCTTATGCAGGTTTATATGCCAGTTTCCATGTGTTTAGAGGCTCTGTTACACTGGGAGTGGGGCAGTAGTAGTAGTAATCGTAGTTCTTGTATTGATAAAAAGACAAAGATTTGTGGATGAATAAACAGTACCAAAAGCCTGTTGCTCTCTGCTGTAGGCTGCAGCAGCTGGAGAGGATGGGCTTCCCCACAGAGAAGGCCGTGGTGGCACTGGCGGCGTCCAAACAACTAGAGGGCGCCGTGTCCCTGCTCATCGACGACCGCATTGGCTCAGAGGCGATTGTAGTGGGAGCCAAAACCTCGGGGCCCGCTCCGCACAGATAAATGGGAAACTTCAGGGAGTACTCATCATTTGACTGTTACAGTTTGAATATTGTGAGGGTTCTTTTTGGAGGCTGTAGGTTCAAATAAAATAAATGATGCTCTGACATGCACTTCACCACATGTTCGTTTTTTTATTGGGAAAAAATGAAGTCCTTGAACTATATTCTGCAAAAACAGACCTTTGCGTTGGTTTGGCCCTTACTATGAAGCCTCTCTTGGTAATGGCAGAGTTGGTAGCTGATACTTATGTTATTAGGTTCTTTTTTCAGACCAAGAGTTTGTTTTTATACCTGACAGTTTCGACTGCTCACTAGCGCTCTTCCTCAGAGTGGTCGTGATGTGATGTAGATGATACTTGTTTAGCCTCATTTACTCTGCTCAACACTCCCCAGTTGTCCAGCTGATGGTGCAATAATTTTTATGGTTCATTTTCATTATTTGTGATACCAGGATTAAAAAACTGTATGTATGATTTAGATTTAAAATTCCATAAACATGATCTAACTGTGTCCCCAGATATGAACATGTTCAAATCACATATATTTTCACTTTTTTGGACTTTTGGACATGATGGCCAAGTGTATGTGTTATAATTTGCTGTTCTGGTTCTCAAGAAAGCAGTCAGAAAATAAATGAGCCTCACATGAGTCTCTCAGATGAGTTGCCAGTTCCAATCCAAACCTGATGCAAAGTTCACTTAAGTGTAAAGCAGAACTCAACAGGACTTCAGAAAGACAAGTACAAAACACATATTTATTACATCAGTCAAGACTGTTTCAAACATGGCCACATTACAAAAGTATAAAATGGTTACACAGCAGATTACAGCATAGGCATCATCTGAAACAACACACCTTATGAGTGAACAGGGAAAAACACACAACTGTAGCAGTCATACAATATATTCAAGTTCTTAACATAACATGGATTTTGCATAGTATTTTATTATTTTTTTTTAATCTTGCATGATTTTACTATTTGGTTCCAGACTTCTAAAAAAAAGTTTACCAAAAGACCAAAAAGACACGTGAAAACTACCTCACTGATACAACAGCACCACATGATCCAACACAGCATAAAAACGTGAGTAAAGACTGGAGAGTGTACATGCTCAGCACATTTCTTCATTATTATTAGCATCATATTTGATTAGGTACATTAAATAAATCTTAAACTAACCAAAACATCATCATTTTGGTCACAAATGAACAGTATACATATGAAGTTTAATATAACTACATAAATGCAGTAGAAAAGTGGAAACACCAGCTGGAGATGTCATTACAAGAGTAAGCAGTCATTAGTAGAGGTGATCTGTGCTGATTCAGTGCTTTATATAATACAGCTCTATGCTCAAACACAGACACGCCCACCCACTTCTCCTATTGCCAGCCTTTGAGTGACAGGTGGGTTTAACCAATCACAGTGAAGAGCGCACTGGCAAAAGAAGAAGATGGTGCTTTTGCATTGACTTGTAAATGTAACATGCATATATTGGAATGAAATGATTGAAATGGATATACAATTTGAATTCATTATTTTAGACAGAGGGCAGGGCCTGTAGAAATGTAGAAATCTTCAAAGTTACCAACCACAAATGTTGAACCTCATCATTATTTGTTTTTGTTTTGAAAAGATCATTTCAATTTTATTTATTTTTCCTGACAGAGTTCAACTCTGTTTTTGTTTCAAGTGGATAGACCCAGTAATGACAGAGAAACGAGCCAGGCCAACAAATCAACAATCCGATAGTTACACAGCAAACTCCACCTCTGACCTGTTTAACGTGACCTGTGTCCAGCTCACGTTAAACTATAGGATTTCTAGAATGTTGTGATGTCACATGAGCACCATTTATGGACAGTTAACTGCAATAAAAACAAACACATGTATACAAGTATTTACTGATGCATTCAGGTACATGCCCAGGTCTATTTGTCTTATTTTGCATAATGTTATTTCATTTCATACTCAGGATCTGCCACATGAAACCAGCAGGTGGCATCAGAGATAAATTACATCTGCTCCTAAGTCATTTGAATACACAAGGATTTCATTCTTTCTATAACTGAATCATCAGATATGAATGGACAAAAAGGTCATTTCCTTTAAAGTGATAGTACGTAACTTTCTGGAGGTGAAAAGTCACCACATGATTTGATGGAAATAGAGTTTCAACCATACTTCTGAACAGTCTGCATGGAGGTGGATAACTTTTATGCCATACTGTGGAAGATTATACATGCATATGTCTGTATGTATGTGTGGATATGTTATTGTATGTATGTGGGTATATTTTTGCAAATGACAGGTGATCACTCCAAAGGTGATATTAAAAAAAAAAAGAAAAGTGAACCACATGATTATGTAAAACAATTGGGGTAGGACTCTATAAGTTTTTTAAACTTCATCCTCCTCCTTTTGAGCACCAGGTCCCAAATATGTCCATGTACATATCACTATTTTTGTTACTGTTTTTGAATTTTGTTGTACCTGGCTCAAACAAATCAAATAAATGAAATGAAATTATAGCCAACATTTCCACAGAAACAGCTGGAGCGGGCCCTCCTCCAGGACTAATAAGAGTCAGGTTTGTGGAGATGCAAGCTCAGTAAGGATCCATGTATTTCATGCATTCATAATGAAAACACATGCTTTTATATTTGTCTTATTTTTGGTCCAAAAAGTTACATACTGTACAAATCAAACTCATGTATGCCTCATTATGAAAGATAAAAGCTGTGTGCAGCAGTGAGTCCCTCTATTCCATCTATTCCACAAATATAACATGCTGCACAAATGTGAAATGTTGAGCCTGTTTTAAAAGGGACATATTGTGCTATACTAACTTTTGCAGAACCTTTAACCATAGCCTTCCATGCGCGTCAGCACCATGATGAATGAACTTTGCTGTTATACTGTGCATACTGGATTCCCTCTTTAACTGTATGTGCCAAATCAGACTCTTAATCCAAATGTTCAAACTGAAATACAACACAGATTACTGCACATGACTACAATGTCCTAACGTGCTATTTACAAAACCTGATTCTGATACACGTCACCAAAGAGTATTTTAGAAAACCTTAAGTGCTTATGACAGGTGAGACCACTCATTTTACTAACACATAGTTAACATTAATATATTTCAGATGCGATTTTTGATTAAACTTGCCTAGTTTGTTCTATAGCTTTCATTTTAGCAAAGTTTATCACTTTCCTTCCTGGTTGGACATGAGCAGAGATGTGACATAACTGTTACCTAGCAACCAGAATGTAAAAAAGGGCAAAAACTTGTCTAAATTCCACAATAGTTCTGATTAGACTAATACAAATAAGTGAAATAAACAAAGGTTAAACTGTCAGAAAAATGTCCTTGTGCGTAAATTGTTTCTGCAGTTTGGATTTAAAACTATGATAAATATTCACTACAGGTACTATCCACCAAACAAAAAAACATGAACACCTGTCACATGCGCTTTAAACATAGCAGAATATGTCTCCTTTAAAACTCTCTCCTGACCCGACAGTCCATTGCAGCACCACACTACCTTTTTTTTTTTTCATTTCAAAA
The DNA here is from genome assembly GCF_026225935.1 of Boleophthalmus pectinirostris. Lineage (NCBI taxonomy): Eukaryota > Metazoa > Chordata > Actinopteri > Gobiiformes > Gobiidae > Boleophthalmus > Boleophthalmus pectinirostris. Next base: position 1,285,409 of record NW_026571353.1, on the reverse strand, counting down.
CAAATTCTTCAAAATTTCTAAAATAAAATAAAATCAGCACCAGCGCGACCCCCCTCCTCCTCCAGCAGTCATGGAAGTGGTTATTGCTTACTCCACGTGAAACCCGCCACAGAGCGGCTTGGGTTCCCTGAGATGTTCTCCTTGGGACCATGCTCCTGGACATGCTTCTCCAGCCACAGTTCCCATTGGAGTTCTTTATCTGTACTGTAGGATCATGGGAAAGTTCTAGTTCCCTCGGGGTTTGCCGTCAGACGAGGAGAGCAAAGTGGACAGGCGCTGTGGAAGGGACCCGGAGCGCTTGTCCCTGTAGAAGCTAGGGGGCGCTGTACCATAAGCTCCATCCCCAGACCCCAGATCAGGCTCTGTGGAGAGAGACAGCGGTCGGAGGGGGTTTGCTCTTTGAGCTGAGTGTTCAGTAGAATCTAGAGCTACAGCAGATGTCAAATATCATGCTCTATACGTAAGTACTGGCAACAACAGTTCTGGTAACTTCCACATGTCCACCAGTCCCACTGTGGTCTGTAGGTTTGGTTGTACTCACTTTGGTTCTCTTTCCATTTCTGGTTCCACATCCATGGATACTGGCCACAATGAGCCACATGACAGCACAGCACTCAGAGCAGTTAACAGTATCTGTATATGACTGTGACCGAGCCAAGTCTAAAAAGTATCCAGTGCAGGTAAATATCCAGGCCCAGTCAAGAGACATAGTCCCTCCAGCATGTTCTGGATTTTCCTTGGGGCCACCTCAACTGCTCCTCTCCACGTGGAGGAGCAGCGGCTCTATTCCAAGTTCCTCCTCCTGTGTGACTGAGCTCCTCATCCTATGACTAGGGCCTAGAACACACTACATGCACATTTCACCTGAAGTACACAGGCCAGTTTGACGGGCTTTTCCACAGACAAACAGAGAGCCAGTTCCACACAGACGTCCTACTCACTTCCTCCACCTGTGTCTGAGATCTTGTCCCTTCGGTCATTATGCAGAGCTCTTGACCACAGGTGAGAGAAGGAATCTAGACTATGTGGTGAATCAAGAGCTTTGCCTTTGGACTCAGCTATTTCGTCACCACCAACAGCCTGATACTTATCTAACTTACATTTGTGCATTTATAAGTTTTTATAGCTCAAAAATATGTTTATCACTCATAAATATTCTTACTTTGAGTGACTTCCCTTTCCACAGATCAGCCCAGTAGTTTGGCCTGCTCAGGTCACCTGCTTGTATCCATGGATATACTATGGAACATTCCAGGAAAGCAATGACAAACAGGTAGTGGACCCTACCTTGGACCAATGGAAACAGTCCAAACTGTGGTAGAAGATCAGAGCAGGGCTGGTGGACACTGGGCTTTTGTCTCGCTCTGGTTTTCAGGAAGCAGACAGGGTCTTGTGTGGAGATCATAAAGCCTCTTTTCCACTGGCACTGGTCTCTTGGGGACATTTGGTGCAGCTCCCTCTGGCCCCTTTGTGTCTACTTCTGGTTTATGGTCTACTTTTTCTACATGTATTTCACTTCACCACTCCTCTACGGCCTGTTTAAACTTCTCTTTATGTGATGCTCTGGGTTTGTTTTGCTCACACGTCGGCTCAACATTTAAGCTGCCATCACTGGAAGTACATTTTTCTTTTTTTTTATTATTTGCTGAAATTCTATTATTTTGTTTACATCAGTTTTTGCTGTTTTGTCTTCACCGGAGTCTGTGTTCTTTCTTGCCCAGTCATGTTGTTTGGTCACTTTAACCACACCCAACCCAAGTCACTCTGGCCCCAGACCCTGAGTGGCCTCCAGGATCAGATCTCTCTGGGAGCTAGCCAACCAGGCCCGCCTTCAGACCCCTTTCCAGACCCCTTCAGACAGACTGGTGCAGCTAACCTCAGGCAGTTGAGACACTAATGGCCCATACTGATCCAAAGAGACCCAGTGGAAACAAGGCTGATGTTTGTTGTGCTCTCCTCATAGTCTGTTCTATGTAAGAAAAGAGCTCTGCTTGTTTGATAAACTCTAATAAAGTCTTTGAAAGGGAAGAATCTGTCCCCTGTCCTGTTCTTCTGCCTGAAACAACTGAAACTAGAATCAAAGCTAGATCATTTGAGCAGGTATCGATACTAAAAGTCACATAGTCACATTGACAAGACAGAAATGAGCCTTTCCAGAATGTCTTTAGAATGAACTTGAGCTGTATCAAAACAAGTAGAATAGCACATAGGCTAGTATACATTTTATATACTAGTATATAAAATGTAAAACATTACATGACTATTGCAGCACTTTTAAGTTAAACTCACCAAAATAACTGTGAAGATGCTGAACTTTTGCGCCGTATATAGACTGAACCAGGACTAAACCAGGACTAAACCAGAACTGAACTAGGTCTAAACCGGAGCTGAACCAGGACTGAACCAGGTCTAAGCCAGGACTAATCTTGGACTAGAACTTGGAATCTAGGACCGCTCCTGAGAGAACCCTGAGTCCGTGGAGCAGGGTGTCTACAAGGAGCGATCGTGCGTCAGCTGCGGTTTGCCTCGTGGAGCGCGGAGTTCTGCGTCGGTCCTTTCGCCCGCGGTTACCCGACGGTCTACGTGTTTGCGTCTCTAGCGTTTCACCGCTGCTGATATCGATGTGATTTTAGCGAATTTGTTTGAAGAAAAACCCACCACTTCAATCCAGGTTAAAAAAGCATTGTAACGTGCGATACCCACAGTAAAATATTACGTTTTTTTCCCCTGTAATGCCTACATTACTGCATTACAGCAAAAAACAATGCATTACAGTAATTTGTTACTTTTATAATGTGTTACTCCCAACACTGGTATACACCCATGAACCACTATGAACCTACTGGACCACTGAAGGATTACACACTTATAAGACACATGGGAATAGAAAAGAAAGTTCTACCATTTAATGTTGGTAATGACAGTCTAAAGAAAGTATCTGAATCAGTATTGAGTATCAAGTCCACTCCACAGTATTAAAATTGAGTGTAAAATATTTCAATAGTCTCAGCACTATTTCCTTATATTCCTGTAAGTGTCATGTGTTTTCCAGGCCTCTCTTCTCCGTGTAGCAGTGGTGAGTGTGTCCGTGTTACCTGGCCAGATGATGGCCTCCAGCAGCGTCACCCTACGAGCCAGAAGCTCCAGGTCTGCCTGCAGCTCCTGGATCATCTGCAGGCTAACGTCCTACACACACGTACACAGACCGCTCAGACCGGACCGACCAGCCCTGGAGCAGTCTGCCCCGAGTCTGGACCAAAACCAGGACTCGGGACTGGCTGTCCAGGGGTCTGTGCCCTGTCTGTGCCCTGTCTGCTCGCTGAGCCCTCCCCTGCCTAAAGCTGCTTTGACTTTCACTCTCCGTTAGGGCTGTGGTTGACTAAAGAACTTCTTGGTGGACTGAAGACGTGGCCTTCTGATCAATTACACCTGCATGGGAATCCGAGGAAACCATGGATTTATATAAAGACAGATTAAAGGTCATGTATCACACGGAATGGACCATTCTGAGCTTTTAGCCATGTTATAATGCTCAAAAACATACCTGGAGATTCATTCACACGTTTGAATAATCCTTTATTATTTGGGCTTCAAAGCTCAAAATTCTCTGTTCCACCTTGTGATGTCAGATGGTGGTACTTTTCAAGTTAACATCTCCTTTTACCTTTTGTTCAGTACAGATTGGAAATTTCATGACTGAATTCATCCAAATAATTCAAGAAAAGGTGTATAAAGTGTAAAAACACCATGAAGCACTTCCTGTATTACTACATCATAAGATGGACCAGAGTGTTTTCTGTTTGAGAGAAGCAGCTCAACCTAAATGTGCAGGATTTGTGTGTTTAACATGTGAATGAAACAAAGCACAACTCCAGGTCTGTTTATGGTGACAAAACATTATAACAGAGATCAGAAAATAGCCCTTTAAAACTTGTGAATCATGAGTTTAATCTGCCTTTTTATACATAAATACCACAAAATACCAAATCTTCAGCTCATTTCCTCATTCCCTTCTCCTTTCTGCTGTTCCCATAGAAATCCTGATCTTCTAAATGAAATGATTAGTCGACCTACAGCCCTACTCACCATGGATACCGATCATAGTCTCGAGGATTAAAACCCTCTCGGCTAAGATCTTCAGGGCCTCTCTGATCTGGTGTATGCCGTCTCCCTGTGGAAAGATACAGCGGTGAGCAGGCACAGGCGGTTAGAGGGTTAACTCCTGGAGAACATACACCGGTCACTGCACCGCTCAGTCACTCTGGACCATGCTGCTTCTCATGCTGCCTCCATGCACAGCGACCACTGTCTGAGAGGATTCATGCCACGTCCCCCAGCCTCCAGTCCATCCAGAGAATATAACAGTCACAGACAAGTCTGTAATACTCTAATACTCTAATACTCTAATACTGTAAAACTGTAATACTCTAATACTCTAATACTCTAATACTGTAAAACTGTAATACTCTAATACTCTAATACTCTAATACTGTAAAACTGTAAAACTGTAATACTGTAATCCTCTAATACTCTAATACTCTAATACTGTAAAACTGTAAAACTGTAATACTGTAATACTGTAAAACTGTAATACTGTAATACTGTAATACTGTAATACTGTAAAACTGTAATACTGTAATCCTCTAATACTCTAATACTCTAATACTGTAAAACTGTAAAACTGTAATACTGTAATACTGTAAAACTGTAATACTGTAATACTGTAATATTGTAATACTGTAAAACTGTAAAACTGTAATACTGTAATACTCTAATACTGTAAAACTGTAAAACTGTAAAACTGTAATACTGTAGTACTGTAATACTGCAATACTGCAATACTGTAATATTGTAATACTGTAATACTGTGTAACGTAATACTGCATACTGTAATACTGTAATACTGTAATACTGTAATACTGTAATATGTAATACTGTAATACTGTAGTACTGTAATACTGTAATACTGTAATATTGTAATACTGTAATACTGTATAACGTAATACTGCATACTGTAATACTGCAATACTGTAATACTGTAATATGTAATACTGTAATACTGTAATACTGTAGTACTGTAATACTGTAATACTGTAGTACTGTAATACTCTATACAGTAATACTGCAATACTGCAATACTGTAATACTGTAATATTGTAATACTGTAATACTGTATAACGTAATACTGCATACTGTAATACTCTATACTGTTATACTGTAATACTATAATACTGTAATACTCTATACAGTAATACTGCAATACTGTAATACTGTAATATTGTAATACTGTAATACTGTATAACGTAATACTGCATACTGTAATACTCTATACTGTTATACTGTAATACTATAATACTGTAATACTCTATACAGTAATACTGCAATACTGCAATACTGTAATATTGTAATACTGTATAATGTAATACTGTAATATTGTAATATTGTAATACTGTACTGTAATACTGTATACTTTAATACTGTAATAATGTAATGGATTGTTTTTCCTTAACTCTCAAACCAGGAGATGTACAGCAGACTGAGGTCCTGTGCTGCTCTCTCGTCTGTGTTGGTTCATCCTCTTATGAAGTGTCTGTTTTGTTTCTCTAGTGTAGTGTTCACTGGAGTCTTCACTTCACTGAATGGAGTAGACAACATTGCTTTGTCTGTGGCTCGGTGTTTTGTCCTTTGGGTGGACCAGTTTCTGTCTTAAAGTGTTTGTAGGTGTAAGTGTTTGTAGGTTTGAAATCAGAAACACCAGCCACGTAAGGAATAGTTCTGATTCTGATTATCTGTTGTCCTGTTTTTTAGCTCTCCTTGTGCTGTTGAACTATTTTCGTATATATAATGCCTTGTTTTATGTTATTTATGCTTTTTTTTAAATTAATGCTTCTGAACATGGTCCCTGTAAAATAAACCAAATAAACTCAACGTGGTTCCCTCCTCTACAAACACAAAGCGACACAGCATCGCCTGCTATGACTGAACAGCTTCAAACAGTTAAAAGTTGCACTATGTAACGTTTTGGTTTAGGGTCCATCATCTGCTTGTTTCTATGGATATGTCCAGTGATGCCAGAGATGTGACTACTTTTTCCAGTAAGGAGTATTCTAACACAGTGCTATTTCCAAACCAGTAGTCAGATTTGAGTTACTTATCTAATACACTTTGTGTTACTATTTTTGCATTTCAGGGCGACGTAGGTTATTTATTTATTTATATTTTTTTGTGACGTGGGTTATGTGACCCCAAAGATCGTATAAATCGTCTCTGGTGACACCAGATTTTACGTCATCTCTGCTCCTCCACGAGTCCGATGTAAACAGGAGGGAGAGAGGTACGACTTCTGCAGCTAGAAATACAAACATTATTTTGATTTGATTTCAGCTGAGGATGGCAACAGAAAGGTTTGTTGTTCACTCTGTGCTGGAGACAAAGTGTTGTCTGCTTCAAGAAGGGGGGAGATCAGCCGCTGCTGAAAGTAACTAATAAAGTAACTTGTAATCTAACTTAGTTACTTTTAAAATCAAGTAGTCAGTAACTTAACTAAGTTATTTTTTGAAGAAGTAATCAGTAGTTAGTAGTCAGATTATTATTTCAAAGTAACTATGGCAACACTGGATATGTCATTGCTGTGCCACGACATGCCACAGTGTGACATTAAACATCTCCATCTTATATTAATTCAGTTAAATGCAGTTTTATAGCTCAAACATACCCAGTAAAACAAACATTCTGACTGTGAACAGGGTCGCCTCTCCACAGATCTGACCTGTAACTTGGTCTGGGTTGGTGTCCATGAAGATAGAAAAGTTTAATATCATACTTTGAAACATTCCAGAAAAAGCAATAACATCATGGAGAAAAGCATTTGATGGACCCTCCACCCGAAAAGTTATACAGTGCACATTTAATGAATCAAAACTTCATAAAAAAGAAAAGTGAGTATTACTTTTTATGCGTACTTTGTGTTTTCCTTGTACTTGTAATAGGCTCTATTCACTCTTACGTCACAAAACCGGCAGATGTTTGGAAACATTTGGATGATGACTTCCTTTGGGCGCTGTTGGCAACAGTAAAAAGTGAGAAAATGGCCTGGTTTTCTTCATCATTGTATTCTTTCTTTTTTTTCCCTTTTATAAATTGCCAATTTTGTGTATTATAATTGATCTAATTAAAAAAAGTGTGAATAGAGCCTATAGAGTACATTTTTATGACTATTTTTTTCTAAGTAACTATGGTACTCTCCTGGATGAGACTGGAGTTTAGTCCTGACTCTTGCAATGCCGTTAGTTCCAGTTTAGGCTTGTTCCGGTTTAGTCTAAGTATGAGGTCTTAATTATGATATAATGACTTCATAAGAACACTAATGAATGAGGCTCATTATATTTGATCTTGTTATAAATGTTATAACCAAAACATTCAATTATCATAGACATACACATATTCTGAAAAAATTTAAAAAAAACGTTAGACAGAGACAGAGAAAGAGAAAGGTGCATGCAGGAGGTCACAGCAGGTTAATGCATCACACATTTCACACATTGAGTTACTGGTTTGGTTCATACTGTCATGCACTGTTATGGAGTAGTAAAGGCAGCTGTATCCACTCCACTGAAACCTGTGTCCCCACTATCCCCAACACTGTACACATATATACGACAAATGTGGCTCTTTGGCATATACTGCACCCTCCAAGTCGAGTTTGAGGAAGTTTTCATTTGGAGGTAACTGCTGTCTAAATGCTGGATCAGTCAAATGTTGGTACACTGCTTTGGCCACTATCAGTTTGAATTCTAGCGTGGTGAATGTATATGCCAAAGAGAGAGAGTGATGAAAGAAGCTGTGGGCAGAGAGCAGGAGCAGGACAGGGCACAGACCTCGCCCCCAACACCACCACAACAACAAGAACATGAATCTACGACACAAATCACAATCACAAAGAACAGCACAGATGTACAGGACGCCACAGTGCTTCTGAATGAGCTACACACGTCCCAGGCTGGAGGGGTAAAGGCTCACCGCGAACGGCGGGTCACTAAACCTAAAGGACACATATTATGCATTCATCTTTCATTCTCTTTTAAACATGCGCGTGGTCAGTTCACATTTTCACACTTCAAATAATATCTGGATTTGCAAAATATACTTTAACTTGACCACAGAATGAGTCCTGTGATAGTTTATGGTCTTCAAAATTGCACAGGAGAAGTTTAGAGTTTTATCTATGATGCAACAAAAGGCATTTTGAGTGCTCAGAGAAGACAACTTTGGATTAATGAAACAAGAGTAAATGAAACAAAATACAACTCTAGGTATGTTTCTGACAGCAGTATAACATGGTTAAAAGGTCCAAAATGTCGATTCTGCATAACATGTGTTCTTGAAACTGTAAATGAAATGGTCTTACATTGAGATTGCTCTGTACAATGAGCAGGAGGTAAAGAGAACAGTGATATTAGACACACATCTGCACAGTTATCAAAGATCATGTACTCAGCCTTACCGGTAACCCCTTCTCTCCAGGCTCTCCCTTTGGACCTGGTACTCCCTGGGAACATATGAAAACCACAGAGGACAGGTGTCATATCATGATATCAAATATGATATAGTACCTTGTATGTCTCTGTACACTCTGTATCTCTTAAAATCAAAATGTAAAATGTAAAAGCTTTAATAGAGTCCCTCAGAGTTCTGTGTTGGCACCACTGTTTTAAATTTTTTACACTGTGTAAATAGGAAGATTAGGATGTAACTAAACAACTACATTCGATATCATTTTGCTGTCAGGTTTTCAGGTATCAAATCTTTTATTGTCAAATCACTGAAGGTCTACAAAGAAAAAACAGTAGACCTGTGTGAGTCCTTACCGGCTCTCCCCTGAAGCCCCGCTCTCCATGGGCCCCAGCAGGACCCTAGAACAGAAGAGAGCTCACACATGACATACTGATGAACACATGAGGTCATACACACACACGAGGTCAGACACATGATGAACACATGAGGCCTGACACATAACGAACACATGAGGTCAGACACACACACGAGGTCAGACATAATGAACACATGAGGTCAGACACATAATGAACACATGAGGTCAGACACACACACGAGGTCAGACATAATGAACACATGAGGTCACACACATAATGAACACATGAGGCCTGACACATAATGAACACATGAGGTCAGACATAATGAACACATGAGGTCAGACACATGATGAACACATGAGGTCAGACACATAATGAACACATGAGGTCAGACACATGATGAACACATGAGGTCAGACACATGATGAACACATGAGGTCAGACACACACACGAGGTCAGACATAATGAACACATGAGGTCACACACATAATGAACACATGAGGTCAGACACATGATGAACACATGAGGTCAGTGTGTCATACTCACTCTCTCACCACGCTCTCCCTTTGGCCCTACAGGGCCCTGGGCCCCTGGTGTTCCAGATTTACCCTGCACAAAGGACATGGGATGACATAGTGCACATGACAGCGCTGACATTTAGTATAGTACAAGCTCTGTACTCACGTTCTGCCCTGGGGGCCCAGGGGGTCCTGAGGGGCCTCTGGGACCAGGAGGACCTGCAGATCACAAAAGTACAGTGTCATGTGCTGTTGAGGAGCTCAGATTTGATAGTGATGTTGTAAGTGCCCTTCATATATCTGACAGTGACCAGAGTATGGGTGCTGCCTCCATGGGGCCTGTCCAGCTCGGGGCCATGCAGGGCTCTGTCCATGTAGTACTAAGTAAGTATACACTATGTCTGCTCAGTGAATTCACATTCTCATTCTCAAATTACTACTCAAACTCTCTAAACAATAAGTACAAAGAAATTATACTCCACACTCACCCACTGGCCCTGGTGGCCCCTGGGGGCCAGGCACAGGGGCCCCTCTGGAGTCATGAAACGTGTTGGTGAAGAAGTGGTCTTTTCCTCGAGCTGAACATAAAAAAACATATCTCCTTTAGTCTTAAACTGTCACAAATGTCACAGATCATGTGTCTGAAGAGCTGTCACTCCACAGTGTCTTCTTTATAAATGCATTTGTACATTTTCACCGGTCCTGTCTACACAAGCTGCACTAACTGGCAACATCCTCTAGGGGGCAGTATCCTCATTTAAATGACAAAAGTAGGCACAATAGTACAAAGATCACTGCTGAGAACAATCTCTTTTTGGAGTGAGTGAGAAATCACATCATATTTTGTAAATACATCATGTAGTTTGGAGAATTACCAACGTCGTAAGGTCACAATGTTAAGTGTGTAATGACATGTGTTTGCCCAAACCTGATAAAAGTACCGGTATTCAAACAAACCCTGATGCGGCTCTTGTACTTTCCATTCAGACTTGTGACTGTGACAAATGAATCAAAGTAGATCTCTGATCATCTGGAGTGTGCATAAGCCCTCCTGACCGCTCCATAGTTTCCTGGTCACTCCTCTTTCTGGAAATGCTCTTTAGCCTGCTTTCTGTGGTCAGTCATATGAGCTCAAACACACAGTCTGCTTCCTCTGCTCCCTCTGCCCTATATCCTCTCCCTCTGAACCACTCCTTATCTGCTCTATCTGTCCTCCTCCCTCACCCTGAAGGAGCCCTCCTCTGTTCCCTCTGTCCTTCTCCTCCACCACCTCCTCCCTCTCTCTCTCCTCTCTCTCTCTCCCTCTCTCTCTCTCTCTCTCTCTCTGCTCGTCTGCTTGGCCTCCTGCCGTGCCTCCTGTGGTACACTTGAAAGACTCACTGGGCAGAGGGTAAACATGAGGGTGTTTAGTGAAGGAAGCCCCCCCTTCCCCTCTCTGGTGCTGTGAGGCGAGAGAGGGACCTGTGCCAACCTCAACAGCCCTCACCACAGGATGCCCCATGAGCCTGGCAGCCAACACTAGCCCGCTCCTCCACTTCACTCTGAATGTGTGTTTTTTACGCTGACCTCCAGGGGGCTGGTTTAAAATAAGGACGCTCTAATATGGATTGTTTGTCTCTACTGAAATGCAATATTTATCTCACTGTTGTGGCCGATAATCACTATTTGCCAATCTCGATATTATCCACTGCAAGGACCAAATGTATAAAGTGGAGTTTACAAATGAACTTGTAAAAATAATAATAAAATGTATTTATATTCATATAAATACAGATGAATCCTCATTTAGTCTGCTCAAAGTCTGCTGAAAAGCACACATGCTCTGAAGACTGAGAATGACACTCACCGACTGGAGCAGTCAGATAGAGGCTAAATGTTGAAGATCTGAGTGATACTGACATTTGTAAAAATATGATAACTGATATCACCAATAACTGATCAATTCTCCCTAGTTTAAAGAAGAATTAATCAATCAGAGGATGTGTGTTTCCACTGATGCCAAAACAAACTAGACCATCCAAACTCTTGACCACACTGGTGTCATCACCAGCACTTGGCCCATGGGCACACAAACAGTGGAACAGTGGTGAGTTTACCTTCTGGTTCTGGGATGCGTGCGCTGACAGGTGCGGGTGGTCCTGGGGGGCCGGGGGGGCCTGGGAGCCCCCTGTCTCCTGGGAGCCCTGGGGGCCCACGGGGACCTAGGAGACAAAAGAACAGAGGAGGATATGACGTCACATGACACACATCTCTATTAAAGAAACCCTGTTCTGCAAAATCAAGCACAGAAGACCAGACCAGACCAGAGAAGACCAGACCAGAGAAGACCAGAGCAGACCAGACTAGAGCAGACCAGAGAAGACCAGACCAGACCAGAGAAGACCAGAGAAGACCAGACCAGACCAGACTAGAGCAGAGCAGAGCAGATCAGACTAGAGCAGAGCAGAGCAGAGCTCATGGGTATGTCTGCCCACTGGCCTGGACCACACTGAAGACATGCTGCTGTTTATGTGCACATACTGCTAATTATTTAGGCAAACACCAGGAGACATGTTTGTGTACATGTAACTCTAGACTTGATTTATTGTACTTACGTCATTAAGTACAAAGTACTGCACAGTGTAAAATAACACAACACTCGGCTGGTGCTGGGTTTGGGTTTAAGGTGTTGGGTTTGGGTTTTGGGTTTACATTCAAGTGACATTCAGTTACTTGGATAGTGTGTTACATGGTACTGTAGTATGGGGACGCAGTAATCCAGCTTTTTCAGTTCCAGTGCAGAGACACAAGGGTATTTCCTTCCTATTTCTACAGTTTACTTTTTACAGAAGAGATCACAGCTGTGCTTTGTCTTTCACATAACTACTGAAAAGCTCAATGTAAGTTCACACAACATAAGACTTTCATGTAAATAGTCTTATTACATAAAGTAGTAGTGAGTATCGGTGATGATATTCGATATCAGTATCTGTATCGGTGCATCCCTAAAGGATCTTTATCAAATGAACTGTTAGGAGTTGACGAGTTAGTGGGGTTCTTTCATCACAGTTGCACCTTGAGTGATTCATGCATGTTTGAGTAATCCTCTAATATTCTGTATCTGTGGGTTCAGTGCTGGAAAAAAACTACTCCTTATCTTCACCTACTGCTCTTTACTCATTTGTATTTGTTATTCATATGTTCAGGCATTTTCAAAAATAAAACACCATAAATGACGGTCTGCTGCTTGTACAGAGAAATGTCACTGTGAAGGGCCGAGGGTTTGAACAGGAACTGACTGGACCTGTTCTAACTATCCAGCTTTATAACTGATATTGAGCTTTATAATAAACAGTAAGGAAAATAATGATCTACATTACATACACATACAAGTTTTAGTTTAAATAACATTACATTTTGCAGGGACATCATGCTGGGGGATACTGCAAAGGAGTCAATGGAGTAATGTTCAGCAGTACAATGTATCATTCACAGTGTAGTTCTCAGATATATGCTCTAGTCTCTCTTCTGTCTCTGTGGGAGTAATTTCAGATTCATATTTCAGAGCTGATGTTTTTGTAACAGTTACATGACTGAAGCCTGAGGCAGCACCTCTAACCCAGAGAGCCCAGCTCTTTGGCAGGTGCACAGTCAGGAGCACCAAGATGGAGGATTACACCCACACCCACTCTCACAGCCATGACACCCACACCCGCCCTCACAGCAGGGACACCCACCCTCTTTAGCCACAGGGCAGTGGGTGGGTGGATGGGTGCCTGTGGACACGTTACAGCTGATGTTATCCACATTTCCTGGAGATGTAATGCTAACAGGAGGCATGCTCTGTCCGAGGCTTTATTACACTTCTCTGAAATCTTTATTTTAACAGAATCTGACCAGAAAGAGCTGACTCAGCTGGAAGTACAGTAGGCGAGCTGGTTTGTGCTGTTAAACCAGTCCCTCTCACAAATAAAAATACAGTGACAAACTAGTTAGCATTAGTCAACAGTTTTTCACTTAGTCACTGTCGCCTTTTTGTTGAAGATCAAATTCCTAAACAGGATCATAAACACTCATATTGACCACAGGGTCCTGAAAGTATTCTTTAAATCCATTTTATAATTTTCTTGAGTTTTCAGACAATCTTAAAACTTGTGTGCCTCGTGTCTCCATGATAAGCTAAACATTCCACCATAGAGATACATGTAGAACACCCTGAGTATCAAGTATCAAGAGGACAGGCTCATCAGTGTTATTTAGGGTCTGTTTACACACACTCGAGTTTTCACTCATCTGTAATGTTTTCATATGGGATGGGAGGGAGATTCCACAGCATCTCTCAGGAGGGAGGACACATAGCACTGATCTGTGCTGTGATTGGCTGATGCAAAATGTCTTCTAAGACCATATATGTTTATATCAGACTACTACAAAAATGTGTGTCACTGTGTTTACTGTAAAGAGGAGGTATTACACTTCTATGGGGTATTAACTGTAACACAGAACATACTGATTGATGATTGATTTGAAAATGTTATATTTGCAGAAAAGAATGTATTAAAGTGTCTAATATGTCTCCTTTCATTTTTGACTCTCTGAATCTCCAGTCGCTTTATTTTCCCCCTTCCCTTCCCATGGCAACGGATGGCTTTTGTGGCTATCAACCTCACACACCAAGCTGTTTTAAACTTTTTGTTTTTTGAGCTCAGTTTTTAACACTATACCATGGAATATGAACCAACTAAGAAGTGCAACATTTGCAGGAGAGAAGTACTATTGGATTATGTGAAATGAGTTATTTGTTAGTTATGGACATTTAAGATGCTACAGGCTTTTTACAAAGCTACAGGCAGCAAATGTGGCAGAAGACCTTCCAGAGGAAACACTTTGAGGGAATGAATCATTTCATCACCAACTAAAACACCAGATCTGAGTAAGAAAGAGGCCTTTCCTGTTGTGTTCACCTGGTTCCCCCTGGATACTGCTGTGATGCTGCAGGACACAGAGGAGAGACACTTTTGGCTCTTCCTCTCCTCAAACTGCCCTGACAGGATCAGCTGACCCTCCCTGTCCAGTCCTCCTCTGCACTGAGACCTTTGACTGAGACACAAAGGCCTAAACTTCTTCAGACATGTTTTAGATGAAAGAACAATATTATAACATGAAATAAAGCTCCAAAAATCTATTTGCATAACACCCCCTCTTTATATCTCCCAGCACTGCCCCAGAAATACACAAGCCCTAAAAGCAAAAGTTGTAAACAGGAAGTAACATTACTTCTGTGGTATAGTACTGTGCATCAGTAGAGAGATTAGTGCCATGTGATAGACACATTTTGGACAAATTTATGTCTAAATACAGATCCGAATCAACACCCAAGGGCTGTCATAATACCAGCATTTCAAATGATTTCAATACTAATTAATAGACTCGATACTCCATACTAATTCTGATACCACGATGGTAGTAAAAACACTCTTTCTTTAGACAATAGAATCTTCAACTGGTAGTACTTTCTTTTCTTTTTCCATGTGTTTTATATGTGTGTAATCGTTCAGTGGTGCAGTAGGTTCATGTTGGTCCATGTGTGTATACTAGTCTATGTGTTCTGACACTTGTTGATACAGCTCCAGATCATTCTAAAGACATTCAGGAAAGATTTTTTGAAAACATTTCTGTCCTGTGAACAGGACTTTTTGAGTATGAATACTCAGTACTCTTCCAGTGAGAACCCACTGTCCAGTCTGAGCTGCAGAAAAGCCTGTCACCTCTCCTCCCCACCTCACTTCCTCCACTCAGAGCCACACATCCCCTGCCTCCTCATGAAGTAATGGAGATAGAAAAAACAATAACAAGCTCCATATGGAAATCATAAGGCCCTGTGTGTGTGATGCACAGATTCATCACATTGTGGGTACTAAACTGTACACACACTCACATTACAGGGACCTGGCTACATTATGAGGACACAAATCAGGTCTCCATGACGTAAATCCTTATGATTAGATCATGGTTTAAACATGAAATATCCAACAGTTCTCATAAGTCTGCAGTCTGCCCTTCAGTTCTGAACGTGTATTGTAAACGCAAAACTTTGTGACAAGAATCAGACCACTACACACTGTCTTGATCTTTTTTGAAAACATTTGATCTAGTACAAACTTGTAAGAAAGAGCCATGTGAGTTGTAGCTGCCGTCAATGTCATACATTTATGTTCCAGTTTTATAATAGTCAGATTGAAATTCAGTAAAATATTAAAAAACAATTAATACTAATAAATAAGTAAATACGTTTTGAGTAAATTCATTTTAATTCATTTAATTTTTTATTTTGGTTATAATACAGGGAAAAGGGGAACCTTGTATTTGTTCCACTTCCAATAGACCTTTTTCACAACAGCCGCAGTGCAGCGATGTAGGTAAACATCACTTACGTTAATGCTTTTCTACGGCAAAATATCTGTGGGAATGTTTCATGTATTTTCCAGCAGCTTCATAAATCTGTCCCATCACTAAATCTTCATCCAACAAGGTCCACACAGGATAAACATTCTAACAATTTATCCACAACTATCAAGGGAAGAAAGATGAAAACTTAAAGGAGAATTCTAGAGTCAGTCTTGAGTTCACAAGTTACTTATTCACGATTTACTCATTACCGTATTTTCCGGGCTATATGGCGCTCTGGATTATAAGGTGCACTGTCATAGAATGATCTATTTTTGAACGTTTTTCACAAATAAACCGCACCGGACTTTAAAGGAAACACAACAGTTGGATGGGTCAGTGGGACTTTGTTTGGCGCGTTCATGGTAGTGATATATACATATATATATATATATATATATATATATATATATATATATATATATATATATATATATATATATATATAATATATATATTTCCATTTGTGAAAACCCGGACACCTTACCGGGGGTGGGAGGTGGGGCCTCGACATTGAGCTGCAGTCGTCCCTTGTTATATCGCGTTTCACCTTTTGTGTTCTGTTTTGCAGTTTTTTTTCTTTTCCTTTTTTTTCTGTCAATTTTGCATGTTATTTTCTTTTCTTTTTTTTTTTTTTTTTACTCACGGGTGGGTCAGGACTAAACCAGGTCTAAACCAGGACTAATCTTGGACTTAAGAGAGAGAACGCCGATCAGTTTGTCCACAAAGCGTGATCGGGCGTTTTCCTCCGTGAGGTGTGGAGCTGATCCGGTCCTTTCTCCTGCAGTCGCCTCCGAGGCCGTCCCGACAGTGAGTCCTCTTTCAGTTCTGGTTAAGTCCTGGTTTACTCCTGTTTTAATCCTAGTTCAGGCCTGGATTAGTCCTCCTCTTCAGTCCTGGAATTAGTCCTAGGTTAGTCCTGGGTTAGTCCTGGTTTAGTCTTAGTTCAGTCCATGGCGTAGGCAGCGCAAAAGCTTCATATAATCTGGGGTTAATGGTCGGGTGCGGTCCTGCACTGGGGATCTCCAAAAATGACTCTACGGAATAAATGAATCTTGGGTTCATTACATAAAGAAGGAGGAGAATAACAAAAGGACGACAGCAGCAATAAGTTTTAAGAAGGATGTAAAAAGGGTTGCACCTGTCTTGTGTGAGAAAAGTATATAAAGTGTGTGGTGAGGGGTTTTACAGACTTAAAACAGATAGAATCATTGTAAAATATAAAGCTGACTACTTCGCGGATTTCACCTATCGCGGGTTATTTTTAGAACGTAACCCCCGCGATAAACCATTGTAAAGGGACCACTGTACTCACACCTCGCAACCTGTGCACATGGACTCCCACTTGTCCCAACCAGGATGGAAAACGGAGACGGGTTTCAGCATGTTGCAGACTGACCGACTGTTTGTGTCTCACTCCTTCTGAGTCACAGACGCTACGAGAGACGCTCAGTTTAATGCCCTCAAAGAACAGTAATGAAAACCCGGACATTTGCATCACTTAAAAAAAAAACCCGGACGCCCTTGGACAGGACGCAAAATACGGAAAAACGAACGTTTGACTCTGGGCTTTGTTCAGTTGTGGCGTGTAGGGAGGGTGCTGTCTGGGGCCGCTGGATTGTCGGCGTGTTCGCAGTGACTCAGTTGTTCAGTTGTGTCTAGAAGTGGCACATTGCACTTGCTTTTTCGGTCCGTTCCTCCGTTCCGTTCCACGTCGGCGTGGAGTGATGAGTGTGTCTGTGGGTGTTTTTGGCTGTGTGGTCGCTGTCTGCTCGTGTGTGTTTGTGTGTTCTGTGGGTGGTGTGGCTTTGTAGTTTACTGAAGTCGTGCTGGGACATCTGAGTGGATTCGTGTATAGGGCGCTCTGGATTGTGGGGCGCGCAGTCGTTTTTTATACGGTTGGAGGCTTAAGAGTGTGACCTATAGCCCAGAAAATACAGTACTTTGTTTTATTCATGACCATAGCGTTACTTTTGCTCAGGAGTAGTTCACTAATGCGTTGTTGTTGTTCTCCTTTAAATTTTCGTCTTTCTTTCCTTGATAGTTGAGAATAATTGTTCATGTTAGAATGTTTATCCTTTGTGGACCTTGTTGGTTGAAGATTTGGCGATGGGGCAGATTTATGAAGCTGCTGGAAAATACATGAGACATTTACACAAATATTTCATTATAGAAAACAATTAACCAGAAGTTCCATAAACCTACAGCGGGGCACTTCCGGCTGTTGTGAAAAAGGTCTATTGCAATTGAAGTTTAAGTTTCCTCAAGAGAACATTCGAAGATGTGTATTTTATTCTCTTTGAGTCATGTGGCCAGTGAGGTACATTTTCTACTGTTTTATTGTGTAATTAAGTGTCTAGCGAAAGTATACTTTATTTATTCTTTATATTATTTTATTTATACATGAAAGACCATATTTAAAGAGGGTTAATTTAAGTTTTCATATTTTCTACTCTATAGTTCTGAAAGCATGAGTTGGCATTGTGAGGCTAATTTGCATGTGAAGACTCCTCCTGTCTGAATAAATCCATTCTGAGCCTTGCATAAACTCGAGGGGAGTCACTATCTGAAACTTTGGGATGAGAGCTGATTTTCTGTGCAAATGTGGTCCACACTGTTTCACTTCTCAGTTTAAATAAGCTGTTTTAAAGCTGCGGGGTTTTATACTTCCATGGGGTGTTAACTGTAACACATAGCACCGTGTTACAACTTTGTTTTTGATGCACTAAGACTCCCCCTTCAGAGCTTTATCACCATCCAAACAGCATCCCACTAATGAAACTCCTGCACATCACTTCACGTTTGCCAAGTTGCTGTGTACAGTTTTGTATCATGTGTTTGTGTATTTATGGAAAATTGTCGTGTGGGAGAATGAGTGATGTAGGCTTATGGGAGGAGCCTTGTACAGACTCGTATTGCTAACCATAAGAAAGGTTTGAATAGGGCGTACAAGAGATCACTAGATTACTCAAACATGCATGGATGACATATAAATCCTCTTCAGGCATGTTTGTGATGAAGGAACCATGGTACAAAGCTAAAAAACAAAACAAAACATACTGTCACTACTGTCTAACCTTAACCTATCTCAACCCGGTCGTGTCTGAACTTTAAACTATGCTGTTGATCTTTGTGATGGGAGACTTTAGGCCCCACAGTGTTATAAGTCCCCATGCACACACACTGCTGGTATAAGGCCTCTTGTTCTGACACAAAAGCTGATGGTGTCTTTACCTCTGACAAACACTGGGCTTGTTACAGACACCATAAAATACTGATGGAGCTCCCCAAAGCACTGAGAACACAGGCTTAAGATGGAGACAGAAACAAAAGCTCTGATCCAAACGGAGCCAAAAAAGACCAGTACATGTGCATGTGTAAGAGACACATAAAACCCTCCAAAGGTAAAACATAGATTTAAGGTTAAATACAAAAGAGGTCTTTCTGGAGATGGAGGGAAAAACATTACAGTGCACACAGACCTGATGTTCAGATTTCAAACTTAAATAAAGGTATGGTGGCTCAGCCAAACCTCAAATAAATAATTCACAGTATTAATTAGATTTATTTCATTCTGTCTGTCCTCTAGAGCCTGCAGTCTCTGCTGCAGGGAACACTGTGTGCCTTAAGGGTTAACTGGTACTACTATACCCTGGGAAAATGTCTAATTTAATTCATGAAGTTTCTGAATGTAATAATTGTCCATTTGTAATCCTGAAAACTTCTGAACCAGAAAAGACAAAAATGGCACTAATACAAACTTCCTGGTTCCAGACATGGATGGTTCCAGACATGGTGACATGGATATACACTTTCTGGTATTGTGGGTGAGGAGCAGTGTGAGTGTGTCTTGGGTGTTACCTGCTGGTCCAGCCGGGCCCCGGGCCCCTGGGCTTCCAGACGGGCCCCTCGTCCCTGCGTCCCCTCGAGGCCCCATGGGGCCGGCTGGCCCCCTAGAGCCTGGTGTCCCTGAGAGAGGACACATACAGTCAGCATACAGACCTTATCCTAAAGAGCCAAAGAGGAGGGGGCATTACCATCTCTGCCAGGAAGTCCATCTCTGCCCTTCTCCCCCTGAGGACCTGAAAGAGAACAGTCACACAACTCAGGATGTCGGCCAAATTTTCCTGTGTAGTTTATAAGCAACGCAGTAAGTAAACTCCTCCCACATACACATGTCAAACTGAGCTGCTAAACTGAACAGTATCTGGAGGACTAAAGGGGAGTTGAGGGGTGGGGTCTTGAGGACTAGAGGGGAGAGTGACGGGGGGTCTGGTGGACTAAAGGGGAGTTGAGGTGCGGGGTCTGGTGGACTAAAGGGGAGATGAGGGGCAGGGTCTGGAGGACTAAAGGGGAGTTGAGGGGCAGGGTCTTGAGGACTAGAGGGGAGAGTGACAGGGTGTCTGGTGGACTAAAGGGGAGTTGAGGCGCGGGGTCTGGTGGACTAAAGGGGAGATGAGGGGCAGGGTCTGGAGGACTAAAGGGGAGATGAGTGATGGGGTCTGGAGGACTAAAGGGGAGAGTGACGGGGGGTCTGGTGGACTAGAAGGGAGAGTGAGGGCGGGGGTCTGGAGGACTGAAGGGGAGCAAGAGGGAGGAAGAGGGGCAGGATTTGTAAGGAACTGTGTAACTGGTCTGGTATCAGACCCCGGACTAGTTGATCCATCATCTTGAGTTAGAGTGGACATAATTCAGATGCCCTTCCTTACCTGTGCCCAGTTGCACTTGTGGATATTCGAGGTCCAGTGGTGTCACTACAGACACTGTACATTTAATATGAGTTGATAGAAACATTTGATTGAAAGTGGGAGTTTGTATTTACCAGCTGGGCCTTGCTCTCCAGGAGCTCCCTGTGACGGCACTGCCCCCATCAGAGACACACCTCCTTTAACCTGAAGGGGGCGATGTGACGAAGACCCAGAGGATGTCAGCAGCTGGATCTGAAATTAAAGTTTGAAGGTCATGTTGTTATAATTTGTTGTTTTGGTTCTCAGGATGATCATCCAATCAGAAAACAGAATGAACTTCAATGCTGGAATGTAGTTCAAACCTAAAAAGGCTCTCTCTGATCTGAATGGTCACTGCATAAACCCCAGCACGAGCACACAGTCATTCACTTTCACTAGGAACAATCTGCCCATATATTGTACTGATAAAAAACAGTGTAGGTGTCTCTATCTGCAGGTTAAGACTCTGGCCACACAGGTTCAGTTATGTGTGTACTTTTACAAAAGTGTGACTTTTTTACATCAGTAAGAGCACAGGCTGCACACCCTGAGTCCTGGTTTAGTCCCTGTTTAGTCCTGGTTTTGTTCTGTTCATTGTTGTTTACCTCCTTTAGTGTGGTTTTTGTTCCTCCACAATGTTGAGCAGAGTCATGTCTGGTGGTGGCTTTGGTAAACTGACATGAGTGTATTCCTTGTGTGATAAACATGAAGTGTTATGATGTGACTTACCTTGGTCTCGAGAGAGGAGAGTCTGTGTCCCAGAGCAGAGAGGCCGCTGCAGTTGGCACAGGCTGAAGGACACAGTCATGTGGTCAGGACAGAAACACGCTGTTAGTCACCAACACACAAGAGTTTTTTTTATGCTTTCACTAATTCTAAAATCATGATGGTCTGGCCAGTCTGGTTCTGGTTTTGGGGGCTCTGGTTCTTACTGTAAGAAGACTTAGAGGTCTGGGGGCTCTGGAGGTTCTGGTTCTTACTGTAGGTGGGTTTAAGGGTCTGGGGGGTCTGTAGGTTCTGGGGGTTCTGGTTCTAACTGTAGGTTGGTTTATGGGTCTGGGGGTTCTGGTTCTTACTCTGGATTGGTTTATCGATCTGGGGGTTCTGGTTCTTATTGTAGGTTGGTTTATGGGTCTGGGGGTTCTGGTTCTTACAATAGGTTGGTTTATGGGTCTGGGGGTTCTGGTTCTTACTCTGGATTGGTTTATCGATCTGGGGGTTCTGGTTCTTACTGTAGATGGGTTTATGGGTCAGGAGGTTCTGGTTTTTACAGTAGGTGGGTTTATAGGTCTGGAGGTTCTGGTTCTTACTGTAGGCGGGCCCGGGGGTCTGGGTTGGGGGCTTCTTTACGCCGGATG